>NC_082689.1:6067500-6368068 GCF_949987515.2 Delphinus delphis
ACATGAGCCCGTGATTCGAATAAGTGACATACGGATATGAAACTGCTTATTTCTTTTGCGACCAACGCAGAACCTAACAGAGGCAACCGGAGAAGCTCGGGCCAACTGTCTTGAGAAGGCATGGAGCCCGCAGGATCACGAAGCCCTTCTCTGATGGGCCATTTTCTTCTCCAAAGCATCCTTCTTGCTGCGGCAAGGGCTCTTCCCAGGTTCCCTGAGACACAGCTAACTTGGCACCCTCTTAATAAATGGTCCTTCATTTGCACGTGTTTTTGCTCAGCTCTGATGCTATTGTCATAATGTGGGGGGCTGTGGCCAGGGCAGGGGGTGGACGTGAGCCTGCAGGTTCCCCATGCCTCCTCTAGCAGTTGGCAGAATTCAGATCTGCCTGTTTTCTCTCTCCCGCCTCAAAAGGTCAGCTTCTCTCTCTTCAAGATCTGTCTGATCGGCATATTTCCTCCCAAAGTTAACAACTTAATTCCTTGATACCTTCCACTCTTCCTTCCGATCAATACCCCCCAGTCAGAAATAATCACTAAACACCCAGAGGTGATGAGCTCTGGTCAAGCAGCCCGGTGACCATGGTGGCTGTGCTGTGCAAACATCGACCAAGCTCTTCCCAACGGCAAGGGTCAGTCATCCTTCCCGGGACCATTTAGATGCCCAAATGCAAACTGGAGTTTGTTGGGGAAGGAGGGGGTGTAAGTGCTGGGGAGGCATCCGCAAAACCCGCTCTACCTCCCCCCTCTAGAGAATTTCCAATGATGAAAACCTCTCTGCCTTAGAAGGCGGCTACCTACCCCATGGTTGCTTGGCTCTCATTGGCACAGGCTTGGGAACCTGCCTTCCTGGTTTCAAATCCCAGCTCCACCACTTAGCAGCTCGTGATGCTGGGTACCTTACTTAACTGCTCTGGCCTCAGTTACCCCTTCTGTAAAATGGGAATAACAACAGCTCCCAGCTCATAGCATTGCTGAGAGAATGAAGTGAGGTAACATAGGTAAAGCCCTACTCAGTAAACCGCTGTCTTTGCTCATATTCAACCTCAAATGTTCCTCCTTCTTCCCTGCAGTCGTTAATTCTGTTTCCATTACTTGGAAAGACACAGGATCCATCTCCCCGGTCACCCACATTTCAGGCATCTGAGGTGAGGCAGCTCACCAGCCCCCAGGAGTCTTCTCCAGGCCAGATTCACCGCTTCTTCAACTTTTCTTGAGATCTTTTCACCCTCCTCACACTGCCCTTCCCTTACCCCATTGATCCCACCTCTAACCTCCCGTCCCTCTCCCCACCCGTCCTGTGCACCAACCTCTCCTTCTGGCCCCTCAGCCCTGAGCTGGGTGCCCCTCCCCAGATCCTACCCTGCAGTCTTCCATCCTCTCCCTGGATGACACCCACCTTCCCTGGAGCCTGATCCAGAGACCACCTCCTCCAGGGGAGCCCGGATCCCTCAAGAGTGAGGGGTGTCCCAGCTGCTCCCTGCTTGTGGACTCTTCAAGACCAAGAAGCTCTCAGCAGGTATTTCCCGGTCTCTCCCCGCAAGCTGTAAGCTCTCAAGGACAGCTCTCCATCTTCCTCACCTGTGCCTCCCCTCCACTGCTGTCCCCTGAGCATCTGGCACATGGGGCCCCTCCATCAGGATCTGCAGAAAGAAGGAGCGAGCCAGCCCCAATGTACTAGGCGTGACCCAGCAAACGCAAAGAAAGCATCCACGCCCTGAGCTGGGCACCTAGGTATGCCAGCAAGGAAGCCAGAAGGGTGGGACTGAGGGTTGAAAGAAAGCTCACTGAGTGCGCATCTGCACCTCCAACTGCATCCACGCATGATGAGGCAGACGGGGCTTTCAGAAACTCTCATTCCTTATTTCATCAGTTATTGCAATAAGGGAGGAAAAAGAAATTTGCAGCAGAAGCAACTATGGTGCTGACCACTTTTTTCCTAATCCACAAACCTAACCTGTAAACACACTGGGGTGAGGTGTAAGTTTCTTAAATGGTTCGAGAAGGAATCTCAGAGAGGTTTTGGGAAGGGCTTTTAAAAGACAATATTTGATGTTAGGAAATACATATAGGCAAGCTGGATGGTTCAGGAGAACCAGAGTAGGGGTGAAAGTCAAGATGCTGACATTTTAAAGTGCAAAGAAATGTATTTCAAACATCATACGTAAAGGCAGCCATGAAACTGCAACCCCTACCACACATGCACACACACACACACACAGAGCACATGATAAAACGTAAGAAAACTGACCAACAAGCAGGGCTGTTTCTACATCCTGGGGATGACAGATAATAACTGAAAAAAAAACTGTCAAGGATTCTGCAGGTGGGTTTCACCAACTAGAACGCCTTAGTTTAATACGAGTCAGCCACTATGTTTTTACCCTCAGGATTCCAAATGTTCTAAAGATCCCTATGTCAGGAGGGAGAGATGAGGATGAGAAAAATCCTTTGAAAACCAAATGAAAATGTGAGGAGTTACCCCTTTTATGGTTAAAAATTTTTCTTTTTTAAATTCCCGTATTTGGAAATTAACGAGACTGTGCTTCGCTAAAGAAAATTGGGTGAGAAATGCACAGTAGAGAAGTTAGAAATATAGACAAAAAAGAACCAAAAATGACTTAAATGTTATGACTTAAAAAAGCATTTTATCATCACCCTTCACAATGTATTCTTTCACTTGCCCAGGCAAACATTCAGATACTCGGTTTATCAGGGAGTGTAAGGATAGCGCCTTCTATAACCAGTTTTCTGGGCTAAATTGTGACAATGACCGTCTCCCAGGTCAATAAATCCAGACCCATTCAGAGTGTTTTAACAATGCAATTTCGGATTCTAGTCGTAATTACCACATGCCTCTTTCTGGGGTTGTATAACTGTATGCGTGAAATAGTGTACAGTATAAACACCGAGCACAGTAGACTTTATCCAAAATCAATTCATTTAGCTTGAAAACACCGTATGCATCACCAGTTCATTTATATTCTCAAATAGATTTTTGCTTAACCTCTGTTAAAACGAGTTTACAAACTGCGCACACACACTAGGGGCGGGAAGCCAGCCCGTAACGGGCGGCTCTGCCCAATAAGGACAGAGCATCAGGACACGAACAAACGACCCTGGTAATAATGGTCCACCAAACCCGCCGTCAGGACCCCGCCAGCTCTCACCATGCCTTCCCCGCCTTCCCCACCAGGGGACAGAGCGCCCAGCTGGACCAAAGTCCTGAGCCGTCTGAGGCTGCAGGACTTGCTGAGGAGATTCCTACTCCCATATAAGGAATCCTTGTGGAATAGGGAGGTTTTTAAAAATCACTTTTGGTACCAATGCAGCATTTCAGACCAAAGAGCCGTATCCAGAGACCAAGATTCTTTCCTATAGTCAGGGGTGTAATACCGTCATTCTTCCATCCGTTCATCTTTTGTTTACTCCGTCACTCATTCCGCAAACGTGTGAGTTCGACCCATCGCCACGTGTGAGACCCTGTGCCCATGGCAATGATAGGGCGTCATCCTCTGCTCCAGGGGCCCACCTGCTAAGTTGTACCCCAAGCGAGTCAGGAAAGCGGGTTTGCCCCTTCCAGGAAGGGGAAGATCAACAGGCAGAAGAAAGGGATTTGCCTTACCTTCCACACAAGTTCCACACTCCTCCTGGCGCACCAGACCCTCCCCCAGGCAGCCCCACCCTGTGTCGCCCTCCCCCTCCCCACACGCCTTTCAGGCCACCCTCCGATCCACTGCCTTCTGGGAGCTGGCCTCTCTGCAGGGACCCGCCTCGTCCACTCCGGGCAAATCCATGTTCCTGGCTCTTCTCTGGTCATCACATCGGTAGCACTTAATGCAGGGGCAAGGGTACAATTACCTGTGGGGCTCCTTGCTTGTGATGTCACGCTCGCAGGAGTGAAGCTCCACGTGTGCTGTCCCTTGTGCGACCCATGGATCGCCAGCATCTAGAACACGCAGTGGCACGTGGTCAGTGCTCAATAAATAGCTGTATGTGCCTGAAGATGGTTGAATAAGTCAAGGCAAAGGGGAATGGAACAGTCTAGAAAGTGCAAAGGTGTAGTGAGGATGGCCCATTGGGAGCAGGTGGAGGGAGGCCAAGGTGGGGCGGAGACCCAGAGCAGCGCTGGATCTGTGAGGGGCATTTAAAGGGCCCCTCTACCGGGAGCTCCAGGCCGCCCACAGCAGTATTCTCCTCACACAGGGTGTGGGTTCTAGTCTGTCTGCCCTGCTTTTCAAGCCCTGTCGCCTGACCTTGTTGGCATCTTGTTTATCTCGCCCATCTACTCATTTTTCCTTTACTTGTCTTTTCAGAGGACACGTGGTCCAACATGCATGTTTCTGCTCTGACTACCTTGCCTCACCCACAACTTCCATCCTCAGTTTTGGGGCTGAACCTCCTTTGTTTGTCATTGTTCTTCTCTGTTAGACATTGCGTCCATAGCATCGCCTCCCAGGCCACCACGAAAAGCGCACAAGGTCAAGGAGACTAGAAACGCCTTGACTGGGGAGCATCCGCCTGTCCAGCTGGGTCTACGTTACGCGCCCTGACAGAGCTATGGGGGGTGGGAGCTGAGATGCTACACGTCTGTGTCACGAGGACCCAAGTGTTCTTATTTTCTTTTAAACGGTTGACCTTCCAAGGCTCTACTTGAGTTAGGCTTCTCCGAGAGATTTTTCTCCACTAGGAGACACCGAAGAGATAGCTTTCATTCTTTCTGAGAAAAAAGCCACAAAACATGATGATATGATGAGTCCTTAAATAGTCCCTGGCAACTGTTTTCTGCCGTCATGTGTTTCGTGGCTGGGAATCCTTGAATGTTTCAAGTGCGATGTCTTTGCTGCACGAACATCATCACTTGAAAGCCCATACGATGATCTGGGAAACCACTGATTGATTTGAAAATCATGGTGCAGGTGCCTGGTGGACCCCAGCACCCACATGGGTGTATTAATAAGAAGCAAGATGAGGCGCTGATAGATTGTGTTAGTCAATGACGCTCATGTGCGACTAAGTCCATTTAAAAAGGAGCCTCGTCAGCAGAGCCAGGGAGAACCCCATTCGATGGCGAGATTCTGTAGCAAGACGAATGTCACTTGTCTGCTTTGCGACAAACTCATTTTTTAAATCTCCATTATCACATCTCTCTCTGGCCACTGAGGAGTGAGTATATTAAATGCTAATGGCTTTTGACAGAAAGGATCTGTCTTCATAAAGAGCTGCACTGATGTTTGCCATTGTTTAGAACAGTCACGTTGTTGGGATGAAACCAACAATGAGAGGTTATTAGGACAAAACCCAAAATCTAGTTCCTTTTACTCAGACCCTATAGAGCACATGGAATATACATCACTGTATGGAATACTGTAATACATCGTCTGAAAGGCAGTATGTGTCAGTACAGATTTTAGATTTCTCCCCAAATAACGATGAAAAGAAAATCATAGCTATTGGTATTAATTTAGTGTTTATCCTGTGCTACATGATTCATGCAGCAATCCTGACTGTCACGGAAATTGAGGTCATAGAAGATTCACTATTGGCCTAGAGAGATTGTGGAAGCAGGGGTTAAATTCCAGTCCATCTGGGCCACAGGCGGTGCTGTCTCCCTTGGCCCATGAGATGCCTGGGGATGACGCACAAAGAATCAACGGTGGGGCCGGGCAAGGAACTCACGGCAGGAAGTGGTCTCGCAGGACTAAGTATTATTAGAAGAAGAGCTTTGTTGATCATCAGCTTCACGTTTGACTTTGATTCATATTAACAATAACTCCATCAGGAAGCCCAGACGGCCTGGCCTCAGACTGAGCTCCAGTGCTCATTGGCTGTATGACCACACAAGGGCCACTCTACCTCCCCAAGACTCAGTTTCCCCACCTGTAGAATGGGGATGTCCAGAGATGTCCTGTGAACACCTTTAATTCAGGTAGAGTGTGTTATCTAATGCCTGGCACGTGGCCATCCGCTAACTAGTATTAGCTACAATTGCTTCATTCTGTTCAACAATTATTGTTAGGAATGCAGGAAGGCAGTGAAGATGAGTTGAATGGAGTCACTCCTCTCATCAGATCCCTCCAATGGCTTTCCATCTCACTCAGCCTGAAGGCCAAGGTCCTGAACATCACACTTGAGGCCACTGCTTGATCTGGTCCTTCTCGGATCTTGTATCCTACTTCATACCCCTGCACTCATTCCTTCCGGCCACGTGACCCCCTCAGTGTCCTTGAACGTGACAGGCACGCTCACCTCAGGGCCTTTGCACTTGCTGTTCCCTTCCTGGAAGGCTCTTCCCCACATAACCAGGGGGCTCACTGCATCACCATCTCCAGGTCTCTCATCAAGTCTTGCCTTCTCTGTGATTATTTCCTTGACTATCCTAGTTTGGACTGTAACATCTTACCGTCTTATCTTCTGCTCCTGGCTTGAATTTTGTCCATAGGGAGTTCCACTCTGTGCCATACTCTGTAGTAATGGGATACCATTGCGTTCTGCCCAGTGGTCTTAAGAGCTGGGTTGAGTGTGAGGGCTGTACTGTATTAGTTACCTACTGCTGTGTAACAAAATACCCCCAAACTTTGTAGCTTAAAGCAATATACATTTTTCACCTTGTAGTTCCCATGCTCAAGATTTTGGGGGCAGCTTAGCTAGATGCTTCTGGGCCTGGAGTCTCTCCTGAGGCAGTAGTCAGGGGTTGGCCAGGGCTGTGGTCATCTCAAGGCTTGAGGACCTGATTCCAAGGTGGTTCACTCGCACCACTCATCAGGCCTCAGTTCCTTGTTGGCTGTTGTCTGGAGACATAAGTTCCTCATTACGTGGGCCTCTTCATAGAGCTGCCTGAGTTTCCTCATAACACGGCAGCTGCCCATCTCCAGAGAGGGATCTCAGAAACACAGCAAGGCAGAAGCTGCAATATCTTTTATGACCTAGCCTTGGAAGTCACATACTATCACTTCTGTCATTTTCTATTGGTCACACAGCCAACCCTGAGAGGGTGTGGGAAGGGAGTACATGATGGGATGGTTGGGGGCCATCTTGGAGGTTGGCTACCACAGACTCACTCTTCTTGGATTCAAAACCCTGCCTCAACAGGGGAAAGTTATTTAATCTTTCTGGGTCTCTGGCCCTCGTCTATTAAGTACTAGTAAAAGGCAGTATTTAGTGGTGTTTCCATGAGGATTAAATAAAATAATACATATATTGTTTCACAAACATGTCTGGCACATAGTGAGCAAAAAATATTAGCTTTTTTGTTGTTGTTGTTGTTTTTGCGGTATGCGGGCCTCTCACTGTTGTGGCCTCTCCCGTTGCGGAGCGCAGGCTCAGCGGCCATGGCTCACGGGCCCGCGTGAGCCACTCCGCGGCATGTGGGATCTTCCCGGACCGGGGCACGAACCCGTATCCCCTGCATCGGCAGGCGGACTCTCAACCACTGCGCCACCAGGGAAGCCCAGCTATATTTTTTAGTCCAAGTTGCAGGTACAAAAGTGTTTTACACAGAGAATGACAGGACTGGATTGCGCTCTAGAAAGCTCACTCTGACTGCAGTATTGAGAATGAATTGGAGGGGCCAACTTAAAGGAGGGAGACCAGGGAAAGGTGCTGTGACATGGACCGAGATGGGAACACTAAAACAAATGCAAGTAGACAGACTTAAGAGCATTTCAGAAGCCAGCTTAAGTTTGTCACCCATACCACATTTCACTTGCTCTCAACGTGTCTGGAATTGGTCACTGAGCCACTGACTTGAGAAAGCACCACTTACCATTCTTTAGGGAATTCTTTACCATTCTCCTAGTCGACTCTGATGCGGATGTGTTGCTCTGAGGGTGTGGGCTAGGTTGTGCTTTTGTTCCCCGGGATTTACCTTCCTGTGATAAGACTATACATCCCTGCCCCAGTGATGTTGGACTTGGCCTTGTGACCTGATTTGATCAATGGCATATGAAACATGACATATCCATGCTCCTTGCCAGACCTCTTGTGTTTTTCCTTCTGCCAAGAAATTAACATGGGGCTGCTCCCTGAGGCATCTCAGGATGAGGAAGACATATGGAGTGGAGCCGCAGCACCGTAGCCAATTAACGTGTAACTAAATGAGAAATCAATCTTTGCAGCTATAAGTCGTACAGTGCGAGGGACTGTTTGCTACACGGCAAAACCTCGTGAGTGCTAGTCAATGCAAGGGAAAACTTACTCCTCTAGCTTTCTGTTTCTACAAGGGAACTCCGTCTACTAGTTCAGAGGGAGTACGCACACAATCTCTCCCTCTCTCTCTCTCTCTCTCTCTCTCTCTCACACACACACACACACACACACACACACACTTTATATCTTCCCCAAGGAAGGCTCAATGCCTAGTCTGAATGATGAGCCTTGGGCAACTGGACATCTCTTGGGAATGTTAGCTATGTGACAGAGCCATTCCACGCAGCCAAGGGCATCATGGGCTTTAGCTTCTGTGCAGTAAACAGATAAACAGGGCCTGCTTCTGTCAGGCTCCATCCGGTCTGTGCTCTCCCGATTTCAGCTCTTATGCGTGTGCTTGGGGAACTGGTTTGGGTAATGAGTTCCCAAGTTCTAGATTAAAGTGGTGTTAGACTTCTCTGCCGTAGCTCTACCAGTAACATGCACACAAGATTCTGTCTGTTCTCAATCAATTCAGAAATGGGAGAGAAGGATGTTTGTTAACTAATTAGCATCTTCCAATAGTTTTCTGGAGAACAAAAGCCCAGATTGAATTTTTTCAAAAATTCTCTCCGTGATC
The DNA here is from genome assembly GCF_949987515.2 of Delphinus delphis. Lineage (NCBI taxonomy): Eukaryota > Metazoa > Chordata > Mammalia > Artiodactyla > Delphinidae > Delphinus > Delphinus delphis. The sequence goes on from NC_082689.1 coordinate 6,076,267, forward strand.
TTCCTAGGTTGGGAGTCAAGAGTGAATGAACCTCTCCTGAGCGGCCCTAACCTCCCCTTATATTCAGAGATAGGCTGCCCATTGGCGTGCTCAGAACATCTTGACAAACTTCACTAAGTTTCACTGGCCTGTGGGGTTCACAAGAGGGACCTCTTTTTTTTTTTTTTTCCCCGTACGCGGGCCTCTCACTGTTGTGGCCTCTCCCGTTGTGGAGCACAGGCTCCGGACGCGCAGGCTCAGCGGCCATGGCTCACGGGCCCAGCCGCTCCGCGGCATGTGGGATCTTCCCGGACCGGGGCACGAACCCGTGTCCCCTGCATCGGCAGGCGGACTCTCAACCACTGCGCCACCAGGGAAGCCCAGGAGGGACCTCTTTTGCTGACCAAAATTAGCGTGACCCAGTGAAATAGACTTTGGAGACTAAATATGTGTGTGTGGGTATTGACCTTGTCAGCAACCAGCTGTGTGACATGCGTGCATCCCTGATAACTCAGCCTCAGTTTACACTTCTGCAAACAGGGATAATTGCAGCCTCTATATCCCTGCGGTGTTGCAGCTTTCAGACAAGATGGTGTTTGTGGATGCACTTGAGGGCAGCCCAGCTCGGTGTAGGGTACTGAAGATGAACGAGGTGGAATCACGCAGAACTGGATTAAACCGGAGTGTATTTCCCACTAGCCGTTTGGTCATAGGTGTGATGCTCTGCGCCTGGATTGCTCATCCGCAGAGCAGGAATAATAATCACTGAATTATTGAATTCGATGAAATATTGTAAGTAAAACCCAGGACACAAGTTGGTACTTCATGTTAAATCTCTGACTTTTCCTTATGACCAGTGAGGAAGTAAAATGAAAGATATTTGCTGAAGTGATGGATGAAGGAGTCACAGAATAGGACCAGAAATCTCCCTTTAAAAATGGGAAATCATATAGGTCAGGGTTGGCAAACTACAACCCGTGGACTAAATCCAGCCCACTGCCTGTTTTTATAAATAAAGTTTTATTGGAACTCAGCCACTCTCATCGGTTTACCTATTGTCACTGCAGCATTCATGCTACAATGGCAGAGCTGAGTAGTTGCCTCAAAGACCATATGACCTACACAGCCTAAAATATTTCCTGCCTGGCTTTTGGGGAGAGGGTCTGCTGACTCCCGCTCTAGATAAGTGGAGGAGGACGACGTGGTGCTGAGGGGAGTGATGAGAAGGGCAATCAGACTGCATGAAGCAAGGACAGAGGCTGAAGTGGTCCGGGAGAAGAGGCAGGACAGGCACAGTGGGCTCAGGGTACAGGAGGCTTTGAGATCCAGAATGATGAGGTCACCTGTGGCGCAATGGGGAGCCATTGTGGGTTGTGGAGCAGGGGAGAGAGAACGACGATGTTTCTTGTCAATTCAGTGCAATGATTAAAGGCGTTTAACACAGATCATCCGTTTCTCAGTTTGATGGGGGAGGGGGGTTCATTCAGACATAAACAGAACAGATGGGAAGCTTGCAAAGCAGCTTATCTGGAGTGGGTGTGGGCTTAAAGAGGAGCAGCTGTGATTTGTTTCCCTCCTTACTGGTGCGGGCGTTGTCTCCCTGTGAAAGTGTGAGCAGTTATATTGCTGGTGGCCAAACTCACAGCTGGCGACACTTCCGAACGTGCACACCCAAGGGGTGAATATGTGCTCCACCAAAAGTGAGCCTCTTCTGATCTTGCCTCTTGGAAATGGTGCATTAAATCAACCAAGGTAAGCAGGTTTCTGTTCCCAGAACTTCTCAGAATTTGGAATGTACCATTATGTGTTTTGATTTTCCTCAAGGGCATAGAGGATGCTGTTTCTTCCATGTCTTTCACTCTGTGTGTATGTGTATGAGTGTAAAGTACACATTAATAACCATCTTATGGGAGATTTTTGTTCCGAGAAAGGCATTTTAGGAAAGCTGACCCAGGGGGCACAGTGATTAAGAATCCGCCTGCCAACGCAGGGGACACGGGTTCGAGCCCTAGTCCGCAAGATCCCACATGCCGCGGAGCAGCTAAGCCCGTGAGTCACAACTACTGAGTCTGCGCTCTAGAGCCTGCGAGCCACAACTACTGAGCCCGCGTGCTGCTACTGAAGCCCACGCGCCTAGAGCCCATGCTCCGCAACAAGAGAAGCCACCGCGATGAGACGGCTGCACACCACAACGAAGAGTAGCCCCCGCTGGCCGCAACTAGAGAAAGCCCGCGTGCAGCAACGAAGACCCAACGCAGCCAAAAATAAATTAATTAAATAAATAAATTTACTGAACAACAACAAAAAGGCTGGCCCAGAGGCTTTCTAAACAGCTCAACAGTAACATAACCGGATGACTTGGGGGCGGGGGTTGCGGCAGAGGGGGAGTGTCTGTATTAAGACACTGCTGCTTCTCCGTTCCATTTACACAGACTAGTAGATGCCATGTCTCCTACAGAGCTCTGCAGCTTCCCAAATACTTTATGTACATGTTGATTTCTACATTTGCAAGTGGATTCAGCTTGATTAGCAATTTAAATGGAAATTTTCTAACCACTATGCATTGGCAACCAATTTGCATTTCTTGTCAATTATCTGTGGACCTAACTCATGGCCCTGGAAATATTCCAGCTGTGGTCACGTGCTAGGAGGCCTGACACTCTTTGGGGGATAGATGTGGTCAGTGGACACTTCAGTTACTCTCCTCAGAAGGTCATGCAGGCTTCTTGGGTATAAAACAAAATCGATAGGACATTTTGTTGCAGTTGGCTTCCTTCCACCCAACTCGAGAGAGCCTTTCTGCACAGCAGTCTCAAATCAAAGCTCTTTCTGGATTAAGCCATGTCCCAGTCGACTGCCATACCACATTACGGGAGTTTCAGGCTCTGTCACCTTCGATTTTCTTATCTGTTCCTGAGAACCACTCAGGGCTAGTCTGAAATCCTCCCTGGCTTAGAACGTTGAGCCTTTACATTACCCCAGCAATAAAGTAGAACCCATGTAATTTGTTTATGTGTTTTCATTCTTATTGGAGTATAGTTGCTTTACAATGTTGGGTTATTTTCTACTGTACAGCAAAGTGAATCAGCTATACGTATACATATATCCCCTCTTTTTTGGATTTCCTTCCCATTTAGGAAGGAAAACATTGAGTATTGAGTAGAGTTCCCTGTGCTATACAGTAGGTTCTCATTAGTTAACTATTTTATATGTGGTATCCATAGTATATATATTCAATCCCAATCTCCCAATTCATCCCACACCCCCTTTTCCCCCTTGGTATCCACACGTTTATTCTCTACGTCTGTGTCTCTAATTTCTGCTTTGTAAATAAGATTGTCTATACCAATTTTTCCAGATTCCACATACATGCGTTAGTATACAACATTTGTTTTTCTCTTTCTGACTTACTTCACTCTGCATGACAGCCTCTAGGTCCATCCACGTCTCTACAAATGACCCGGTTTTGTTCCTTTTTATGGTCGAGTAATATTTCATTATATATATGTACCATATCTTCTTTATCCATTCCTAGTAGAACCCATGTAATTTTTTGTTGTTGTTGTTTGCGGTACGTGGGCCTCTCACTGTTGTGGCCTCTCCCGTTGCGGAGCACAGGCTCCGGACACGCAGGCCCAGCGGCCATGACTCACGGGCCCAGCCGCTCTGCGGCATGTGGGATCTTCCCGGACTGGGGCACGAACCCGTGTCCCCTGCATCGGCAGGCGGACTCTCAACCACTGCGCCACCAGGGAAACCCGAACCCATGTAATTTGACTATTTATTTCTTCTACTGATTTTGGATGCAGGAGGGCCCCAGTGATACCACCAGTGCCAAGACATCTGCTAAAACAGGGGCTCAAAATGCTGCAGGTGTGCGAGGCCCATGCTCTCTGACCAAAGACGGAGGTCAAGGCCCAGACTGACTCCATTCCGAGGGCACCTCAGGTACGTGAGGGGAGGCAGCTGAAACCAGAGGAGTGGTGTGGATATTCCCAAGGGGGGAGGACCTTCCTCAGCCATCCTCAGAATGTCCGCCTTTAGAGCAAGGTCCCAGGCATCTTCACCCCTGCTGCCACTCCTGTAGGCCATCGTGGAATCTCCCTCTGTTGAGTGATTCCAGGCCCACCGGGGGCCATACCTTTATTTATTACCCACCATTTATCTGCACATATTTGCAGAGCCAAGGGGAAACATGAAGGGGCTTGTTCTTGAATGAAGGTGTTTATGATTGAGAAGCAAAAGTTAGGAACGTGGGTCTTTAAGAATTGCTCCAGTAGAGGAAGAGGGATGCAGGGAGAGATGCCCTGAGAGGCTGGTGGAGAGGGAGGAATGGATGGCGGAGGGCAGACAGAGCTTTCCAGACTCTTTCTCTGCCGTGTGCGCTGCTGGGTACGAGCTGCACACTCAGCTCCCCGGCCCGCGTGCGGGCCTCTGCAGAGCAGGCTGCCGGGCAGCAAGCTCAGGGCCCCGAGACCAACTGGCCTTCGTTGTAGAGTCTCTGGTTGGATCCAGGAGCTGAGAGGCCCCTGAACACAGGAGGGTTTCCCTGAAACCCCACTACACTCTTCCAATTCCTGAACTGAGTTTCTACCCCTATTTTAAACCAGTTCTCTGCTTCCCAGTTCCCAGCCTGAAGCCCCCTCACTGGTCTTTCTGTCTTTCTCCTCATGCTCCTTGGGCCCTGTCAGCCTAACCCACCATATGCCATGCACTCTGGGCCCATAAAAATGAGAGACCCCTTGGGCACACACGACCATCTTCTGGCCATGTCCACCCAGCTCCAACCTGCAACAAGCCCCCCAACTCACTTCCTGCCCTTGGTCCTCTGATGAGTCCTTCGGTTCTGTTGAGCTTTGCTTTGCCTCTTGGCCTCTGCCTCCAGCTGGTCTCCCATTGAACTTCCGTCTTCGTTCTCCTCCCAGAACTGAAGGTCAACCCCAACCCCTTGGCCAACAGTGAAACCAAACTAGGTTGATCTCCAGTGACCCCAGAAGGGCATGCAGACATCCATAGGCTGCTCCTTTGACGACAGTCTTCTGCTTCCTGGTTTTAGCCACATTCCAGAAAGGTGAGGTTGTCAGAAGGCAAGTCCCATAGAGATGAGATTCTAACTGCGGTTTCCTACTCGGCCATCGCTGCTCTGTGACGATGCGACTCCACGTGGTTGCGGCGCTGTGGCGCTTGAAGCTGAGTGAACTGGATCCAATACCTGGTTCCCCTTCTCCCTGGCGGTATGGCATCAAGCAAGTTATTTTTACCTGCTTTGAATCTCTAGTCACTCTTCTACAAAACTTAAAAAAAAAAAACCCTGTTTGCACACTTCACAGGGTTGTTATGGGAGTAAAATTAAATTCTATTCCTGAATTATAAAGTATAAGGCATGATATAAATTTAGGTAAATTTATTAATGAGAATCTTTACATAAAACCTCCCCTGGACCCTCCCCCCATAGGTGAGTCTCATGCTCACACCCCAGACCCTGGGTTTTCTGGTTCATGTAAGTAAGGGGAATTTTGAAGGCTTTGGAAAGTGCAGCCAAAAGGTGATAGAGGTGTGAGCATGAAACTCACCTATGGGGAGAGGGTCCAGGGGACGTCCGAGGGAAACACCTGCAGTATGCAGCCGTGGTAGCCCCTCTGAGCCAACCTGGCTGCTGGTCGCTTCCGTGACCACAGTGGAAAGAAAACGCATGATGACCTCAGAGGGGACCTCGCCAGCCAACCAAAGTCAGTCTGCTCCTGACTGGCCCAGAGAGTGACAACAGGAGTCTGGGTCCTGCTCCACTCTGGTGACAAGTCCCTGCCAGAGGGAAGCAGGCAGGGGCTGCTGGTAAATGCTGGGTAGGCAAGGTCCAGGTGGGGACTGTGCCCTGACCACCAAGGGCCATGCCCTGGGGCAGAGAAGTTTGTTAGGATTTGCCCAGCTGGCACTAAGAAACCAGCTCAGTCCATCCGGAAGGGCTGGCACAGCCTGTGTTAGAGCCAGACTCACATCTAGGCAGTCTTGGGCAGCATGAGAACTGTGTCAAGGGTCCTCGAGGGGCAAGACAGGGACAGGGAGACCAGTCGGGGCATTGTGGCAGCCGTCCCAGGAAGAAGCAATGGTGACATGAACCGGAGGGAGGCGATGGAAATAGACACAAATGGACCGATTACAGAAATATTTAGAGAGATTGAGAATGGTCTTTTGTTTTTGTTTTTGCTCATGCTTAACCTATCTGTGTTTTTAAATCCCTAGGGAAAGATAATAAAAGATTTGCTGTGTATATTTAATTTATAGAAACAATAGAAGTTCAACAGAATTTTTTCCTTGGGTTAAGAAAAATGTCACAGCACTTCTTTCCCTGAGGTACATTTCAACTACATTGACTAAGGGATTTAAAATGTGAGCTTATTCTTAAGCAGAAAACTACCCGAATATTTAATAATTTCAGTCTGGTGTGCCATTCATACTTAATATCGTGAATTTGCTTGGGTTTGATAAAATTTTTAACTTTCATATTATGTAAGAGTAAATAGAGACAAGAACATGTTAACATAGCAAAAGGTTGTAGGGAATCAAGTTTATTATCCCTTGTTGATAGTAAAGATTTTGTATACAGGACAATATTTTTAAACACGAATAGGTTATAGAGCATTCAAAGCAACTAGAAGATGAAGAAGGTAAAAAATGACTAGTGATTCTGAGATTATATGCTGACAAAGCAGGTGGGTGACGGACTATGCTGAGTCATGGGAAGAGAATCAGAAAAGAGAAGGAGGCTTCCCTGGTGGCGCAGTGGTTAAGAACCCGCCTGCCAATGCAGGGGACACGGGTTCGAGCCCTGGTCTGGGAAGATCCCACATGCTGCGGAGCAACTAAGCCCGTGCACCAACAACTACTGAGCCTGCGCTCTAGAGCCCGTGAGCCACAACTACTGAGCCCGTGTGCCACAACTACTGAAGCCCGTGCACCTAGAGCCCGTGCTCCACAACAAGAGAAGCCACCACAATGAGAAGCCTGCACACCGCAACAAAGAGTAGTAGCCCCCACTCGCCGCAACCAGAGAAAACCCGCGCATAGCCATGAAGACCCAATGCAGCCAAAAATAAATAAATAATAAATTTTTTAAAAAGTTTAAAAAGATAAAAAGAAAAGAGAAGGAATTTCTAGAAATCCCTCCTGCAGAAATTCTTGTACATGGAAATAATGATCTTGTTCAAGGCTGCTTATAGCAATATTGTTTGTAGTGGTAAAAACCTGAGGCATCCCACATGTCCATCAGTGGAGGAGGGTTATACTTCCTTATCATAGGAAAATGAATAATGAAGAGTATTAATGTGGAGCACTGTCCTTTTTATGGTCAGGGAGCTAGAATATCATTAGGAAAATAGGAGCTGCATTAATCATTGAACAGAGAGAATTGAATATAAGGAATTAGTGAGCAAGGTATTGGAAGACTAAGAAGGCAAAAGGGGAAACTGAGGTAACAGATGCAGGGGTTCAAAAAGAACTTCCCCCAAATATACCACTTTTGCATGAGGATTATTATGAGCCAAAGGCGAGTGAGACCCTTTGGGTTCAAGAGAAACTACTGTCCATCCCTTAACTACCTGGAAGAATTTAAAATGGGTTTTTTTTTTCCCAGAAAAAGAGCTATTACCAGAGATAAATTTTATCTAAGTGGCTCCCTCTTTACAGCAGGTCAAACCTCCCATTGCTCATCCCATTCCTAGCTCAAGAGAGCACGCAGCCCTCACTTCGCCTTTCTGTCTCAACCTCTCATGTATGTGGGATCTCCGGCCCTCTCACGTATGTGGGATTCCTGCACGTACAAAATTAATTAGATTTTCTCTTGTTAATCTGTCTCATGTCAATTTCATTCTTTTCTTCCTCCCCTTCATGAAGAAGGCAGCCACCAACCCTCAGGCTGGAGAAGCAAAGGGAGGAAAGTGGGGTGATCAGAATCCAGAAGTTTGGGGAGGAATAGCCCCCCCGGACGATGGGACCTGGGTCTCTGCAGGCTGCAGTTACACTCAGGTGCTCAAGGGGGCGTCCTGGACTGGGACACAGTTCTCTGGGGGGCGGAGGAGCTCTGCGTGGCTGGTGCTGACGTCTCGGGATCTGGTTGTGCCAGAGGAGGCCCAAAACTGAAACCAACAGCTGCTGCCAGGTAGAGGGGTGGTCTCAGGTGGAGGCGAGGCTGTCGGCCACAGAAGGTGGGTAGGGTGAGGCGAGCTCTCTTCCCTCTGCCTGTTTTCCAGTCTCCCTCTAGCACCCCATGGACAGAGTCTCCCAGGGAGCAGCTAGCACCATGGGGTGCTAGCAGACGCGGGGTTTGCAGAGCTCCAACCGCAGAGCAGGGTACAGAAGGGATGCGGAGAGGAGAGACAATCGCTCCACCACCAGCCCACCTGCAATTTGTAGTCCCGCGGGAGCACCGGACAGGGACTAGAGAGCTGTCAGCTCAGGTGCACAGAGGTGGGTGCACAAGGCAGCAAAGGAAGCTTTGTGTTTACACTCCATGTATTTATCATGTTTTAATTCTCTTCCACAACTAGCATACATTAGGACATCACTTTGTATTTACAAAAATTTCCTTTCAGAAACCTTTCTTACCTCGCTGCATGTGAAAGAAAAACATGACATCCTGACATACCGAGGAAGCAGATACACAGGAGATAGGTCTCCTTAGACGACGGGTTCGGTGAGAATTTTTCCCTCTGGAAAGTGCCTTTGAAAAACCACCCTGAGAGCACGCACTCACAGGGGTGCTGTCCGCTAGCCTTGCTCCGCTCAGGGAAGTGGCCTGTGCCGCTGACATGCTCAGCCCACTCCCTCCTGCCCCCGCAAGCTGGTTCCTGGCCCTGCTGTAAATCTCATTGAAGCATCCCTGGAATCAGTGGCCATCTTCCTCACCCTCCAAAGTGCCGGCTTGGTTGCCATGGCAACGCCCAGGCTGGGAATCAGGGTGAGTGGTCTCCATGAAAACAGCCCGGAGGTTAGGTAGACGGCCATGGAGATGCTCACACCTCCTTTCTTAAAAGCCCAGACACACATGGCCCCCGGGGGTGGATTCAAATCTGGTAGGTTGTGCTTTACTGCTTTATCGATGTGTCTCTGCTGCTGCGGATTGATTTTGCACCTGCTTTTGTCTTCTGCTTTAGCCGTTTTCTTCTTTTTTCCTCCCTTCCTTCCTTCCTTCCTCCCTGCCTCCCTCCTTTTCTCTCTCTCCCTGTCTCTGTGTGTCTCTGGGTGTGTCTCTCTCTCCTGTATGTCTCTTTCTCTTCTTTCTCTCTTTCATCAGAAAAAGACTGGCTCACCATCCCCCCAGCCCTCCAGAAGACAATAGCGTCAGCGTTTTAACATTCATCTCCCTCTCTGCAGATTTACAGTTTCCATGATAACACAGGTGTCTTTATTTTCTTTAATAGCCCTGAAACCACAGGCACTAACACATTAGCGCTGGCGGTGGGACATGAATTGTGGGCTCTTTACTTTTCAGCAGACTCCTGAGCCCGTGGGCCACAGCTACTGAAGCCCATGCACCTAGAGCCCGTGCTCCGCAACGAGAAGCCGCCACAATGAGAAGCCTGAGACCCTGTGTGTCTCGGACCCAAAATAATAAGTTGGCCCCCATGGCAGCCTTAGGAGCTTGAGTCAAGACTAGAGCGGCTGGAGGGGAATTCTCTGGCAGTCCAGTGGTTAGGACTCTGCGCTTTCACTGCCGTGGGCTCAATCCCTGGTGAGGGAACTAAAATCCCACAAGGCTCGAGGCACAGCCAAAAACCAAACAAACAAAAAGGCTAATCAAGACTAGTGGGGCTGGAAATGTGTCCTGTTGGCCAGGTGCCCAGCTGGGAGAGGTAAGGGTCCTGCCCAGCCCATTCCTCTGGAACAACACGGGAGGCCCCAGGGAAAGGGCGTAATGGGTGCACTGGGAGGAGGGGGGCCTATATTCTAAGCGAGGGGACACCAGGTCCACTCCCAACGAGGCTACAGTTTTCAAAATGTCTTTCCTTCCCCCTTCCCAGCTCTCCCAGTCAGCAACCCCCTGGGGGAGGAATTCTGGAAAATTCCAGCCAATTGATGAAGGGCCCCTTTCACCTCTCTTCAAGGACCCCTTCAAGGATATTCAAAGCCTAAAGAGGTTTCCATCCTGGGGTAGCAGCCGACCCCTGAATCCCGCCAACCTCATGCCAGAATTCCCGGGAAGCTCTGAAGGCCCGTGTCCCCGAGTGTCAGGGACACAGTGACCTGCTAGCTGTGGGGAAGGCTCCCCCCCAAGCCGGGGCCCCCCAGAGTCCAGACGGGCAGGGTGTGAGCCCCAAAAATATTGAAGAATGATGACAAATGCTAAAGAGGGCTACCACACTTGTGTTTTAATTTTAAGGTTTACATTGAGCAAATCAATGAGTTTAACACAAAAATACAATTACATTGTTCACCTAGTAAATACAGAATTTATTTTAAAATTTGAAACACACAGCTCGATGGGCAGTGTGACCAAGTGACTGCACGGGCACAGTGTCCTCCCCTCTCTCTGGCTCTGCAGGCCTCCACAGCCAGGTGGGCATGTGACCTCCGGCAGGAAGGGAGTCCTAAGGTGAGGCCCTCTGAGCCCGTGGGGCGGGGCGGGGCAGGGGCCCTGCTATCTGCCTGCATCCCCGTGTGGTCCCTGCTCACAGCCAGCGCCAGCGTGTAAGGCTCCAGGTCGGCCCCGGGGAGCTGCCCTTCAGGGATGCCCCCTGTACTATTTCATCCTGGCTGTGCTTGGCTTCATCTCTGAGACCTGCCTTTCTGTCTTCTCTCTCTGTAGAAACCCACGAAAGGAACAGATTTCACAAATTCAAGTTCAATGCGCTGTGAGTCATGGAAGTGACAGCACTTCCCCACAAACCCCCTCTCTCTACAGACATACAGCCCTCGGGCGCCGTAGCTGTCAGCTCTGGTCCCGGGCTCCCTTCCAGGACGAGCAGAGGCCACACGGGGTCAGTTCTCAAAATAGGCAGCCCCGGAGGAAGCACCTCCACGCGTCTGCTGGAAGGGTCCCTAACGGTTCAGAGGCGAAGCCCGAGGACCATTTGTCACGCCCGCCACTTGAGGAGAGCAAAGAAGGGCTAGTGAGACAATCTCTGCATTCAGAACATCACTGCCCCCTGTGGTGATTCCAGCGCCAGCGGCTCAGCTCCTGAAGCGGAGAGGACAATGTGCTTTGTGACCCAGCCCCCTCTCCAGCCGCAGCCCCGCCCTCTGCACGCTGTCCTCTCCATGCAGGGGACGTTTGTCAGTTTTTGTCTCCCCACTGCTGAACTCTCTCCCTTTGTTTGGTAAGGCCACAGCATGAGGATGGGTAGGAGCTGGTACCCACCTCTCACTGCAAGACCCCCCAAGTCCGGACGCTTTCTCCCTGCCCTCCCTGGTAGGTGAGCTCGGGCACGAGATGGGGGCTTGGTCAACTCCATGACCCAGCCCAGGCTTCCCTCCACACAGGGAGCAACTTGGCAAAGGTGCCCTTCCTCTAGACAGGCAGACCCAGGCCAGGGAGTCAGGCTTGGCCAAGGGAGCGCAGGCACCAGAATTCGACTGTGGAGCAGGTGACCTACCCCCAGGAATCAGCACTAGGACCCGGTCCAGTGCGTGGCCCCCAGGGTCCAGTGACGGTGTTCCCTGCGGAAGCATCCATCATCTCTCCATGACAGCACCCCCCTCCCCCGGCTATTCCTAAGGTGAGGATTTGGTCGTGGTCTGAGCCTCCAGGCCCCTGAACTTCACCCAACCTGGGTGTATTTGATTCTCTGAGACCACACAGTAACTTTCCAGGAAGCTCCTTTTCTGCCTACAGCACCAGAGTCAGCTTCTGTGGTTTGTATCCGAGAACCCTGGCTGCATCCCACCACTCAGAGCACCAAACTCCTGCTTATGTCTTGCCCGAGGCCTTTGCACTTGCTGTTCCCTCTGCCAGCAACACTGTTCCTCTTGCCCCCCAGCCTGGCTCTCACCTCCTCACCCTCTGCCTCACCTCACTGACTCCACACCTCCCAGGTGTCCCCCGGCCCAGCATATGCCAAACTCCAGGGTAATTGTCTGGGCACCGGCCTAAGCTGTGCTGAGACCCTGAGCTCCCGAGGCAGGGTTGTCCATTTTCACTCTCTCGGGGCTTCGGGGCCCAGCACATTCCCTACAGGTGGCAAACATCGGTGCCCTGCTGCAGGAAAAACGTGGATCACATCCGTCTCCAGCAGGTTCTCTTGCAGATTTGCCCAAAGACGTTTCTACCTTACTTTGAGTTTCACATTACAGGGGAATTTTCACCACTGGAGTGACAAGTGAACTTGGATGGGTGCTTTGTGGCCAGGGTCAGGCTGGTATTTTCCCGAGGCAGGTCTTTTGGGCAAGGGGTGAGAAGGCAGAAGTTCGCTCCACTTTCTCCCCAACTGGGAGAAAGCAAAAGTGTGGTTTTCCTGCAGCTCTTGAAACACAATGGCTACCCCTCTTGTCATCAGAATTTACCTCAATCCTCCCACGGTTGGAGACTGACTCGTGGATTCACCCACCCCAGGATCAAGAAGCAGACATTACAATGGGAAGGAGAAAAAAGAAAAAGAAGTAGAAAACAGAAAAGACTAAAAAAAAAGTGATGTCCTGACATTACTAATTCTTTTAGTTAGTGTTTAAAACTATTTTGGTAAGTTGTTAAACTTATGAATTAAAAGGAAGCTGCCGACGTTTATACTACCGTAGAATATTAAAGTAGGCAAAACATCATTTACATTGCAAAAGAAAACAAAAACTAACACTAAACACAATTTCTTAAAAAGGAAAACAAAATAAACAGGACATAAATCAGATTTATTCCATATTCCAGTAAGTGCACATGGATCAAATTTCCCTCAAAATGGCAAACTCAGATTGACTTTTTTTTAATCTGAAGATATTTGCTTATGACGTACCTAAAAATAGACACAGAAACGTTAAAAATAAGACAAAGATATACTTGGCAAACGTGAATAAAATAGAAGCAGGAATAGAAATGTTCAAAAAGAGGCAAGAGAGGATTCAGGGAAAAAGTATTAAATAGGTCCAAGATATAATTTTATATTTGTAAAAGGTTCAGCATAAATTGGGCTTATGGTCCTGAATCTTTCTTCCTTTGTTTTTAGTGCCCTCTTGTCTTCTTGCAGACAATTTATTATTTGTCTTTCGTAAATATGTTGCAATTCTCCCCTCAGTTTGTCTTTTGACTTTTCTCAGATTTTTTTGACTTTGAAATATTTTTCCAGATTTAAAAAAATAAAGCCAAGCATATTAATATATTTCATGATGTCTTTTGGGTTTGCGTCACTCTCCGAAAGGCCTTCTTTGCACCAAAATTACAAAGGTAGAAACCTTTTTTCCTTTAATAATTCTAGGGTTTAGTATTTTACACTTAGACCTTTGATGCATCTGGAATGTATTTTGGTATAAAAAGTTAGGTAAAGGCGTGGCTGTTTCCTCCAACACGGATAGGCAACTGACCCTGTCTTTCCTTTGTTGATTTGCGAGGCCACGTTTCTCACACTCTAAATTCCTATGTGAACCTTGCGGTACTTCCGGAATCTCTGCTGTGTTAGTTGTTCATGGCTCTTTACATCTAAATAAATCATAATTCATAAAGCCAAGAGTTTAAAAACACAAGGTAAATTTCATGGAAGCCGGGTTCTAGGGGAAACTTTTCACGCACAGCTGTCGCTTTCTGGCAGAGCAAGTAGAAAGAGCATATTGAACAATTAGAATATGGTAGATTTTTTAAAATTTAAATAATAAACTATTGTGTAACTATATTTCAAACTCTTTACCTCCAAAGAATATACAAAGAAGCCCATATAAAAAGTGGTTACGGGCTTCCCTGGTGGTGCAGTGGTTGAGAGTCTGCCTGCCAATTCAGGGGACATGGGTTCGAGCCCTGGTCTGGGAGGGTCCCACATGCCGCAGAGCGACTAAGCCCGTGTGCCACAGCTACTGAGCCTGCGCGTCTGGAGCCTGTGCTCCATAACAGCAGAAGGCAGCGACAGTGAGTGGCCCACGCACCGCGATGAAGAGTGGCCCCTGCTCTCCGCAACTAGAGAAAGCCCTCGCACAGAAACGAAGACCCAACACAACCAAAAATAAATAATTAAATTAAAAGGAAAAAAAAGTGGTTACTTGGGGGGAAGGATAAATCAGGAACTTGTGATTAACATACACACTGTACTGTATGTAAGGTACATAACCAGCAAGGACCTGTGTAGCACAGGGAACTCTACTCAGTATTCTGTGATAACCTATATGAGAAAAGAATCTGAAAAAGAATGAATATATGTATATGTATAATTGGATCACTTTACTGTACACCTGAAACTAACACAACACTGTAAATCAACTATACTCCAATAAAGTTTAAAAAAAAATTTAGACGGCTACTTGCTAGCTACAAAGACAGTATCATTAAAATTCCTGGAAGCAGAAATCTCATAGGTCCCATCCCCTGACCACAGTAACAATTACCTCGTATGAAGTGATATCAGTAACAATGGTTAAACAAAAAAGATCATCCACTAAAAATATTAAATCCATATACTGCATATGTAGAAAATACACTGAGAACTCTAATAGCAAAAAGACTCTTCTATTTTTTTTTTCTTCCCAATGGGCTTTACAGTCATTTTATCAAATTCTAAAGGATAATTCCAGTGGGATGATGAAAACGGCATTAAACCTAAACATTAATTTGGAAGGAATTCACATTTAAAAAATGTTCTCTTCCCATCCAGTATAGGCTATCTCTGTCTATTTTTTTCAACTTTCTCTTATACCTCTCAGTAAAGTCTTATCGTTTTCTTCATGTAGGTCACTACATTTTCAAAGCTAGCACAATTCCAATATCAAATTCTTACTGAGACAATACAGAAAAGGAAACTCTACACACATCACATTCACAAATATAGAAGCCAAAGTCCTAAATAAAGTCCTAGCAAAAAGAATGAAGTGGTATATTAAAACAAGAGCATAGCCAAACCAAATAGAATGTATCAGGGGAATTTTATCATAGGGAATTTATATGAGTAAAGTTAATAGTTTCCTTTTGTCATTGCATCTTATGAAAACAGTTGCTGTTTTCTTCACTAAATTTGGAAGATGTATTGGAATATCTGGTCATGGGGCCTACGTAGGGCTCACCCTAAGTTACCTGGGGCACTTCAAGGAAATAGGCAGTTATTCTCTCCAGAGTAGCTGAAACCGAGATAAAAATAAGACATGCAAGTGACTGTGGGTCAGAAGAGATCTGCCATGTTATCAAGACACCAGGAATGGTCCAGTGGTTAAGACTCTGTGCTTCCAATGCAGGGGGCATGGGTTCGATCCCTGGTCGGGGAACTAAGATCCCATATCCCGCGTGGCATGGCCAAAAACAAAAAACAACGACAAAAACCCAAATAGGACCCCCAAATCAGCAGGCCCAAGAGAGGAGGCTCCGAGTTCCAGGTCCCAAGCTGCTCTCCCTGGGCACCAGAGGGCTGTCATTCATCAAGGGCACTGTGACAGCCGCCTCTGGATGGCGCGAGATTTCACACAGACGCTGCTGATGCGCAAATGCCCCGCCTGTCTCAGCCAGATCATCCCAGAGAAGGCAGCGGGGTCTGAGACCCACGTCCTCTGATGTCCCAGGGAGGGCTGCCTCTGCTGCCCCCTGGTGGTCACCCTCCTGTGAGGTCACAATGAGGCTTTAGGCTGTCCGGCTGAGGCTGGTACAGAGATATTCTGTCTCAAAGAAGCTGTACCCCCTCACCTGTCCACGGTCCCCGTCTGGGTGCACCGTACTGCCCGGGGCCCATCACAGGGTATCCGGACCCTTCCTGCTCCCACAGGCCTCCTTCATTGCTAACTCCTCCCTATTTTCGGGAAATCCTCACGGGAAATCAAAGAAGATCCTTCCTCTTCTTCCGCAAGGCCTAGGTCATTATTAGGTCCCCTTTCAAAGAGTGAAAGAAAGGTTTGGATCTCCAAGAGATTTAGACAGAGGGTTTGTCAACAAAGGCTCTTCATTTTCTACTCAGTTTTCTACTAGACAGCTAGCAGCTATGTCCCACGTGGATTTCTGGGTCCTCTACTGGGGAGTTTCTATCTGTATCGCTCAGCTCAGGCTGTCACAACAAAACACCACAGCCTGGGGGTCTTAAACAGCATATGTTTTCTCACAGCTGTGGAAGTCTCTGAAAATCCAAGATCAAGTGTCAGCAGGGTTGGTGTATGGCAAGTCCTCCCTTCCTGGTTTGCAGACGGCCGCCTTCTCACTGTGTCTTCACGTGGCCTTTCTTCTGTGCACATGTGGAGAGACAGAGACAGAGAGAGATATCTCTGTGTCTCTTCCTCTTCTTATAAGGACACCAGATTAGGGCCCCATCTCTATGACCTCATTTAACCTTAATTACTTCTCTAAAGGCCCTGTCCTCCAAATACAGTTACATTGGAGTTTAGTGTTTCAACATATGAACTGGGGAGCGGGGGACACAATTCATTCCATACCACCATCCTTTGACTTGTTTCATAAAATTAAACAGGAGTGGGGAGCTTCCCTCCCACAACCCTTGTATTAGGATCTTCAGACAGAAAGAGGTGTATTCAGGATCAAGTTCTATGGCCACAGCCAGGTCTCAGCTTCCCATCTACTTCTCTTTTATGTACCTGTACTGGTCTTGTCCATCTTCTTACGCCCACCACCTCTCACATACACGTTTCTTCTCCACCTTTCTCTGCTTCCCTGGGACTCCCCAGCTCTCTGGCTTGCCAGTGGGAAGCACTGCCTGAGGTCCTCAGAGGGCAGAAGACGGGTTGGAGTATTCATGCCCCTCGCTCTCCCCGCCTGGCTGTGGCATCGTGGGAGCTGGGTGGCCCCACGGCTGCAGCTCTGACCAAATCCCTTCCATAGCTCCACATCATACCGGGTTCCCCACGCTCCTGGCTCCCTTGAGCCTGCTCACGCTTCTGTAAATAGTCTGTTCACCCACCTCCCTCCATCTGGCTGAGGACATTTCCTCAGCCGCTGGATCTCTGGAGGCTCATCTGCTACCTTTACTTTCGTCTTGGGGCTCCTGCTACACTCACAGCTGCAGCAGGTCAGCCTTTGCAAGCCTGGCCCTAGAGAAGGAGAGGGTGAGAAACCTGCAGTCCAGCTTCTCGTCTCCACCCCTGGAACCCACGCACACCCTCTCTGCTAAGCTCAAGTACAGCCCCCCTCTAGAGGGGAAATTAAAGCCCTCTTGTCAGACAACATCATAAGTCAGTGAGGATCCTGGGTTCATTCGGGAACTGGGGATGGGGGTGAGAGCGAACAAGGGTCCCTCTCTGTGGATGAAGGACCAGGAAAACAGAATTGCACCCCTCAAGCCGGCAACCTTGCTCTAGAATGTCAAGCCCCCAGGGAGAGCACAGAGCAAATGCAGAGTCCTGGATGAAGGGCTTAGGACAAGGGGCTTGGGTGTGGAGGGTGAGACCCGGGAGCCTGGGCTGCCCCTCTCTCACTTGCAGGGGTGGGAGCACATCTCTTTACTCCTCAGTCAGTGATTCTTCTCTGTAGTCCACGGCTGGTTCTTCACTGAGCAGAGCAGTCTCATAGCAGCCCCGCTGGAAAGCTCTACTCACGGGGTCTGATCACGTAGATAAAACACTTTCTTTGTTCAAGAAATCCATTTTTCAGGAATGTAAGCGCTAGCCCCGCCCCTTCCACCTCTTTTTATTTCTTGATGCTTTTCTTTTTTCTGATTAAATGTTGTCATCTTCGATCCTTTAACCTTTCTTTGACACTTACTTGTATAGCACTTGAGAGCAACGACGGGGGAAAGAAATACCTGAAAGACAGAAACACGGATCTCTTTTCTCCTAATTATAATCACTCCAGCGCTCTGGACCTCTTGGTTCAGAATTCCAGGGAGGTTAAAAATAATCTGTAAGTCTAAGAACACATTTGACTTGCCTGTAACCATTCCAGCAGCCGCCTCACACTTCCGCCCCTGCTGTCCTAACAGGGGTGCATCTGTTGACATGGAGATAGATCGAAGGTCCTGAAGATGTAAATTGTTCATGCCCGGAGACATCTATAACATAGCCTCTTCTTTCCCTTTTTTATCTAATATTTTAAGGTCCAAACTTATTTCTTTATATCCATGAGCTAAGATGGCCAGGTCAATATTTATAGCCCTTCTTTCCTTCTGCCTTTCCTGATCTTGCCAATTTCAGAGTCCACCTCCAGGGTCTCCTTCCTACATCGCAGAAACACTACTGAGTCAGGATCCCTTTGAGAATCCAAGGAGAGTGATAGGTCCTCTCTCCTGGAATATGAACACACAAAACTGAATTTCCGTTCCATCCCAGGGGTTCATGGAACTGTGATGAAATCTGGCCCTGGGCCAGCGAGAGTCTGATTCTCTCAACCTTGTCAGATAATGACCTGGATCAGAATCCCCTGAGGTGCTAGTGAAAACATGCCTGTTCCCAAACCTGTATGAGAATCTTTGGGATAGATGCCAGGAACCTGGATGTTTAATAAGCATCTCGGGTGGTCTCTATTTACAATGAACTTTGAAAGACATTGCTAGGGTCCCATCTACCCCCAAATCCCTGAGCTAATCTGATTCTTTCCCAAACTATTCAAATTACTTTACACTGAACTGATCCATCCAGGCCCACACCATGTTTTACCAGTCAATACATTCTTAGCTTGACCATAGCTACAGATGGAGAATTTGGATTATCCAAAATCCTATCTTCAGGGTTTCCCTGGCGGCGCAGTGGTTGAGAGTCCGCCTGCCGATGCAGGGGACACGGGTTCGTGCCCCGGCCCGGGAAGATCCCACGTGCCGTGGAGCGGCTGCGCCCGTGAGCCATGGCCGCTGAGCCTGCGCGTCCGGAGCCTGTGCTCCGCAACGGGAGAGGCCACAACAGTGAGAGGCCCGTGTACCGCAAAACAAACAAACAAAAAAAAACAAAACAAAATCTTATCTTCATTATTCTCCAAATCAATGACTTTAGTGTATTTTAATGTCAGCTCTTAAGTATGAGGCTTTTGTTCCTGAAAGGTAACGTCATTTGGGCAGCTTTCCTTGGAGCCGCTTTTATATTCAGGATACAACAGTAAAAAACGACAATTAAGTTCCATTAAGAGTGCAGAGCTACCAGGACCTCAGCTACCCGTCTTATTTTTGGTTAATATGGAATACTATCACCTTCTAAACCACACATTCTGTTGCAAACAGTAGTATTTATAGCTTACTCTAAGTGAACATTTTAAACAAAATATTTAGGCATAGAGAAAACCCCCTGAAATAGGACCCTTCAGATTTTTTCCAGTGAACTACCCTAGTAGCGTAGGAGAATCAACATACACCCCAGGGGTCTGGGATCTGAAGGTGCTGCTACAGGTGGGGAATTTCTTTCAAGTACTGTGTTTGACCATAAAAATTGTTGAAATTTTTGCATTTCCCAATATAATTTATTTATATTAAAAAGTCATGTGTTTCCCCTCAAATTTTCAAGTAAAATCAATGTGTCATAAAGGTGTCTCACATTTACTCGGACTTTGTATACTTCTAGGCACACTTTTCACGTGCCATTTTAGAAATCTGAACTTATATCCTTTATATTTCTGCATATTTTTTAATTGGTAAAATTGTCTTTATTCAATGATGGTATATGTAGAAAATCCTAAAAAACTGACCCAAAGACTATCAGAAGTAATAAGTGAATTTAGAAATGCTACCAGATACAATAGACAAAACCAACTGCATTTCTACATATTAGCAGTGAAAAAGTAGACAATTACCTTTTTTTTACTGGTTAAACAGATTTTATTCACCTTTATTCCCTATTAGAATAAATGTTTAAATACACTACTTACCAATTTACCACCATATTTGTTTCCAGCCAAATTCTGGCCTGAACAATAACCCAGTATTAATAGCCTCCATGCACCATGTTCTTACTGGATGAAGCCCTATGCAGGTAGGCAGGACTCTGCCCCTTTGCTCTCTCCTGAGAATCGAGCCAGACAGGTAGTTAACGCTCAGTGAATGAATAACAACACGAACGCATGAGTCACCGTTAGTTGAATTCACTTTTCAATCATCGGTTGAATCATTGGTTGCTGACCTCCATTCACCCTCCAACTCCATGTGACTTGTTTTAAGAGGATCTAGCAGGAAACGTTGACAATGACATTGCTCAACGAAGCTTTGGTTCTTCCTGTCTCAGAATCCAATTTCTTCCGTTCATAGCATGGACAGTCATCACCGTCTGTTCCCTCACGTTATAACTGCTCAAGTAACTCAGTTGTGGAATCAGTTACATTTCTGTCACTGCAAAGCTACATTCTTCATTTACGTGATGAATTTCTGCAAAGGTTGACCTCTTTTCTCCACCAGGGTGCTGCAGATGCTAAATGCAGGATGGCTGTGCTGACCCCTTGCTTAGCGATGTTTCTAGTGATACTGGAAATTGCTCAATGGATTCATGGGAGTCCTTCTGCCTTGGACACTGCTTGTTAATAAGAAGGAACACAGCTGATATCATTCACCTGTGAGTCCTTTTGATACTGGGTAAACAGTTTTCAGTCGATCATTCAATATAATTCTTTTGTGAAATACCTGGGCAATGGGTTCTAGATGAAGATGGTGTACGGTCTTTACCTTCCAGGCATTTACAGCCTAGCAGGTGAGTCCAGTCTAACAATAAACCTGAAAGGCTTTAAGAGCATCAGCTGTGTATTTATAACAGAAGAATGTTCTCTCCTTCAGTCTTTTCATTTTTTATTTTATTTATTTATTTTATTTTTTATTGAAGTATAGTTGACTTACAATGTTGTGTTAGTTTCAGGTGTACAGCACAGTGATTCAGCTCTCTGTCTCTCTCTCTCTCTCTCTGTCTCTCTCTCTCTCTGTCTCTCTCTGTCTCTCTCTGTCTCTCTCTCTCTCTCTCTCTCTCTCTCTCTCTCTATATATATATATATATTTATATGTGTATATAGATATTCTTTTTCAGATTCTTTTCCCTTATAAGTTATTGCAAAATATTGAATATAGTTCCCTGTGTTATTCAGTAGATCCTTCTTGTTTATCTATTTTAAATGTTAATCCCAAACTCCTAATTTATCCCTCCCCCACCCTTTCCCCATAAATTTGTTTTCTATGTCTGCAGGTCGATTTCTGTTTTGTAAACAAGTTCATTTGTATCTTTTTTTTAGTGAAGTAAGCCAGGCAGAGAAAGACAAATATCATATGATATCGCTTCTATGTGGAATCAAAAATAAAAAAAAAAAAGATTCTTCAGACTTTTCAAAATGGCACGTCTCACCACTGTGCAGACATATCCTCTCCTGGCTTTTTGCTTTTCCTGACTTCCGGTTTCTGCACTCTCCCCGCCTGCCTGCATCCCCTCGCCTCTCCAGAGCATCCCTTCCCTTCTGCGTGCCAGTCGGAATTCTCCCTTCTTCTCTAGACTATTACATTCTCTTAATTTATTTTTAATTTTTTTTTAAAATTGGCAATCTGTTGGGTATAAAGGAAACAGATTGGATGCAAGGAACTGTGTAAAGCAAGATGTTAGAAAAGCGCTGCTTAGGGATATTTTGGGTTAAGAGTAATGATAGTAGGAACCCCGATTGAGTCCGGGGCCTGGGCCACGCCCTCTTCTAAACTCTGTTTGGGGAATAATTCCTGTGATTCTCAAAGGGGCCACATGGGGTAGACATTAAGGTTACAGAGGAGGAAACCGAGGCAGAGAAAAGCAAAGTCAGTATCACCCAGGGCAGAGCGAGCACCCTCACTACAGAGGTGAAGCAGAGTCTACCTGGGAAGCTCTCACTGGCCCCCCCACAAAAGCCACTCGGCGGCCTGCCCCCCTCCTGCAGCTACAGCGCCTCCTGGATACTTTCTTCATCGAATATTCACAATACCTACAGGGTGTAGGAATAACGGTGCACTTTTTACAGATGAGAAAAATGAGGTTGAGGGTGGTTAGAAAAGTTCTCCATAGTCACAGAGCCAGAAGGTAGAAGGAGAATCCAGGATTCCAGCCCCAGCGTTATCTGTCTCCAGAGCCCGTGTTCCTGACTGCTCAGCCCCAGGGTTGACATGCATGTGTGTGCGTGTGTGCATACATTATATAATTTATAATTATAGACCCGTGCTACAACCCCGTGCAGTTTCCAGCCATCAATAACCTGTGACCTGCGCGGCATGTACCTGGGGACCCATCAGGCATGCTTTACACCTACTTGCTGGTCACGGCATTCATGCTCCCTGGGTTTCAGTCATAGATCTGGATTGCTGACCTGCAAAGGTTTCATCCATTTAAAAAAAAAATAAAAAAGCCAGCCCATGTCTCTTCTCACGTGTTCAGGTTGGTTTTGCGGCAGGACTGTAGCTCCTGAGGAGCAGGTGGAGGTTTTGTATGATTTCAGAATAGTACGAGTTCTGACACTAAGGCCGAGGTTTTTTTTCCCTGCAAAAATGAATGTTTAAACTTTTCACATTTCTGTGCTTTAATTATAATTGAAATAAGTTATCATTACAAGAACGTTTAGTTTTTTGAAAATTAAAAGAAAAAAAGATAAAACACTGTTATATATTAAAATGTTGGAAAGATGAACTCTCTGGGGGTTTAATGGCCCTGGGCAGCTCCTCTGTCATCATCCAGAATCTCTCTCTGCCTCCTCCACGGTCCTGCATAGAGAGTAAAGCTTTCCATGTCCAAAGCAACCGAATGTTCCCAGGAGAGCTGTGACTGAAGCTAGTCATTAGGATAGTGACCACTTTTCTGCTCAGACCCTGAGATGGTCTAACTCAGAGTTCTTTACATGAAGAGACCTTTTAATTGCGAGGGGGTGTTCAAGGGCCCTTGAGCCCCTCAAAACTGCCAAGGCCTTCACTTCATCCCTACATAGCCCCAAGGAATAAGGTTGTGTTGGAGGTCTCCAGACCACCCCCAGGTCGATGATTCACTAGGACTCCCAGAACTTAGTTCCAGGGACTTTACTGGGGGCTGGTCCCAAAGGCACCCTCTGCCTGGCACAGACCCAAATTCCAGACTCCCTGGAGAGCAGGTGCCGGCACACACCATCCTGGTTGCACAAAGAGCGCAGGTGCACAGAGCTGCTCTAATCAGTCCAGGGAATGCGGGCACCCGCCCCCAGACATCCAAGTTCCCAGACCAACCAAAGGCCACCTCAAAAGCAGGCTTTCCAAGCACATGAGCCAGGCCTGCATGGGAACTTTGGTGTGCCCGATGGCCATGGCTCGCTTGGCCCCTTCTCAAGAGTTTGGGCCTGTGAGAACCCCAGGGAAGGTCTGGGCAGCCCACACCTGACCCTCCCACGAGGAAGGGTACTCGCTGGGGGAGATGAAACAGCTCCCTACTCCCTCCAACAAGAGCCTTAAAGAAGCATGCCCTGATCTGGGGGCATAGCCAAGGGCCATGTTTCGTTCAACAACATGTGCTATACCTACCACACACACCCCACGCATGCTACACACACATGCTACAAACACACATACCAGCCATCACACACAAACCACGTACATCACAAACACACAGCACACGTACACACACCCCACTTCACACATTGGCATACAAATTAAAAGCAAAAAACCCATTATTTTAAGTTTTTTTTTTTTTTTTTTTTTTGCGGTACACGGGCCTCTCACTGTTGTGGCCTCTCCCGTTGCGGAGCACAGGCTCCGGACGCGCAGGCTGAGCGGCCATGGCTCACGGGCCCAGCCACTCCATGGCATGTGGGATCTTCCTGGACCGGGACACGAACCCATGTCCCCTGCATCGGCAGACGGACTCTCAACCACTGCACCACCAGGGAAGCCCCCCTTTATTTTAACACTGTAAAATACTGAATGTAAATTGTTAAGCAAGGTAACTGCTGTCATAAAACAATCATTTTATAGTCATTTAATCATCTTCATATTTATTCTCCAAGCTCTGGGTCCTTTACTGCCCAGGCTCATCTAACCGGCCTGTGGCCTCTGAGACAGGCGTTCTAACTCCCCCCACTTCACGGATGGGGAAAGAACAGCTAGAGACCTTGGCTCTCAGTGGCAGCATCTTCTCCCCGCAGAACTGGAGCCCAGATCTCACCGACTCCTAAGCCGTGCTGTTAAAAACTAAATCAAACATCCCTTCCAGAAAAGCATGAGTACGATCAAGTGTGCCCCACTTCCATGTTTGCCCAGTAAATGAATAGAACACAGTTGCAGCAAATATTGATATTTGGAGTGTTCAGCAACAGGCTTTTTTTGTGTTTTTTTTTTTATGAAGTGTCACTCAAAAACATCACACGTATTGTCCACTTGAAGGTCTCTACCTGCACACGGCCTGGAGCTATTTTGGGGCAGGAAAAGCTTTCAGGAGGGTTTGCTATATGACTCATGGCTGTAATCACAGGTCACCCCAGCCCAAGACCCCCCCCCCCCCACCGCTGGTTTGTGCTGCTTCCCCATCACCATGACGTAGTTACCCACACGGTCAAGGCATCGCGACCCTGGACCATCTAGAACTTCCCAGCTGTGCAGTGGTCTAAGGAGCCCATCTGCCCACTGGGTGCAGCCCGTGGTTCTACCTGGACACGCTCAATGGAGGGGGGCTTCTGGAAAACCTGTCAGGCCTGGGGAGTGAACCCTGGTAATCACCTGGCAATCCCTCCCTCATGGCTTCTGGCTCCCAGTGGGGCTTTTCTGTGATCTAAACATCTTCATTAAGATTTACTTGATTGTATTAGACAGTTTTGTCCCAGTGCAATTCGTAGATAGTCCAACAGCAGAGGGAGGGCTGCTGATCTCTTTGAACCATCTCTTGGAAAGCAGTTTGCTGTCCTTCCTCATCCAGCCTCCGCCCCGCTTCCTGGGGAATGTGAGAAGCAGAGGGTGGATGAGGACGCAGTACAGCCTCTTCCCTGGCTCCCCCACGTGCTCCAGGAGACACCAGAGGATGGCCCTGCACCATCCTGAGCATCCCTAGTAATTCCTGGGCAGGTGAGAGGTGTGCCAGCAGGATCCCCAAGGAAGGGGGCCAGGAAGTCACTCTTCATAGGACGGGACGTGTCCCACATTCATCCCCTGAGCTGTCTGAAGTTTTATAAATGATGTTGGTGGAACCGAGGCTGGTCTGACATTCCCTGCTGTCAGACCGTCTGGCCAGGCTGGGGATCGTGCCCTCCCTTTGACTCAAGGGGTTGCCCCGCGCATCTCCTCCACATCAGCACCTCACTAGTCTTACTGAGCATTTTTAGTCATTTTCTGTGGGTTATACCTTCATTCCCCAACCCGGGCTGTATATCTTGGCAACGTTCTTCTCTGCCATCATGTCAGGCAACTTAGAAATGCTCTTGTGTGTTATCATGAACTGTAATGTTCTAGTTAACAAATAATTTCCAATTTTGTAACTTTCACACCCAACAAATGATATTCCGTGTTGCCATACTGCAGCACTCCGGAATTGGAAATGTCTTTACAGGGTTGTATGGATTAAAAGCTGATTGAAAGAGGGGCCTCTGCTGGGTGAACGTTGTCTCCAAACCCATCCCCCCCAACACCCAGCTTCAAGTCCAAGGGCTGATGATGACCAGTGACACCTGGATCCCCACCTTCACCTCAGCCTGTCACCCTCAAGGCTGCCACAGGGAGAGGGCAATGGGCAGTGACTTGGTGGTCTCCTCAGCCCAAGAGGCAAGCAAAATGCAAAGACACGGGCTTACTCCCTCTTGACGCAGTAGGGCCTGTCCTGAGATGGTTCATCCAAAGACGTGTGACAGCTTTGCCCGTGTCCAGCATGCTGGGTTCTGGCTGTAAGACGACCCAATGGTAGTGAAAAAGGTATGAAGAGGAACACAGGAAGGGGTGATGCTGAGGTCTGTAGGGACCTTCTGGGTTTGTCCGAGGGATGTCCCAGTGGCAACAACTGGCAGGGTTTGAGCGTGGGGCAGAGCACAGCAGAGGCAGACATCTGGGCTGTGATGAGATCTGAGTCCTCAGGATGAAGGGAAAGGAGAATCCTCTGGAGCAGTGAGACTGCCCATTGAAGCTGGTGTGGTGTGGAAAGAGGGCCAAACAGAGGGCCCAGAAAACACTCACCATCCAGGAGCAGATGGAAGAAAAGGACGCTGCGAGGGAGCCTCGCGGGGCACCAAGGGGCTGGGAGCCAGGGGTATCAGGAAGCACGATCAAAACCAAGGCAGAGAGGTTGGGGGGAAAAGAATGTGGTCAAGAGAACCAGATGCCACAGGGACAAGTAAGATAAGGATTGAAAGAGATCCAGTTTGTGCAGCATTTAGGAGGTGCCCTTTCCCAGGGCAGGTTCAGAGATGGGAGGAAGGGTAGGGCATAACAGATTTTGGCCAACTGAGGGTTGGCTGGTGGGGAGAAGCAGAGACTCTTCTGGGAGGGGAAGGAGTAAAACTGCAGGGCGAGAGCTAGAGGGCTATGCAGAGAGACAGAGACACAGACAGAGACAGAGAGAGACAGAGGCAGAGGGAGATACAGAGAGACAGAGACAGGCGGAGAGAGATACAGAGAGACACAGAGACAGAGATGCAGAGAGACAGAGAGCATATGGGAGGGGGTGAGGAAGAGAGACAGAGAGAGAGGGAAAGAGTCTGGGGGTAGGGAGATGGAGAGAGAGATGGAGACAGAGAGAGAAACATAGAAAGACAGAAACAGAGACAAAGAAGCAGGGAGAAAAACAGAGAGGAAGAGGGGTAGAGAGTTGTTTTGAGGCAGGTGAGACTTGAACAGAGGCTGTATTTTGAGAGGATTTGTAAATCTGGCCAAGAGAGTCCTCCACACACAGTGGAAACTCAATACCCGATGAACAGACGATAAAGAAAACGTGTATTTCGATGATGGTTTGGAGGGGATGAGCTGGGACGCTCCCCCCAGGCATCTGCCTGGCGGGACCTGTGGTGCTCGGAGGTACCCACAGCCTTCTCCATCACACACAGCCCCTCTTGTGATCCACTAGTCTAGAGCTAATGTTGGATGTTGGATTGAATTATTTCCCTAAAATATGTATTCCTATTTGAAGTGGTGGTTTGTTCATTTCCGGTATTTCACCTGAACTCTTTCCTATGTTGCCAATGTGGACTGTTACATCGTGACTCTGGTGCACACCTGTCTAGTGAATGTGCACTGATGAGCGTACAGCATCACACAGCAGCAGGGATGTGCAATGCAGGCATACAACCCTGGGCTGGTGACCAGGAAATTTTGCAGTTTAAGTGTCTGAAAGTCCTCCCATTCCTTGTTGAGTTGGACGTGGAGATGGGAAGACTGGTTTAGCCTTGTCCCACGGCCCAGGCTGGCAACATGGGCCTTGGCTAGAGGAGAGGGCTGGGCAGAAGGGCTTGTAAGGCTGGGACCATTGCAGGCCTTATGGGATACATGAGAGAGGGAGCATTTGCTGACAACGTGGGTGGAGGTCAGGGATTCAGGAGG
The DNA here is from genome assembly GCF_949987515.2 of Delphinus delphis. NCBI lineage: Eukaryota > Metazoa > Chordata > Mammalia > Artiodactyla > Delphinidae > Delphinus > Delphinus delphis. Next base: position 6,103,734 of record NC_082689.1, read on the forward strand.
CAATGGGGCTGCCTAACCCCAAAGAGCAGGGGACCATTCTTCGGCCCTAAATACCCCCAGCGGCACCGGGTTAATTCCTTTGGTTATTGTATTGTATGATATTAGCAGAAAAGAAGAGGACAGGGGAGGAAGAAGAAAAGGAATGGGAAATGTGAAAAAAGGGAAGAGTGAGGCGGGAGAGGTAAATGGGAACAAAGGAAAACAACAAGAGAAGAAATGAAAGGGATGCATTTTCTAAAAATATGGAATTATTTAACTCCCCAACCAGATAGTAAATTTCCTGAGGAGAAGGATCATGTCTTGGACATACTGTAAGGCTCTCTTTCCACGAGTGTAATAGGGAAGAGCAAATCTGACTCAATGTCGGATCTGTTTCTTTTACTTCCATTGCTTTTGCTACAAGTTAAGAATGTTGCCTATAGCCTGAAATATACAGGATAGGCCATTCTCAAGGCTCTGACCTTTAAAGGTATAACACTTTCCCATTCATAGATAAAAAGTTGCAGAACAGAGAATAACATTTGTCCTGTTGGAGGTTTACAGGAACATCATGACCTGACCTACGTGGACAGATGTAAGAACAAAGGATTCTGACACCAAGAAGTCTGCAGCAACCAACCACACCCCTCCCCTTATTGTATAAAAGAAGCCTGAATTCTAACTCCGGTAAGATGGTTTTTTTGGGACATTAGTCCGCCATCTTCTTAGTCTGCTGGATTTTCAAATAAAGTTGCTATTCCTTGTCCCAACAACTTTCCTCTCTAGCTATTGGCCTGTCTTGTGGTGAGCAGCATGAGATTGGACTGGGTAACATTATCACCCATTTTCAAATGCTCAAATGGTTGGGGCACACTCAAATCTTCACAGATGTTTGTGGATAAATGAAGGACGGTCATCTGCTACAGATGAACATGTGCAGCGACGTCCATGCATGTCCAACACAAAGAAAATATTTTATGCTCAGTAATCCACGTAACAAGTGAGGGAGCTTTCCTCACTAAAAGTAACTTGAGGAGTAGAAAAATAAAGGTCCAGGGAATTTAAAGAAATGAGATTAACTGTGGAAATAATATTCTTTGGCTCCTTATACTACTACTCCTGACTATTGCTTACTTTAGGAGATTATGCTTACTTCTCAGAGATTATACAGACAACCCCATTCCATTTCAAGCAGTCTAAACACAGGATGAAAAAAATTAATTCTCTGTTGCAGAGGGTGTTTATTAGGAGAATGGCTTCACCAAAAATAAATAAATAAGTAAAACTCAGAAGAAATGATGATGTCACCAATTTAATGATAAGATCACACGAGACACAGGTGACTTGGAGAATTGCCTGACTTTGTTAGATCATTACCAACTCTATGTATTGGTGACAATGACAGATGTTTCTAAAATAAGAAAATTAGGCAAATAATTCTGTATTCAAACCTCGGGTAAATCAAATTTGCTGATTCATTTCTTTACAGTGCCCTTGTTACCAAACCAAACTTGGGTCCTCTTGCCCGTGCACAGTAAATCCAATCTGCTGACTCTGGGTTGTGGTGAAGGAAAGGGCAGCATTTACTGCAGGCGCCAAGCACGGAGTCCAGGCAACTAGTGCTCAAAACACCTGAACTCCCCAGTGCGTTTCAGCAAAGCACTTTTAAAGGCCAGGTGACGGAGGGGCACCCCAGGGTTTGGGATCAGTTCATGCGCAGTTCTCTGATTGGTTGATGGTGAGGTAACAGGGTGGTGTCACAAAGGTTAACATTATCAGTCCTCAGGCTCCAGTAGGTCTGGGAGCTACATGCTCATGGTCATCAAGTAGTTAATTTCTTCCATTTGGTGGGAGTTTTAGCATCTATAAAACAACTCAGGAAATGTGTAGCAGATACTGTTATCTGGGTACTTCAGAGAGGAGCCACAGCAGAGGACATGGGGGAGGGGTCTGTCCCGGGAAGGCCCCATAGGCCCCTGCTAGGTTACCAGCCTAAAAAGAAATAAAAAGTAATGAGTTTACTGAAATGATTGTGGAGAGGGCAAAGGTCAGTTTGGCATGAGTGGTGTGATCTATACCAGTCATAATGACGTGGTTGATGACTCTGTCCAGACTCAAGTGTTCCCCAAAGGACAGCGTGTTACCCCACACACTTTAGTTCCTCATACCGTTTTGTTAAGAAGTTAAATTTAAAATGGCCTGAAGGATGATTTCTTCAGGAAAACGTTACTTCCATAAGGAGCACTGAGTTTCTGTTGCTGTTGTACATGTTTAGCAACTTAGCACCGGTGTCTTAGGCATCAGGACATAAATAACACTCACCCTTTACAAACGAGGGTGCCCTTTCCACACAGAAGATCTGCCTCCATATTTTTTTTTTAGGGGATATATAGTTTTTTAACATCTTTATTGGAGTATAATTGCTTTACAATGGTGTGTTAGTTTCTGCTTTATATCAAAGTGAATCAGCTATACATACACATATGTCCCCATATCTCCTCCCTCTTGCGTCTCCCTCCCACCCTCCCTATCCCACCCCTCTAGGCGGTCACAAAGCACCGAGCTGATCTCCCGGTGCTATGCGGCTGCTTCCCACTAGCTGTCTATTTTACATTTGGTCGTGTATATAGACGCCTCCATATTGAGCCTCATGCAAACCGTAAGACACAACTTTGCCTCCTTGCTGTGCTTCATTTGGCCCAGACAATTCCAGAAAGCCTGGAAAACCCTTGTGTAGCATCAGTTCTCCACTTCCAGCGGAGACTCTGCTGGGAAGCTACTGCTCCGCCACTTTCGTGTGATAAAGTGTTAATGATATGTAGATGAAATGTCATTATAAGAGATACTTGGCATGTACACACAGCAGAAGGGAAGATTCTTAATTTTTAAGGAATAGCAAAAAATGTCTCTAGTATCTTGGGCATGTTTCTGTCCACTGTTTCACATTCAGAGTCAGCCCTGGATAGAATCATTTAAAAACCTGCAAAGAACTTGGGATGTTGGCAGTGACCCCTTCCCAAAAGGTTTTAAAGGTTTCAGAAGAGCTGTACTTCCACCTCCGAGGGAGAGCACTTCTAAATGTTAATGTTACGTGTAACCTTGTCAGCCTGACCTTGAGTTAGCAGAACAGCAGCTCTAGACGAAAATGGTGCTTTCCATCAATTTGCCCCTGGAAACGCTTCCTGAGCCCCGTATCTCAGTCATGCTTGAAGGCGACTTTTATGGATCTCACGCAGCTGAACATGAATCACTTATTTATGGATATTTGATATTTGCTGGTGTAATTCACTTTCTGGACTTTTGTTATATTTATTTTAATTCTTTCTAGAATGCAGTAGAGAATTTAGAGCTTTTTAAATCTGCATATGTATGCAGGCATTTTTTCTTTTTTGTGCATGCATTCATTAGCTAAGTGGGTTTTTTGGACTTTGTTATGACAAAAATAATATTTTCATGCACGTGGAAAGCAAATTCAAACAGCACAGAAGATATACAATGAAACGTGAGTCTCTTTTCCATCCCACATACTCTGTTCCATGGTCCAGAGATAACCAATGTCAATAGTTCCTTGTGTTCTTGTGTATATTTTTGGAAAACGCCCCGCACACATATATATATATGTGTAGGCATATATATATATACACAAACACAATTTTTCATGGAGCTGGGGGCATTTGTATACCATGTTTCTTTTAGTTATCAATATCTGGGTGATCTTAATCATATCAACACACACAGACTCATCTCACTCCTTTTATAGCTCTGAAGTCTTTGATCACATGGTTTAGATGATTTAATCATTCTGCCGCGGATGGGCATTCCAGTTTCTGACTAGTATCAACAATTCTTCAGGGAAGGCTTCTGTCTACAACCAACTCCCTGTCTCTGTGGCTACATGTAGTATTAACCCTGGTTTCTTGAATCATCACTCTGCCCTGAAGTCTAATTTTCATATCTGAATTTATGACTTCTTTGGCAAGGAAAAACCCAGGGTTGTTTTTATTCAGTTCTTTTCTCCGCTTAGCACTAGATAAAATCATAACAAAGACATGGTCCATGAGCAGAAGCTGAAAACCAAGTTAAGAAATATAGATAAATAAGCTAGAATTCAATAAGAGGAAACTTCGATCACAGAAATTAAATTTATTCTCATCTCTTTGTTTTTGTTTTGCTTTATCTTTTCATCCTAAGCCATAACGGACTGGAAAACTGCTGACTTGTTTCCTGGACTTTTCTCACTACCGTTTCCAGTGAGCCTCGCTCCTCCTGTCTGCACTAGTCCATCCTAAATCAGGCAAACCAAGGCTGCGTCTGGGTCTAATAAGATGTGACCAGCAGCAGTAGGTCCAGGTGCAGGGGACAGGGAGAGGGGCTTCCGAGTGGCTGGCCAGGTGTCAGGACAGCAGCCGCGGTGGATGGAGTGAAGCCCAGTCTCCTGGATGGCAGGTGTCCAGCAGCACCGTGAAAACGCTGAGATCCAAGGCGTGGGTGCCCTAGAAGTACCACCAAGTGATCCCAGCACCCAGCTGCTCTTGGGATCAAAAGCTCCCCTGGGCTCCTGGCCTGCGCAGGGCTGTAGGAAAGGTCTGAGAGCTTATTCCTTTCTCCAATAAGCTTGTAGTATCTCTCTGGAGAATTTTACCCTGATATTCCATGGCCATATTTTAGGTCTTCTGGGCTACCTGTTATCAGAACAGTTTATGACACTGCTCTCTCTTTTGCCTCCTTTGCTTAGGAATTTTGAGAAGCATAAAACACATTTTCTCTAAGGTGTAGTTCTGAAAAAGGAGAATTCGGTATCTGGAAGGAGATTCAAGCCATTGATAACTGCTGTCACCTCTAGGGAGAGAAGCTGCAGCTGGCGGGGGTGGGGGGTGAGGGAGGGTGGGAAAGGGGCTTCTTCACTGATACCCTTTGTAGCCTCCAAACGTTAAATTGTGTGCTTTCACCTAAAACTAAAACATGACTGTTTAGTCATTTCTGTCTTTGTGCTCTTGAACATGAGCTTCTCAAGAGAGAGAGGCTGGCTTTTCTTTGAATAAAGGGTTGGACCCCCCATAAATACTGGGATGTCTTTGACTAGGATGAAAATATCAGAAACTAGAAAAAGGAGGGACTAAATTCACTTCCCTGTGCTTTCATTTTTTTGCTCCAGTAGACCTTTCATCTCATCTTAGAGACTTTTTATCTGGGTCTCTTCTCTCTTTGGGGTTTTCTCTATGTTGTGTGGAGCTCATGTCTCCTCATATTCTCTTTTGGATGCCAGAGTTTCCTGGAACGTCCTCCTTGGTCATGTTAGGGGTTGAGAATTGAGTTTTGAGGCCTAAATCCCTTTGCTTATCACCTCCCTGTATGGACCAGGTAGCGTTGCGTTATTAAGCCGGGAAAACATTGGTGACCAATCTCTCATCTTTTGCTAACTCTGTGGTAAAAGCTAGATTGGAGAAAGCAGCTTAGGCCAAGGATGCAAGTGAGGCTTGCCTTCTCTACCTCTGAATATAAGAAGGCCATTCCCACAGAGCTTACCTACCCTGTGAGTGGTGGAGACAGACAGTGCCTCAACTCCTGAAGACACTTCCCTTTACTGATGGGTAGTGAGATGCAACCCAATGAAGTATTAGGCTCTGGGCAATCAGATTAGCTACGCTCTTCCCCAGGGATGCAAGCAGAGTAGACAGAGCACGTGACTGGATGAAGTTTGCTCCTTTCCACGTGCAAAAATAGACGTAAGTACCACATTAATCAGAGACATGAATAAAGGCACTTGTCTTGAATGGAAGAAAAAAACAATAAAAGTGATTTTAAAGGGCTCATAGTTTTAATTCCAAGAGCTATTTCAGAATAGGATTATCTGGACTCTGGTGGACTCGATGTAGGGAGTGAGCAGACAGAAGGGAAAGAGGAGTTTGTCTGCGATCTACTGCTGGTTGGATGCACTTGCGCAATGAGCCTGGTGGAGACCTATATAGACAGAGCTTTGAGTGTAATACTCTATGTTGGGAGCTTCTGGCTTTTGGCAGTGATGGAGACTGAGAAATCATGAGAGGTAGATGCGATTAACTACCCAGAGACAAGAGGATGAGAAGGTCCAAAACCAACCACTGGGGGCCACTACCTTCTGTAGACTGACGACTGATGCAGACAAGTCTAGGGCATGATCAGAGCCGGGAGGGAAACACGGCTCTGTAACCTCCTGTTTGGAGGTCCTGACGGAGGACGTACCTCCATTCCAGACGCTTATCAGCACAAATCAGTCCTGCGTCTTTAGAGCAGCGTGTGGGGCGGGAAGTACTGCCAGTTAGCCAGGCCAGCTGGTTTTCTTAGAGAAAAATGTTAAGAAGGATGGGGCAATCGGCAGAATCCACTGAGGGGCCAGGTAAGCAAGGAACCCGAAGGCCTTGCATTTTTCCTTTGGTCACCGAGGACCTTAGGAAAGAGGATTTAGGAGATTGCAGAGGGCAGGGGCAAGAAAGTAAAAGGGATTCTCTATGATGGGTGAAGCAAAGGATTAGGTTACATAAGCACAGTGTAACTCAGAAGGAGGAAATAATCACCCTGAGCGGCTAGGTCTCTAACAGAAGCAGCCAGGAACCAAAGAACCCTATCCCGATGTTTGTGCCACATTCACAGAGGACAGTTCCACAAGGAGCCTTGTATTCGAAGCGAAGAGTCATCCTGAGTGACCACACAGCAGACAATGGGAGCGTTGGCGTCACACCTGGCCCTCCTCCACCACGGTTCAGAGAGCCGACGGGGCTTGATAGAGGCACAGAAGCACAATTGTTTCCATCTCCCTCGGGTCCAGCCGACTAGGTTTTAATTAAATGAAAATAATAGGCATCTCACTTCATCTGGGGAGGAGGGGGAAGGGAAAGCAAAGGAATCCAAGTTTCCATCAAATACTTTTTGGTTCGTGGTGCGGAACACCAATCACTGGGAGTTATTGTTACACACACACACACACCTTTTTTTTCCTTCACGGTAGCTATTAGAGTCGAAATTTAATTACGGTGTCTGAATTATTAAAGGAATCAGAAATAACTTTTGCATACCAAGCTTTTTCTTCCCCTTCAGCTGAAAGGACTGGCACTAAAGTGAGCATTTTCTGTCATTTTGACAGCCCTGAGTTCCGTGTCAGGTCTTAATGTCCTTGATAAAAGTTCACTTAAGAGATGAAATTTAAGTTTTAAGGAGCGATTTAAAACGATCTTATATAAGAATCTTATCTGAAAATAACATTGACAGGAAAGATAATGACTTCTAAATTTTCATACCTGTCCCAGGCATATAATAGAGATCGACCATTAATAACGAGGGCTGGAATGGGGAGAAAACCATCAACAACCACTAAATTCTCTTAGTAGTGGTTGTCGGGAAAATGAGAACCTGAGTTGTTTCAGCATTGCTGCTTCACAAAAGTCAGAAACAGGGCAGTCTGAACTGCGATTTTTTTGTTGGTTTTTCATGTAAACCACGAACTTGAATGGACAATATAGTAATAGATTTTTTAAATTGAAGTATAGTTAATTTACAATATTGTGTTCGTTTCAGGTATTCAGCAAAGTGATTCACTTATGCGTATATATTTCTTCAGATTCTTTTGCATTTATCCTACTGAGGGAAGTCAGAAAAAGGCAACTATTATATGATATCACTTCCATGTGGAATCTAAAAACTAATACAACGGATTTATTTACAAAACAGAAACAGACTCACAGACACGGAAAACAAACTTACGGTTACCAAAGGGGAAAGGCGGGGAGGGATAAATTAAGAGTGGATCCTTTTTATTTCCAGGCTTCGGACCCCTTGAATGAAGGACAAGGCTGCAGGCATCACAGCTTCATACTTATCTCCACCAAAATCTACTGCCCTGCCCACAAAACTCCCCTGGGAACCAGTGTCTTTTGGTCCCTTCCCTGTGTCCCCTGAGGTGGGCACTCCTCCAGTGATGACTCTTCCTGTGTCCGGCCCTCCCTAGGACTCTGGGAGTGTAGGTGGGGAGCTTCGTTAAGGAAACACTCCCACCAGAGGACTTCCATCCCGGACCACCTGGCTTCCGCAGTTTCAAGCCTTGTCCTCTCTCTGCCTAATTGAACTCCTTTATTCTCAACTTCTGGTCCCCTCTCCCATTATGGCTGCCCACCCTCTGAATTAGATGCAAACATTGATTTCTTCCAATCTCTTATCTCAGCTGGGTTTCCGCATGCTGATTTCCTCTCTCTTCCATTAATTTGTGATTCTTTGAACAGCTTTCCTGGTAACATCCCTGCATACTCTGCCAGACTCCTGGTCCCCTCTCCTGGCAAATAACCCCTCCTAGTCTGCACTGGAAACAAGAACCAAGACTGCAACTGAACATCGACGCCCCCAGGCTCTGAGCCCCGAAGAGAAGCACTTTCTCAGTTTAACAAGTGGGGCTCTAAAAGGTCTAGTCCCATAGCTCCAGATAGAGAACCAGGTTAGGGAGTCTCTAATCCATTCATTCGTTCAATACGTATGGATGGAACTTTTACTAGGCACTAGGCAAATCTGCCTCTGTGGAGGCTCTCATCTCGTATACAAGAAGCTCAGTAGAGGGCACTCCTGTATTATAATAGCTAAGCACAGGGGACAGTGGACCTGAACCCAAGGATCCCATCAGAAAATAATCACACACACTCCGTGCCTGTGGACACACACACACCCGTGTTCTGAGATATCCTTATCCACACTCAACTTTGCATCTTATGTCATCGACCTTCCTAAAGCAAAGATAGTAACGACGGAATATATTGCTCTCTTTGCTGGATCCAATCAAAAGTTATTTTGATTGGTGGCACACTTGATTTCTAAGCCCTTCAAGGAATAAAACAGAACATTTTAGGATACAATTTCAAAATCACTACCAAGTGACCGCATTCTGTTTACTTGAACTGAGTTCTTTTCTGGGTGTAGAGTCATCTCGATGCAGAAGAGAAGGGACAGGAAATAACGCTGTTGCTGGACGTGAAATTCATCTCAGGCAAGACACCGGTACATGTTATTCTTTGAGAAATGTCTTATTCCGATTAATTAAAATGAAGAAAGTAGCACACTGCAGCCAGTATTTTCCACTCCATGGAATACTTGCCGATTGGGCGACGGTTGAGACTCAAACGACTGTGTCCATTGTAAAACTGTTTTTTTTGTTGTCGTTGTTGTTTTGCAGGTATCACAGGTAACCTCTATAGGGCACTTACTGTGTGCCAGGCACCGCGCCAAACACTTGATGTGTATTATTTCATTTCATCTTCACAACCTCCACCTGTCTTAGATACATTTTAGAGACGGGGAGCTCGCGAAATGGTAACCTAGGTATTGCCACGTGGCTAGAATGTGGTGGGAAACGTATAGCCCCCCATCCAGTCTGTCCACACAGCCCAGACCGTTAGCGGTGACACTTCTGTTCATGGCTCGAAGTGGGCCTTGCATTTCTGACGTCTTGGTAAACATTACTTTCCTTTTCATAATTCCGGGGGTCCTCAATTGAAATTCATACTGGAAGGAAAGGTGACTCAGCTAAATGACATTTTTACATGTTAGAAGTTATATTATCCACTGTAAATGCAACTCGTCACCTGGTGAGTGAAATTAGCACGGTTTGCTATTCGATTATGGTGAGTTGCTGTTTAATGGCCCTGTTCTCGAAGGCTCCATTAATGTCTATTAATCTGCTTTTGCTACTGGACAACAGACAACCCTTTATTACTAAACCCCATCACAGGGGGTGCAAAGTGTGGTGCTGCAGTCAAAACCCCAGCCGGCAGGAATTAGTTCAGCACCAGGGCAACACATCGCAGGTTTTACTAAAATATTGCCCTCCTACCATCCTTAAAATAAAAGCAAGACCTGACAGGGGATAGACGCAAATAAGAGAAAGGCATCCTACAGTAAGATCGTCTGTGGGAGCCAGATCAAGAGGGTTCCAGTCTGGTCTGTCTTTTTCCAGATACCCAGGTCCCAGGTTACTAATCTAAGGCCCATCTCGGGCTGGCACCCAGCCTAGGTCCTGTCTAGCACAGAGGAAGGAGAGAAGAAACAGTCTCATGAGCAGGTGGCCATCTATGGGACAGACCTTGAAGAAAGCCAGAAAAATCACTCCAAAAACACAAAATCCTGTCTTCCCAGGGTTCCCAATAACTGAAATGAAATCATTCTAAATTACACCGACATCTGTTATTTTTGCTTACTCACCCCCATTAGCCCTTTAGGGAACAGATGCCTGTTTTTTCTTTGGGAACCACCCCTCCCCAGGTTTAGCCCCTGGGCCCCATCCATCAGTGTGTTCCATCCCTCTGGACGGTAGTACTTGATGCAGGGCTGGGCCGGACAGGCCAGAGAGATGTGTCCTTCGGGCTTTTGTCCCAGTTATTGGGAAAGAGATGCACCTTTTTCTTTCTAGGATCTACACCAAGGATGTGAGCCCAGGGCTGCCAGTAGGAAAACAGAAGAGAGATGGAGAGAGACGTGGTCTAAAGGCTTCTTTTGAGCTCCATGGCTTCTGGCCATGCCTGAACAGAATCGTAATCATGAACTTTTCCATTACGTCAGTGAATATATTTCCATTTTTGTCCAACTCAATTTGAGTTGAATTTCTTTCACAGCTGAATTCAGGTTGCTTACAACTTCATTCCCCATTAAATTAAAACAGTGTGTGGGTGGGGTGTGGAGTGAGAGAGAGCACGCAGGCCCTCAGCCCTTGGCACTGGGCTTCGAGAAGGCAGTGTGCATGTAGGTTCCGCCTTGGCAAAGTCAAGCGCCCGGGCCTTGGTCTCCTCATCTGGCAGCTTGGACAGAATGATCCACAAGGCCTTTTCCAGCCCTGGACCCAGTCTGGGAAACTGCTACCACCACGGGGGTTCCAAAGGAGGGATGGCTGGTCCTGCCATCTACATGTGGTCTTTTCACATGGTTCAATGCCAACAAAACTGCCTGTTTTATCATAGCTTGTGAAACGAAGGTGGTAAAGGAAAGTATTTCTATGTTGGGTTTTACTCATTATCATTTTCATTTCCAGCCCCCTAGACCCCATTTTCATCTCTCTGCCTCATAAGCTGGAGTTGGGAAGAAGCCACCGTCCATTCTGCCTCTGCTGCTACTCTTCCAGAGCAGCTCTGCCCCAGATCTGTGTGCATCTGAAATGCACGCGCAGTCTCCTTGGTACCTGGAGAGGATGAGCCTTGGTCGTGTGTTTACAAACCAGAATAAGACCACTGAATTGGAGTGAGGGGAGATGGAAACCGGGGACTGGGCACTGGTGTTCGTTGCCTACGGTGCCACCGACTCCAAGCTCCTGACACGTTTTGTTTCAGGCCCAAGTGCGTCTGCAGGGCCTAGTGCAGGAGGAGTGGTTTACCTGTGGGCAGGTGATTCTCAGGTCTCAAAGTAGGGTGGTAGAGGGTGCTCTCCCGAGATGCTAACACTTGACCTGGCATGTCAGCAGAGTCGATGGAAACACAAATAAGGCAGCTAAAGGGGCTGTCTGGGACTGGTGAGTCGTCGGAGCTATCTGGGGCAAACAGGGTCTCCTTAAGCCGAGGTTTGGATGTGTGCATCGCTGCCACCAGGCAGGAAAAGCTAGGCCTCCGGGGCACCCGGGCACAGGCCTGCGCCCTAAGTGCGGCGGTGGCCCGGTGGAGCCCCTTGGAGCTCTGGCAGGGAAGCGAGCCAGGGCATCGCGAAGGGCCAGGGTCCTGGGCACCGCACAGGGCGCGAGAGTGGAAACGCGCCCGGGCTGGCTCACTGCGGACAGCGCCCTCCTTTCCCCTCTCTTGGGGGTCGGGGAACCTGACCCACCGCCCTCTCTCTCCCGCGGGGCACTCTCACTCCCGCCCCGGACGCTCCCCAGCCCCTCGGGCAGAGCTGCCCCGGCCCGCCTTGCCCTGGACTCCGAGCCGCGCCAAAGCCCACGGAGCCTAGACCCCCGGACCCGCTCCCCGAGGCCGGCTGCACCGCCCATGGTTGCAGTCCCGCTGGCCTGGGATCGGGGGGGGGGGGGGGGGCGGGGAGTTCCGGGAGCCGGGAGCTATTTTTACAAGATGCGTCAGTGGGCCGAGGAGGAAGAGCCTGCTCCGGGGCCCATTGTCTGGGCGCTGCGCGGGAGGGGACGCCGGCGGCGATTTCGAAAGCTCCGAAGGGCGCGAAAGCGGCCGGCCGCGAGGGGAGGTCCACGCCCCACCCAGGGCCGCGGGAGGGGCGGGGCCATTGGGGCGGGGCGGGGCCCGCGAGGGGCGGAGCCGGGCGCCCTCTCGCCGGTGCAGGCTGGCGGCGGCGGCGGCGGCGGCGGCGGCGGCGGCGGCGGCGGCGGCGGCGGCGAGGGGACGGCGGGGACAGCGAGGCGGCCGCGCCGGCAGCAACAGCCGGGGAAGCCCACGCCCCGCCTGCGCCTCCGAGGCGCACCCCGGGAGCGGGAGCAGCCCCGCGGCGGCACCGCCCAGGCAGAGGCGAGGGCCTGGCACCCGGAGCCCCAAGCCGTCAGCCGCGGAGAGCCCGGGCAGCGGCGGGAGCGCGGGGGCGCGGCCCGAAAAGGCGCAGAGCGAGCCGGGGCCGGGGGAGGGCGCCGGGCGCGAGCATCTCGCGCCGCGGCAGCGGAGGCGGCTTCACGGGAGACAAAAGCCCGCCGAGAGAAGCGATGCCTGGCCGGCGCGGGCGCGGGGGCCGCGGCGTCTGAGCGCGCCGAGCCGTGCGCCCCGGGGACGCCGAGGCTCGGCCGGTGCCGGCGGCCGAGGGCGGCAGGCGGGGCCCAGGTGCGCCCAGCCGCGTCGGGCCCGTAACTGCTCGGGGGGCGGCGCCCTCCCGCCGCAGCCGCAGTGGCCGGCGCCGCAGCGAGGAGCCATGGGCAACATCTCTTCCAACATCTCGGCCTTCCAGTCCCTGCACATCGTCATGCTGGGTTTGGACTCGGCCGGCAAGACCACGGTGCTCTACCGGCTCAAGTTCAACGAGTTCGTGAACACGGTGCCCACCATCGGCTTCAACACGGAGAAGATCAAGCTGAGCAACGGCACGGCCAAGGGCATCAGCTGCCACTTCTGGGACGTGGGCGGCCAGGAGAAGCTGCGGCCGCTGTGGAAGTCCTACAGCCGCTGCACGGACGGCATCATCTACGTGGTGGACTCGGTGGACGTGGACCGGCTGGAGGAGGCCAAGACGGAGCTGCACAAGGTGACCAAGTTCGCCGAGAACCAGGGCACGCCGCTGCTCGTCATCGCCAACAAGCAGGACCTGCCCAAGTCGCTGCCCGTGGCCGAGATCGAGAAGCAGCTGGCGCTGCACGAGCTCATCCCGGCCACCACCTACCACGTCCAGCCGGCGTGCGCCATCATCGGCGAGGGCCTCACCGAGGGCATGGACAAGCTCTATGAGATGATCCTGAAACGCAGGAAGTCCCTCAAGCAGAAGAAGAAGCGGTAATGCGCGCGGCAGCGTTCCGAGTCGGTGGGGGACGAGCGAGCGAGTCAGGGATGAATGAATGAAAGGCTGGATGGCCGATCGAGAACCCGCGCCCGCGAACAAAGACAGCGAACCAAAGCGACGCTTCGACTTTTTAAAGCGGAATGCAGGACTAGTGACTCGACCTGGGTATGTAGGCAGACTTGCCAACCTGAGCTCGACCTGCCGTCACCCCTAGCTCAGGGGACCTTTTGTCTGAACGCCAGAGCTGCTGAAGGGTTGGGGGCCCCACTGGGGAGTGGACGTGCAGGTCCCGCCGTATGCCCTCCTGGCCCAGGTTGGAAGGCTCAGATGTCAGAGACAAAAGCGATTTCTTCCTACTCCATCAGGGCCAGAAGTTCAGGCTTCCCTGCCCTCACTGGGGATCGCACCTGTGAATTTCCTGAGGTATGCGGTTCCCAGAACCCCGGGAGTACCCGTCTGGGGGCATGGTGGCAGTGGGAGGTGCTGGGGGGGCAGCCTCTCCTTGAGCTGTGAAAGCTGGACAATTTTATGTCACAGGGCAGGCCCCTGTGAAGATTCATCTGTCCTGCCCTGGGCCCAAACGAGGTGCTGGTTTGGGCCATCAGAGGACTGCCTGGAACAGTAGGGCAGCCGGAAGGCACGGGGCGCTGCGCTGGCCTCCTCTGGGGAATGCCCGCGAAGAATGCCCCTTTCCTGGTGCTTTGTGGTAGCTTCAGAAGACCAGTTATGTTGAGAACTGCTTTTCAGCCTGGAATCAGACATCTTCCAGATGGTTTGGACTCTGTCCATGTGTAGGTCATTATCACACAAAGAGACCAATAAAAAAAAATTAGAAAAAAACAAAACAAAAACAAAAAACTGTTGGAGGTGGTGGCCAATGATGCATTTTCTGTTTGCAGAATAGTTAAAGGTGTTTAAAGGGTAAGGCTCTCGACATCAATGCTGGATGCGGTGTGTGCGTAGATGCAGGGACCTCCCTCTGCACTGTGTAATCGGCATACATTTCTAGCCCCATATGTGTGGAATCTTAAATTCTCTTAGCCTACTGTTTGGCCTGTGTGAGCACACCAGCTGCAGATGTGTGCTGAATGACAGGCGGGTTTTGGCAAGGGGTGTCTCTTGTCATCCTAACCGCTTGATGATGGGTTATGGTTTTCAGACATCTTTTTTTTTTTTTAAATCTGCTACGAATGAATACTCACCTTAGAAATAACTCAGTTTAGGAAAAAAAGACTTTGCTTTGCCCTTTTAGATCCCTTTACACTGCAAGTGGTGACATGTTCAGATTTCTAATTGGTTCATTGTGGCCTATCTGGTTTCAGTATTTTCATTACAAATGTCTCGCTAGAGTATTTGATGTCATGCACCAACAAATAAAAGCCCACCTTGTTGCAAAAGCCGACCTCATGGCATGGATTTAAAGGCGAGGGAAAAGCACAAGGAGGGCCTTCCTAATTCCTTCTTGTGGAAACTGGTTGCAGAGCAAATGCAGACACAGTGAGTGCTTGAGATAAAGGAAAGCCTGTGACGTAATGGTCACCTGTCCTCAGGCTCCTCACGTTTACTTGAAAGAGGCTTTGGAAACAGATAAAGTGAAAGAAGAAGACATACCTATTTTTAATAATGTAATTTAAAAAATCCTTTATAATCAGGACTGGGTCTTGGTGTGCAGAAACTGTCATTTACCCTGAAACACAGTATCAAACAAGAAACTTAACGCTTCCTGTGTGATTTTGATTTCCTCTTTGAATCCGTGTTTACAGGTGGAATTATGTTTTTTTCCCCCCACTATGATAAATTTCTTTGCGAAGGAGGCCTTTAGATATTGAGTGTGATCATGTGTGTGAGCATGTGAGGTATTCAAGTTATAAATCCATGCCTATTTTCCACTGCACTCAGAAAGTTAATTTAAGAACCAGAGGTAGAAGTCCCGGCTTCCTGCTTGAAACCCAATTCTCCTATGAAATATTTTAAAAGAAGAAACCTAGCAGGCCATCTTCCTTTTCTCTTTTGTCCGTGTATTTGGTACCCCTCCAATGCTGGTCTTTTTGTAGAAACTCAATAGAGAAAATATAGCTGAGCAGTGTTGAAAAGCCTGCAAGATTTCAGTTTACATATCGACAGCATAGTCACTGATTTCTAAATGGGCTGGTCCCATCATCTGAAGATTCTGTATAGAATTATTAAAAAAAAAAAAATCCATCTTTCTTTATTTTCTTCACATGCAACAATTTCTTAAGCACTTTGACATTTTGGTAGTTCCACACTATTGAGAGAATAATATATTTATTTTGTGACATTGCAGATGCCAAATACTGTAACCTTCTCGTGCTGACAATACTTTGGTTCAAGATCACTGTTAGATCCTCTCATGCTTTACCAATGATGCGAAATGACTTTGTTTTTTGCATTATCAGTACTTAAGGGTGCAGTCAACTGTTAGTAATTGTGCAGTAGAGCTCTGTGGTGTAGCAACCAATAGTTGAGTCTCAGTTGATTTCTGTAGTGTTTGCCCAAATAGTAGCCCATTTCGTCTCTGACCAAATGGAGGAAACACAGGCTAAATCACCTTGGAGCGGTCACCCGGAGAGTCCCCTCCAACGCAGCCGCTGATTTATTATGCCTCCTGCTCTTGGGAGAATGAATGGGCTCCACATATAGAGGAAGTTGGCCTCCCCACACGAGCTTTTGAAATGTTTTCTCACAGACACAGGGAGGCCAGTTTTGTTTCCGAACGATTCTCTTCACAAAATCTCTGTCATGGTGTTGGGACTATGTCTCCTGGTTTGTTTCCGTTTCTACTGCTGTAATTCTCTGTCCTGATCATCTTCCTCTTTGGGTTCCCGTTCCCTTTTATATGCATATATGATCCTGTGAACAGAAATAAATTATTTATACAATCAAACGTTTGGGGAAATTGTCTGTGGATGTTTTTTCAAGTTGCCTCTCTTTGTTTCTAGGCCTGAGTGGAGGGATGGATCGCAAGATGGTCTCTGCTGTCTGATGGGGTCCAGGGCTGGATGAATCATCTCTGCTTTTTTGGTTTAACTGAGAGGCTCCGATGCAGGAATCTGTGTGCCTGTCCCCCTTATGATACCTGTCAGGGGTCCTCACAAATCCTTGAGGAAAATGGCCTTAATGCCCAGCCAGCGCCAAGCCTCTCAGTTATTAAAGAAGGTCGTGATTGTTAGTCGCTTCAAATATATGATCTGATTATGTGAAATTGGAAACATCTGTGTGGTACTGTAAGCGCAGAGTAGTCACCACGCTGCTCAGCATCTTGACTGCTCTCTTGGTATCTGGGCTGAGTCCATCACTCTCGAACCCATCAGAGAGACTCCAAGACCTGAATCCTCTTAAACAGTAGGTATGGTGAGACCGTCCTGCTCTGTACATACCAGCGGGAAAAGGTCCACTTTCTAAAGAAAAAGTGATTGGGCCAGAATCGGTAGACCCTCTGACTGGTTCAAAGTGTAACTCATGGAGGCCCTTAGCAGACATTAAGCAACGAAACTCATTGATTGGCTGGGTCTTAACTCTGGAGCCAAAAAGCCAGTTTCCAATTCTGAGTCATGCTCACGGCCCCATGAGTTCGCTGAAGCTCCTCAGACCCTGGACCTCGATTTCCCCATCTGTAAAATGGGCTCATAATGGTTGTTGGGAGGATGAAACACAATAGTGCACGTGAAGTGCTTGTAAAGCACCCGAGCAAGGCTTGACTTTATTGTTCACTTTGCAACAGAAGCTAAAGTTTAGGAGCCAAGTGACATCAAAAGGGCACAGATGCCATTTCTAAATACCGAAACCTAAAAACTGCTTATAGGAGTAGAAATATTAGAAATCAAAAGAAGCAAAAATTGGAACCCTCTTTTTTTTTTTTTTTTTTTTTGGTGCAACCTTAATTTAAGGAAGGAATCCCCAAGGAGCCAGGTAATACTTGGTACTTAGATGATATTGTTCATCTTATGTTCTCCAGGAAAGTAGGTACAAATGCACTGACGCCTAACAACTGAGAAGGCTGATTTTAGTCCTAAGCAACTGCCTTATTTTCCCCAATTTGAACTTCCCCCCACAGTTTTGGTTCTTCATTTGTAAGTGTTTGCGATAGACAGTAGGTGTCTCGAGTTACTGTTTTCGTGCCTTTACATTTGTCTCCAGGGCCTGTGCTCTTGGAACAATTCTGTACCAACATCATAGGCTATTTTGAGGTCACATTTGTATGGTAGTAAGGAAGGACAAATTGTGTGCAAAAAGCAGAAGATAAAAGGCCTGAAATGATCAAAAAGGTAAGAACACCCCAGAACTTGATCCCCTTTGGTTTCCCAGCTCTCAGCCTGTCCACCTAACCTCTCCCCTTTCCTCCTCTGCGGCCATGTGCACATCTGATGCCCACAATCTGGCCTTGGCCTGCCAGGAGACAAACTGAAGGCATTTCTGTTCTCTTCTCAAATTTGTGTCTTATCTGGAAAACGGCCTTCTCCTTCTGGTTCTCCTGGTTCAGCTGAAACCTTTTTAAAATAGAATTTGCGCAAGACAATGGAGCACTTTATACATTTGTTTTGCATGATTTCTGAACTTCAGGGTGGGGCAACTTCAGTCTCTAAGAGGAAACTGCAAACTGAGGGTATCTGAGAAACTGGCATGTGGCTTCTTCCCCAAGATAAGAAGTGAGAATGAAAGAGCTGTGTGGTTTAACCCCACCTAAGTTTTCAGAACATGGCTTGGGTGTTTCTTTGAATGATCTGAACTTCTATGCTGAGGTACTTTCATTGTGTGACAGCACGGCATGAAAGAAATAACCAAAACAAGTCAATTTTTAACCCATCTATAGCATGGGTTTGAGAAGACAAGCATCTCTTTTGCGTTTATGAATTAAAATGGCTCTCACATAGTAATGTTAAGGACAGCTCTGTTTCTATTCCCGTTAGTCCTGTGTAATCATGGTAATAGCCGCTGCTAATCCTTATTGAGCACTTCATGTGGGCTGGGCACCGTCCCCATGCTCAGTGTTTTATCTACTTGACCTTTTTTGCTCCCAAGAGCCCCAAGAGATCAATTCATGCATCAAATAAATTAATCAATCAACGATATCTGCACTTGTAGATGAAGAAACTGAGGTGAATGAAGATTAGACACCCTCCTCCGAGGTCACTGGCTGTTTAGGGTGGAGCCCAGATTGAAGCCCACGGGTCCCGGAGACCCCGAGGCTGAGCGCTCGAAGGCTCCCCGGCCTGCTGCGCATGGAGCAGAAGAAAGCTGGGACTCTGCATCCGGGGAGAAGAGGGTGGAGGCTGGTGTCACCGGCCGCAGCATCACCTGCCTGCACCCTCCTGACAGGGGGACCACCACTTCCCACCTCCTCCCCAGAACTCACACTGACAGGCCTGGCCCCAATGCCCGCACCTTGCCTTCCCTTCGCAGAGAACACAGCCCAGTGTCTAGAAAAACACTATCCCTCCTATGCCAGTTTCCATCCTCGAAGAATTTTCTTTCTGGTATTCCTTTCAAGAAACTGTGTTGGGGGAGAAACTGTGTTGAGGGCCATTGCCTTACGCAGGGAGGGGCATTTATATACCGCAGGGGACGGACCCTGGGGGTGGCGGGTATCAGTGTCCCCGCATTGGGATCTGAGTCAGCTAACCTCTCAGCCTAGATCCCCACCCCTGCCGCCGCTACCCTGTGCGCCGAGGATGCCTGCCCTGCCCGTCCCTCAGGGTGATTCTAAAGATAACATGAGGTAATAGAAAGCACTGTCCAACCTGCAAGGCGAGTTGAGACACTTGTAAACGTGTGTTCCCCTTCTCTCTGCGCCGCTGCCCTGGCTCCCAGGGGTGTTCTGCTCGTGCCGTTCTGGACAAGCCCGGTATCACGGACTGCCTCTTCTTTACCACTGATAAGAGAACTTCTACCTCACAGAGTCAACCAAAGGAGACTTCAGGAAGGAAAACATCTCTCCCTGGGAGATTCAGGGCATAGAGCCTTTAGTGTAAGCTTTTATCAAGTGACTGTTGGGGACCATAAGCCTCCTTACATCTGCTGTTGGCAGAATTGTCATCATTCTACTGGCTATACTCCGATTATATTCATTTCCTGAAATGCTAACTCCCTGTGCAATTACTCTCAATGCCCACGTCTCATAAAAGCTAAAATAATTTCAAGGTATAATTGAAAAGTCATCACGGTAAGTAACGACAATTGGAACAGCGTATTCCGTAGGTATACGTGTGGATCCAGAGATGAACTGTTGCGTTGCTGTATAATTTGAAGGGCACTGTGATGCCACATTCACGATGTAAAGAATGCCGTTAAAACGATATCTACCAACAGTTGTGACCTCCGTCGTACTGAGGACACTCCACTCCGGGGCACTCGGGGAGATTTATAACATGGTTCTTGTTCTCAGAAGCCTGAGATTCTAGCTGGTGCATGAGGGCCAAACTATCAAGTGAGGTGTTTGACTCCAACGTGAAACCAAAGTCATTGCTCCAACCGTGGTCACATTTTTCATGCCACATGAGCCTTGGAGCAAAACTAGAAATAAGAACCTGTTACTCTGTGTCCTGATTCACATAATTTGAAGACGTCCGTTTCTCCATCAGTCTCCTTCTCCAACTCTTTCTGAGATTCCCTGGGGGGAGGTCCCTGTGCTCATGACCGCTGCTTCCCCCACTTCCTTCTTTCCTGCCCCGACCTCTTGTGTGTTTCATAGACCTTCCGGCAGTGAGAATCAGCATGGCAGCCAGAACTGCTGGTCCGCAGCGCTGCTGACCCTACTTGTGTCGCCCCAGTCTCAGTTTCCAACAGACATTTCAGTGCACGCTTCCTTAGGGAGAGTCTCCTCGCACGTGTAAGGGACTCAGATGTCTGAGAGGCTGGGGACTATCTGAGTGGCCGGCCCAGGCCCGTCCTAGAATCCTGCTTCTTGTCTGACACTGTTTCCATGAGCCTCTCTTGGGTGTCTCAGCCCTCTAGTCTCATGCGTGGGGCTCCTCCCAGGAGACACCTCAACTGACTAGAAATCCTGGGACGAATGTGAATCCTAGTGTGGACCCCCAGGACCCTAAAGGCAGATGTGTGATCTGTCTTGGATTCAGGTTTCTCCCATAAAATTGGAATTTCCTGCAGAGGTATTGATAATGACCGCTTCTTCCTGAAACTCACTCTAAGTCTTAATTCTGCTCTTCCGGCGTCTGTTTGAGTAGCCGGGATGATGAGATCAGAGGTTGAAGCGTTTGCTTTAAGGTAAAGGCTTCTGAAGCCGACACTGTGGGTAACCCATGCACACCCATGCCTTTTTTTTTTTTTTTTACTTTATTTATTTTTGGGTCTTTGTTGCTGCATGAGGGCCTTCTCTAGTTGTGGCGAGCGGGGGCTACTCTTCGTTGCGGTGCGCCAGCTTCTCAGTGTGGTGGCTTCTCCTGTTGTGGAGCACGGGCTCTAGGCTCATGGGCTTCAATAGTTGTGGCGCACGGACTTAGTTGCTCTGCGGCATGTGGGATCTTCCTGGACCAGGGATCGAACCCATGTCCCCTGCATCGGCAGGCGGATTCTTAACCACTGCGCCACCAGGGAAGCCCCCATGCCTCTGTCTTCTTTCTTGCTGGCAGACCTCAATTTTGATTGGGAGACATCCTCTGCCTCATGGCTATGTGCTCAGGGAAAGTGACCCTGTACCAAGTTTAAGGGGAGATTGGTCTGAACCATGAATTTAATTCATTCTTCTGGCCAGTGACGGGCTTAGGAAGGGTCATGTGACATGATTCTGACCAATGAGACTAGAGGAAAAGTCTTTTTGGAGAGGATTAAGTGGATGGACTTTAGGAATTTTTCCTTAGGTTTTAAAGCTAGACACAGGCACTGTGTAGCTCTCCTTTGCTTCCTCTGAATTTCAGCGAATAAAGATGTGATGCCTGGAGTGGCTGCAGCCATCTTGACACCATGAGGAGAGCCAACCCACACACTGAAGATGTGTGGGAGAAGGGAAATAGGCAAGGAACCTGAGTCTTAGATGATGTCATTGAACTGCTGAAATAACCAACCCTGGGACTGCCCAACCTCAGGACTTGTGGTATGTAGACAAACACATCACCCGTTACTTGAGATTTCAACTACCTGCAGCTACAAATCCTCAACTGATAAGATCCATCAGACACCATAACCAGCCCTTGATGGTACAAAATATCTAGGGCACTCCACAAGAGCTGCTGTGTTACAGAAACTGCTCCACCACCTCTGTGCCAACAGATCACATGCGGATTGAAACCTGCCTGAATTGGCCCTGGCTGGGGGAATGGAAGGATGGCCAGCTCCACTCAGCTCCGGGTTAATAAATACCACCATGGAGCCAAGGACATTCCAGCCAGGAGAGTGCAGCACACCTTGAATGTAATTCAGAGCAAGCAGCTGAGAACGGCCATCAAATGTTAAGCCCTTTAACCAGCATTCATTCAAAAGAAATGATTAGCATAATATTAATTGCTACCATTCATGGGATGTTTGTTTTATGCTAGACAATGAATTAAGCACTCTACAGAATCATTTCCATTAATCCTCCCTGAAGGACCATGAGGTAGGTCTGTTCATCCTCTCTGCACTGCTGCCTGCCTTCAGTAGACAGACAGACAGACAAGTGGATAGATAGACAACCACAGTAACAGTTAGTGACCACTTACAGAGGGCCAAGCCCTGAACTAAATACAGTGGGCCAATGTCCTATTTGCATTTCACAATAAACATAATGAGATCGGGACTATTTTTGTCATCACCCTCGTTTCACAGATGTGGAAACTGGCTGGAGATACTGGGTGTATGGCCAGGGTCACAGCCACGCAGCAGAATGAGATTTGAATCTGGGCAGGCTGACTTCAGAACCCGTGTGCCTACCCCGAGGCAGCCCTGCAGAGCCTGGAGCCGGGGCTCCGCACGTGGTAGATGTTCTAGAATATCTGTGAAATCAACGAGCTCGTAATTGGTGGAGTGTCCCCATCACGGCAGCTCGGAAGGACAGCACAAGGGCTCCCCAAAGCAGCGCCTCTCAAACATGTGTACACACCACTTACCCAGGGGCCTGTTACATCACAGAAAATGCACCGGTCTGCCACATGAAGTGAATATCGCCTGGGCTCTGCCAGCACGTGGTACGGGTAGGGGCACAGCCATACCGGCTGGTTGCTAGTGTGGCCCCAGGTATTCGTGAGACTTATGTGCAGCTGGAGTACAATCTGTTGCATTTCCAGGATGCCCCTCAGTAGCCATGACCTTCCTGGCGTCCAAGAGGATCCGTATAATTCCCAGAATGTGAAGACAGTTGACCAGCCCACGGATACCTGCGTGGCAGCAGGTGACGCAACGTCGCAGGAGCAGCTGGCAGCTCGTACCTGCTCCCTTCTGCACGACCCCTCCTGCTTCCTGGCATCTCTACCGGGGCAGAGCCTCCGTGCTCCCTGTATGCTCCTGTGCTTGGATTGAGGGGGGACCCGGCCCCGGTGCTCCCCAGTGTGACTTGAAGGAGAAGTGGGGCAGTTTTGAGGGGCCGTCCCTTCTCCGTGATGTTGCTTCCCTCTGATTCCAAGATAACGGAAGCGAAAGATGGGAACAGCCCGGAGAAAGAGCAGAGTCACTTCTTCCGGGAGAGTCGTGCTTCTCGGCTGGCACCGACCGTGACATGAGCTAGACGGAAACCTGTGTCGTGTCAGGCCACTGAGGTTTCAGCGTTGATTTGCTGACTGACCGAAGCTGGCTCTTATGAGCGCCGTGCACCGTCCCTTCCCCTCCACAAGGACCGACACCACGTGACAAGCAGCCGCTTATCTGGAAAGTTGGTGACAGTGAGCCCGCACACGCACAGTTCCCTCTGGAGTTCAGGACTTTGCTCTCAGGGGTCTTGTTCAGTCCCCTTGTTTTCTGACTCTTCATCACAGCGTGCATCTGCCCACAGGTCCTCCCAGGTCCTCCTAATCTTTTGACATCAAGGGCAGTGCCTCTCCGAGGTCAACATCAAGTTTATTTAAAATTTCAGTGTCCCTGGCAGGTGTATATAATTATACCCGCACTGCAAAATGAGACTGAGATTAAAGCACTTGCTGGGGGTCAGCAGGCAGTCACCTGTCTTGGGAGGTGTATTGGGCTCCTGGGGCTGCTGTAACCAGGGGCCGCAATCTGGGGGGTTTAAAGCAATAGGAACTTATCCTCCCACCGTTCTGGAGGCCAGAAGTCTGAAATCAAGGTGTTGTCAAGGTTGGTTCCTTCCAGGAGGTCTGAGGAGAATCTGTTCCATGCCTCTCTTCCAGGTTCTGGAGGCTGCCAGCCACCCTTGGCGCCCTCGGGCTTGTAGGCGCGTCACTGCAATCTCTACCTCCGTCTTCATCTGGCCTTCTCCTCTGTGTGTCTTCTCCCTTTCTCTTCCCTTATCGGGACACTTGTTGCATTTAGGGTTCCCCCCTAATCGGGATGACCTCATCTCAAGATCCTTAATTACATCTGAAAGACCCTTGTTCCAAATAAGTTCACAGGCACGGCTTCTGGGTGAACACATCTTTCAGAGGGTCACCATTTAATCTGTATAGAAGGCAGTGAGAGGAAGCATACCCTCAAAGGGATTATTGAAATATTGATTGACCTCAAGCCGGGGGGACTTCGGGTGGCTCATACCCGTTCTATGAAACTATCTCCCATTCAAGTTACACCGACTCAGTAAGGCCAGTGCAGCTGCCCACCCGTGAGCAGGGCATCACCTGTCTTGACGTGTGCTCTGCCCAGTACACTGCTGAGATGGCAGACTTCCTCTCAGTTTTTGTTTGTGTCTTAGTTTTATTTGGTCTGTCTGTTTGCGCTTATAGGAGCTCAGTACAGAGCACCCATATATGAAAGAAAGGCAGAGAATGTATTTCCCGAGTGGAAGAAAGCAAGGCAGGCTGCCCTGACCCTTGGGACTGTCAAACACATGAGACTTTTGTTAAGAAGCTTTTTGCCCAATGTAACTAAACCCCGAAGTGCAGGAGGCAAAGGGAGCCCATACTCTGTATGCCTTGGGGTGCTGGCTCTGTTACTCATGGAAATTGGAAAGGAATGGCCTTCGTGCTATCATTGTGAGTTCTGCTAACAGAATTCTACGTAAAGCTACAAGACGCCACTGAGGCGTCTGATGGATTTTACTGACAGAAGGAGCACATGTGTGGAGCGGGAGACCGCGTGCTCTCTACTGAATCTGATGCTCTTCTAATATTTGAATATTGGGCAGGGGCCTTCCCAGTTCCCCCTCCTAGTCCATAAATACCTGTGTCCTGTGCAGCTGTGGATTTCTGACCATCTGAGCCTCCTGCTGTGCTGGTGATGATTTCTCTCATCCAGCCCTCACAGTGGTGGGTACAGGGCAGAGGGGAACTGCTGGAGGTGAGGTACAGGGCCCCTTGCTTGGTCATGGAAGCAGCAGCTGCTATCCTAGTGGCCACGTGGCCAAAGGGTGCACGTCGCATGAAGATGGGGGCCGGTGAGGACAGGGAGAACCGTCGTGTGAGCAGGAAGTTTCTGCCCATGGCTTGGGGTTGGCTGCAGGACGGGCCACGAAGGCAGCATGGATGCCAGCAAACTCCAGAGCCTGGCCTCACGGAGGCAAAAGAAGAGGAACAGACGCTGAGGACCCTCTGAAGTCTGCCGACGCCACGCCCGCCTCAGGGTGCAGGGAAGTCTGGGGTAGTAACAACAGCCGCCATTTATGGAGGCCTTGCTATGTCGGGAACTCGCTAAACACTTTGTACTTTTATTTGGTTTCATCTTGGAAGCAGGTCTGGAGGTGGTATATGAGTCAGGTCTCTCTGTTACAAGAGACAAAGTAGGTCAAGTTCAAATGGGGATGGTAGGAAGTATGTGGGGTTGCTCAGAGCACTGGAGGAGAACCCCAGAAACTAGGGCATCCGCAGGGACCTGGGGACCAGAAAACAAGAGCGGGTCACCATCGGCACACACCCCATCTCTGCTCCCTCTACACACTCACTTCCTTCTCTTCTACATGGAAAGTTCTTCACACACAAAAAAAGCAACTTCGGTTTCCATGATGAGGTTTCTCCAACGGTCCACCAAGAGAAAATTCTGGAGAAAGACTCTTAATTGTCCTACTTGCATTTGGCGCTCAGTCCTGGGCCATTCCCTGTGGCCGGTAGGGTGGCCCATCTAGGACATGTGTCCACCCAAGGAAAGTGGAGCCACTGGTGCAAGAAGTGGGGGGAGGTTCTGGAAAAATACACGGCACAGGTAGGTGTTCCCATCGCCTGGACAGAAGAGGCACCCAGGCTTGGAGGGGCCGCGTGGCTTTGCCCAGGGCCTTGAGCCCGCGTGCAGTTGGCTGTCACCCACCACAGTTCTGCTGTGGCCCGTGCCGGCCACCGTCTCCCAGGCACAGGCTCCACATGCTCGCGGGACAGCCTGTTTGGAAATGCCCTGGATGAGCACCGGGGTGGTGCTTACATGTTGCACAGCTGGGATGCTGTGGGCATTACATTAATTTCCAAGTGCTGCTGTGACCACAAATGCATTGGCTTCCGACAGCGCAAACTCATTATCTAATGGCTCTGGAGGTCCTTTGTCCCCAAATCGGTCTTGCTGGGCTGAAATCAAGGTGTCGGCAGGACTGCATTCCTTCCAGAGGCTCCGGAAGTTGGGCTTCTATGGTGGACGTCCCTGTCGACTGTGCTCTGCCCTTTCTAGCTTCCAGAGGACCCCTGCACGCCTCGGCTTGTGGCTTCTTCCTCGAATCGCTGACCTCTGCTTCTGCCATCACCTCTCCTTCTCTAGCTCTGACCTTCCTGTTCATGACTAAATTGGGCCCACCTGGATAGTGTAGACTCATCTCCAGGACACTATGTTGCCACGGAGGGTGACATATTCACACGTTCTGGGGATTAGGGTGTGACCATCTTTGGGGTCACAAAGATTATTCCACCCACCCCAGGCATTGACCAATCGCAGCAGAAGCCGTCTGTGCCGAGGGGCACGGGTTTGGAGCCCTTGCTGCGCCAGATGTTACCCATGCATTTGCTGGATCCCAGGGAGGTCTAGGGGGCAGCAGAACAGTGGAGGAAATAGGGAGCTTTGGCCAGGGGCTTTTGGCATGGAAGTATTTTAACGGTATCAAGCGGCATGTGGAGACCAGAGCAGCCCAGCTGAGGGTCAGTCTGGGTGAGAGCAGATTTACAGGGATGTCTGGGGTGTGCAGCCACACACACCAGTTGGCAGGTGGGGGGCTGCAGGGAAGCACCAGAATCTTCGGGAAGGAGGGCAGTGCTGAGTCTGTGGCAAGCTTGACACTGCTTCCCCTGGAACTGGGTAGAGCGGGCCAGGCCTACCCCAGGGCTCAGGGATGAAGGGGTTAAACGAGGCCAGTCATGATTTCAGGTTAGGTCCAGGTGGCCAGATGCGGGGTGGGGGTGGCGGGGGGAGGCAGAGGGAACTGAGAGCAAAGGGGGTCTGGATGAGAGAGGGGCCCAGCCTGCACACCCTTGGGGTCCTTTCAAGACTGGGGCTCCCAGGGCCAGGGCGGCTTAGCTCCTTAATAACAGAGGGGCCCACGTGTAGAAAACAAACCAGCAAGTGATCTCTGTCCTAAGAGAAGAGCAGCCTCTGGAAGAGAGCGAGCCTGTCTCCCTGGTGGCGTGTGAGCCTGCACCGGCCTGGTTTATCAGACCCACTGAGAGCCAGGTAACCACGTGCCACGCCCACGGCGGCCAGGCCCCGGTGGCCAGGAGGGGCTCGGGCTGGGGCTGTGAGGAGGAAATTGATTCTACTGAAGGCTTGGGCTGGAAACCTCTCCCCTAACCCCCGTCCCCACTCTTTGGTCCAGGGATCGAGGCCGACCCTGCTTCATGGGCGGATAACCCCTGTAGCCACACAGCCCTCGTGCTTAGAAGGGTCCAACAGTGGATCGAATAGTGTCCCCAAGGATTTATATCCTAACCCCCAGGACCTAAGAATGTGATCTTATATAGAAACAGAGTTTTTGCAGAGGTGATTAAGTTAAAGGTCATGAGATGAGACCATCCTTGATTCAAGGTGGGCCTAAAATCCAGTGACTGATGTCCTCATAAGACACAGGAGAGGGGAATTTGAGATGCAGAGACACACAGAAAGCAAGGCCGTGTGAAGATGGAGGTAGAGATTGGCATGATGCAGCCACAAGCCAGGGAAAGCCCAGGACTGCCAGCCAACACCGGAAGCCAGGAGGGAAGCCAGACCAGACTCTTCCCCAGAGCGTGGGGAAGAGATCAGCCCTGCTGACGCTTTGATCTCAGACTCCAGACTCTGGCCTCCAGGGTTGTGAGAGGAGCGATTTCTGATGTTTTCGGCGACTTCGTGTGTGGTCATTGGTTACATCAGCCGGATGAAACTGATACCGGCCGCATGCCGGTTTAATGTTCCATTTGGTCACTGCCTTGAAATCCTTAATACTTTTGAACCACAGCCTCACATTTTCGCTTGGCTCTGGGTCCCGCAGATTACGTAGCTGGCCCTGGGC
The DNA here is from genome assembly GCF_949987515.2 of Delphinus delphis. Classification (NCBI taxonomy): domain Eukaryota; kingdom Metazoa; phylum Chordata; class Mammalia; order Artiodactyla; family Delphinidae; genus Delphinus; species Delphinus delphis. The sequence goes on from NC_082689.1 coordinate 6,131,656, forward strand.
TTCGGTGTCCTTGGGAAGTAATAACACTACCCTTCCCCCAAACCTGCCCATCAGCAGGGAAGTGTCTCCAGACGCTATGGTAGGGGAGGGCCTACAGGAACCTGCCCCAGGTCGACGAACCCAAAACCCCTCTACATTCTTCCAAGCGGGACGAGAAGTCACGTTTCCGTTCCTCAGAGCCGTCTGGATGTCTGCGCAGGGGCTGTCTGCCGACCACGGCCCTCCTGGCTTCTGATGGTTCACCAAGCTTAGGTGCGCGCACAGACCACGGTGGGAACACCGCCCCTGCTTCTGCCCTCAAGACCCATTGCACACGGCTTGGGGGAGGCTGCCTGCCCGGGGCTGTGCGCCGAGCTTCTAGGGTCTCCTGGGCACACGCTGTTCCTTCTAAGAAGCCCGAGGAGCGTTTTTTAATGGCGTTTATTGTCGTTGTTGTTATTTTTTACATAAAAGGTGCAATGATCTATTTTCTTTCTGTGAAAGCACTAGAAAATCTCTGTGAGAGCCAGTTTTCAAAATGACTCATCTCCTGTCCATCTGAACTGCGTTCCAGAGTATGGCGGCCGGTCCTGAGTTCTGTCCAGGAAAAGGCCATGCGCGGGGGCCTCCGTTACTACAGACTTGTCATCTCCATCTCTCCCTGTCTTGGCCACGTGTGGAGGCTGAGGTGAAGCTGCGCTACCCTTCAGAGAGGCCCCGGATGACCTCAGCGGCCACAGGTAGGTAGCACCTCGCCCAACACGGGAGGCCTGGTTTGGTCCATCTAATCCCCTGTGCCTGTCAAGGCGGTTGCCTGGAGAGCCGCCTCCCAGCCCCAAGCGGGGCCGCGCAGTGAGGCTCAGGCGATCGTGGTGCTTTGTGCGTGCTGCCCCCACCGGGTTTCTTCCTCAAAACTGTATTCTTGTGAAACCCAAACCAAAAGGAGAACTAGAAGATGGAATATTTTCTGCTGGACCCATGACTTCCTTGCTAGTCACGAAATCTCCTGGGTTTATATCCTATGAGGGGCCAATGGGACCATTTTCACAGGCTGGGCCACAAAGGTGGGCACAGCAGTGACTCCGTGAGATGGTTTCTGAGGGACAGGGAGACTCACAGAGACCCCTGGACTGAAAGGTCTAATCGGAATTCAGAGCCTCTGTTGTCCTGTACGGAAATAAACACCCGAAGAGCGGAAGTGTTCACGAACGGATGGTTGTATAAGTCGGGTATCAGAGAATGATGCATGTCCTAGGATAAAGCTAGACTACATCAGCTCAAGGAATCTTCCAGCTCTAAAATTCCATGCTCTGTGCAGTCATGGAGACCCATTATGTCAGACTCTCCACCTTGGGGCAAATTGATCAACACAGAACTTTTGCTTCTGACTTCTGTGGCAGCCCCGCTTACCCATGGGTTGTAAAATAAAATGAGCGTACCCTCGGGCACCCGAATCATTTCTGTCTCATGTGGAGCACAGGATTCCTCAATCTCTAAACCTTCAATCATGCGTCCTGATCTCAGACCAGAATGTAATCAATACTTATTAGGGCAAGTGTCTGCCCGCAGCTCGCTGAGCCCAGCAAGAAAAATATTTATGGCCTGACAAACCTGTTTTAACTATTCTCTTTCATCACTTTTTTTACAGCTAACCAACAATGGCTAGAGTCTAAAGCTAAACTGTTTTGAGTACAACTTGCAGAATCTATGTTCCAAGATGCACCGTTGGTCCCAGAGCAGGGCCCGTTGACTCCTGCGACAGGCTTGTACCAGTGACAGCTGGGAAACTGTGGCCTGGCCTGAGGTCTGTGGTCCCCAGCCTGCTCTAGATGGGATGAGGGGAGTTTTATAAAAGACATGTAGCTCAAACATGGAAATGTGGGTGTGGAGTTCAGTGCTTCCGAAACTTCCCTGCTAAAGATCTCCTGGGATGCTTGTTAAACACACAGATTACTAGGTCTTCGTGGTTGGTCTGGGGGTCACTACAACAGTAGACTCTCAGTAAAAGGCTGTGGACTGGAGTTGAATTGAACTGGGGCAAAGACAAGGGACCTGCCTGAAGAACACAGCAGGTGGCACCCAGCTCATAGCACTGGGTCAGGAGTGAGGCAGCACATGTCCGAGGACAGTCAGGGACCCTGAGACTGCCCTCCCTCCAGACCCAGGGTCTCCCCAAACCAGTGATGATGCTGTGAATGTCCACATGTGAGTTGCTGCCCATCAAATGATGACCTAAAGGTGAGACATGAGGGGACTCTGCTTCTCGCTTCCTTGTATCTTTTAAACAGTTGATTGATTGATTGACAGCAGGTCGTTCCCAGGGCTTCAGAGAAGATAAGAAATGATATGACGTCAGGTTAAACACCAAATGAAGCAAGGTATGCCCAGAGACACCTCCCTTCTCGTGCACTGTAGGTACATGTTCAGATGTGTGTTCCCCACTACAGTTTGGAGCCAGAAGGGACCTTTGAAAACACTGGTCCAGCTTCATGGTGTTGGTGACTTCTCAGTTCTCGTGGGATAAAGACTGAACTTGACCCTCACGGCCTGGAGACGCCCAGCCTTGCCCACTGCCCCCCCACTCCTTGCTCTCTGCTCATCACACAACCTTCCCTTGGTGCAGTGTCTTGACTTCCGGGCTCCCTCCTGCCCCAGGACCTTTGCACACGCTGTTGCCACTGCCCATAGAGCTCTCCTTCCTTCTCTACGTGTCCTCATAGACTCCCCTCTCTGCCCAGCTCTCTGGCAAACTTGAACTGCTTGTAGAAGCGTTCCTGATGCTCCTGGCCATCAAGACTCACGTGCCCTGATGACACCGGGGACCCTCGTTCTCGGTACGCACCACAGCTGCAATCTCCCGTTGTTTGTGGGACCATCTGGCTGACGTCTCCCTAGCAGACTAGGGAGGGCCACACGGACAGGAATGCTGTCTGCTTTACTCCCTTGTCCCCTCAGCTTCTCAGCTGCTCCTAACCCTCAATAGGTCTTGGTGGCATGAATGTCTAAACTCCCTCAGGTCACAGGTGAGGAAATGGAGTCCAAGTGACGAAGGATGCAGTGCTTTGCCTTGAGCTGCACAACCACGAGGTCAGTAGAATTATAAACACGACTTAGGTTCTTGGGTGCCAGACACATGCTAATTAACTTAGGAGGATTGCCCTATTTAACCCTCCTGCCGACCACGTGGATGTAAGTAAGATCGTTATCATCCTCTAATTACAGGTGAGGAAACTGAGGCTCAGAGAATGTGACAGCTGCTACCAGTGGGCCCCCCAACCCACCCAGAGTCACCTGCCCATCAGGGACAGCTCCCTGTGTCTCTCTCGGCCATGAGAGGTGTCCTCCACCCGTGAAGGCAGGCTCGGCCACGCAGGCAGGACAGAAGGCTGGGCATTAGTGCAGGGGGAGCGGCCCTCCATCACCAAGGGGAGGCTCAGGGAATCAAGGGCCTCCTTACCATCAGTGGGATGACCCACACGGCCTTTCCCAGGTCCAAGGTGAGACTGAGCCCACGTGGCAGCCTGCTCACAGCACTGCCCCTTTGACCCTTCCTCCCTGACCAATGTCCCGCCTTCACGGTGCTTCCTGGAATCACGTCCAAAATAAAGTACTTGCACCTGCAACCTTGGGAATCCTAAGTAACAGAGAGTGCGAAGAGCAGTAGCTTGGCCAAGGTCACACAAGGAGCAAGTGCAAAGGCAAAATCGGGATCCAGTACCTTCTTCCCCATCGCGCCACAACAGCACCTGCCACTTGGCTCCAACGCTGTTGGGCAGTGACGGTACCACACCCTTGTGATAAGTAGGTCACCACTGGTTAGCAGGATAACGGCCCCCAGAGATGTCCCTGCCATAATCCCCAGAGCCTGCGACTCTGTTATATTACGTGGGAAAGGGTGGACTTAAAGTTACTAATCAACTGACTTTAAAATGGGGAGATTATCCCAGATTATCCTGGTAGCCCAGTGTAATCACAAGGGTTCTTCTAAGTGGAAAAGGAGGCCAGACAGGAGAGTCAGGGTGATGTGACCACGAAGACAGACACAGTGATGCAGCACCGCAGGCTTTGAAAGTGGAGGAAGGGGCCACGAGCCAAAGAATGTGGGCAGCGTCTAAAAGCTGGAAAAGGCAAGAAAACAGATTCTCTCCCTTGGAGCCTCCAGAAGGGAATGCAGCCCTGCCATCAGCTGGGATCTGGCCCAGGGAGACCTGTGCTGACTTTTCACCTACAGAATTATAAGATAATAGATGTGTGTTGTTTTAAGCCGCTATAATTGAGGTAATTTGTTACAGCAACAGTAGGAAACTAACACCACCGCTTAGAGAACTTAGGACCCCATCCCTCCCTGTGCTTTATGGATGAGGCTTGGGTTTCTTTTCATATTGTGACATATCGATTACATCACAGAAGATCTTGAAGACGTCTGTGGCACTGAGTGGACTAATTCTGTCCTGAAAGCATCCACCTTGAACATTTAAGCATTTTCAAGCCAGGCTCTGGACCGTTTTGCAGACACTGGCAGAGGAGAGGTGTGTGTGGTTACCTGAGGGCTGAATTTGCCTGGATCTGGTCGGATGAGTTTGGTGTATCCCCTCCGCCTGTTCTGTACACTGTATTAGAAACCGCGGAGATGTCGCCGCCCTGATAGCCCTGGTCCTCAACTGCACGGTGAACATGCATGTAAATGTATAATAACCCTCCTGTGCTGTGGAACAGCTCCCACCTGGGCCTTCGGCAGACACTCAGAGTGCAGTAAACGATTATGAGCAGGGGAAAGACAAAGCAAGTGACGACTCATCAAAGAACAGATTTTCGATCATGCTTTAGAAGAATCTTTCCTAGAGGACAGTGGCTAATGGGAGCGTGCAGTGGCCTAACCATTTGGGGACCGGAAAAGTGATGCTCTAGAGCCGTAAACCTTAGAAATTCAATCCAGGTGGAGAACACCTTACCTACACGATGAAACTTAAGGAAAATTAGAGCACAGAAGATGAGCCCAATAGTAGCTGTACAGGGAACCCCCTGGGTGGCATAGTTAAGCCACTAGTTTCATGAAGCTGAGAAAAGTGGAGATGAATTGAATCTCCCTCTCTGAGCAACTCCCAGGAGGAGGGCAGGTCGGAGATGTTTAGAGGAGAGTGTCATATGGAGAATGGGGGGGAAGAGAGTCTAGAGGATAGAGTGGAAGAGTCTCACAGGGATGTGATGCTTAGAAATGGATTCCATTCAATTAAATAGAATTTTAATAACCCACTACTGTATTCTAGACATTACACTTATCTGAGATAGGAGGATGAACCAGGCACAGGCCCAGGGCCCTGATATCCCAGAGGAAACTACAGAAAGAGAAAGACAATGTCATATAAGCAGCCTCTGACAATGGACAGAGGTGGAGAAGGAGCTCAGAGGACGGCACTGCTAGATTTGGGTACCCTGGAAAGCTCTCTGCAGGAGGTACTGTTGGAATTTCTGGCCGGAGGGAGCCGCCAATGCATGGCTGTATCTGGCTGGCATCCCTATCCCTTGTCATGTATCTCTTCCCTCTATGGCATTATTCACTCTGTCCCATTCTTAAAGCCTTGGGCAATGCATCTCCCTTTCATCTTCTCTGGATCAGTGGGCTATAGGTGACCTGTCCATAAAGTCTTCATGCCCCACCTTGGGCATCCAGGGTGAGGCCTCTGCAGTGTTCTCGGGTAGGAAGTTTAGGCTGAACCAGGCAGTGGTCTCGAGGATAGGACCAGTTGGAAGGGCTAAGTATTCAGAGGTGTAAACTAGGGAGGGGAGCAGTGGCGACGCCTGGAAGGCGCCCGGGAGGAAGGGGCTGAGCAGGGCAGAAGCAGCATGCTCTATGATCTATGTGAAGGGCACAGTCGGGAGACCTTTCATATGTGGGGACGTGGGTGAGGGTCTTGCTGGGAGACCACACATCTGGCTGAAGTTTATGCCTGCTGGGACCCTAAGGATATCACGGTCTGTCCTGGTCTGCTTAGACTGCCGTAACAAAATACTTGAGAACGGGTGGCTTGAACGACAGGAGTTCTCACCGTTCTGGAAGCAGAAGTCCTAGATCGGGGCACTGGCCTGGTGGGGTTCTGGGTGACGCCCCCTCCCAGCTTGTAGTCTGCTGACTTCCCGCTGTGTCCTCACATGGTGGAGAGGGACCACAAGCTCTCTGATGTCCCTTCTTATAAGGGCACTAATCCCATCATGAGATCCCATCCTCGTGACCTCATCTAGACTCATTACCTCTCGAGGGCCCCATCTCAGCTACCATCACACTGGGGGCTAGGGCTTCCACATATGAATTTGGGGGGACATAACTCAGCCGGTAGCACAGTCCAAAGTGGTCAAGGTGAAGACTGAAGCCGCAGATGTTCTAACCATCAACTGTGAAGAGGAGGTGGAATCACAGGTCTGTGGGCCCATGGCCTCCCCACGAAGACGCTGGAGGAAGTTTGGGGACTGTCTGCAACCAGCCTTCCTGCTCCAGGCTGTGCAACGTGCTCCCGGGGAAAGCAGCTGGTAGCCAAGGCTGGGCCACACGGTAGGTTCACCAGACCCAAGAGTCTGACACTCAGCCCTGCAGCCTCAGGAGCTCTGTCCCTTCAGGGACCCAGAACTGTCGAAACCAGGATGCCAGCTGACTAGTTTGTAGGAAGGGTCACAGCCGTCAAGTGGATTGGTAACTCGTGAGCCTCACCAGCGTATGTCTCCTGTGTTTGAGAAGCAAGCCGTCTAAGGAGGGTGCTCTCTGGAAACGTCCTCGGATGTACTAATCCCTCTTTGAAGATACAGTGACTTCGTACTGGTTCGTCCCTCGAGGTGACTATGTTTCTGTTCTGGTACCTCAGTATTGATTTTCAAGTTTAACTCTAAAGAAAAATCTGGTTTCTAAGTTCCAAAGGAGCCCCGTAAGGGAATTCAACCTGTGACTATTAGCGCTAATGTATAAATCCATATATGAATTAAGGGGAGTTACATTTCTGCTATTTCTATTATAATAAATTTTAAAACACTCTTATAGATTATGTCCCATAACTAACCAATTTAAATCGGTTTCTTTTTACAGAAACATAAAGCTTAAATCTTAAGTTTTCTAAAAAGTAGACTTTCCTTAAAAGTCTGATAAGAATTTGGGATTTCTAGACAAGTTGCAAATGTGATTAAAAGCAAAGAAAAAGAAAGCAAAGAAAAAGTGTGTGTGCGTGTGTGTGTATGTGTGGTTTTATATACACTGTGGTTCTAGGAAATATTTGTAAGTGGTTAGTTCACTGTACTTATAGCTGCAACTTGTGTGCTTACAAAGATGTATTTAAACTTTGCAGAAACATAACCCTAGCTCCTAAGAGTGAATTTTTTTGAAGTTGAAATAGCTAAGTAGTTTTTCTTTCATCTTTTTAACTCAAGGGTTCCTGGACCATCAAATCCTTAAATAAGGTATCTGGTGGTAGTTCTAGCCAATTTTGCAGATGAAAGAGATTTGGATAAGAGTGAGATAGGATCTGAATTTTGAGATACCTACATTAACTCAGTATCTGAACTCTTTGAGATTCTTCCACGCTCAGTTCCTTCGAGAAAGGCCAATCCAGCTGCCAAAAGGGTCCCGCTGCAAGAACCGGCAGTGGGAAATGCGCTCACTGATGCAATTCAGAAGGCAGATTTGATGTATTTGTAATAAAACCTGCATGTAGAGGTGGAGGTGCAGGCTGCCTCAGCCTGTGTGGGAGGAAAGCTGCCGAACAGGTCCGCCTGGATGAACTCTCAGAGGAACTTAGCCAACGAAAGGAAGGAAGAAAGTCTAACAGAATTTAGGATGTACTGGGGCTCACACTTGAGGGTAAACCAGATAATCAAGTTTTCAGCGTCTTTGAGGATTTTTCTCGCAGCCTGAAACTCGTAGACTTGGCAGGAGGAGAACAAGGGCTTGCGAGGCAGGGGACCCTTACCTCCCCCGCCTCGGGGCCCCTCAGTGGTAGGACCCGTTCTGTGGGGAAGCGGTCCATGCGCGGGATGAATTGGGCCCTTGTCGTCCCTACCGGTGGATCAGCGTGCTCTGTGGATGGGTTGGTCAGTGAAGAAAATGAACGACCCAGGAGCAGCAAACTGGAGTCGTGTACTGCAAATTTCTGCTGATTTTTGATACAAAGAGTTAAAAGAGGCATCTGACTTAAAACTGGTTCTAGGGTAACCTGTTATGGCCGGGCCGGTTTTTAATTGCTGATAAAACCGGAACTCTTTAGCCCTTAGCAATGAGCAACTAGATTGTAGTCTAGACTCTGCATAACTTAGGTTTCTGTAGAGAACTTTACCATGTTCTTTCCAACCTGTGTCACAAATATCCGGTGGAGCGGTTCACATAAGAGCTTCCCTCAGTTTCACCAGTGAGAACAGAAGATGCTTGTCCGAGGTTACAAGGCTAGAAAATACTGGAGCCAGTTCTTGGCTTTATATACAATTCATTCTCCACTAACTTCCGAGCTTGGAATGGGCTGAAGCAAATTGAATTACGTCAGATCCAACGTTTGCCAACGTACTCTGTGCTCCATACGATATAGTTCATAAACAGTTTGTATTTTAGAAGTTCCTCTGTATGCTGTGAAAGACAGAACAACATGCTCTCCAGAATTTATTTTCCCTAAATTTGAGCTAATAGGGTTTTTAAGTATTGAGATATCTTTGTTCACATTTCTTGTGACTACTGATTTATTTGTATTAATTTCTAACAGCTTATTTGCACTTTTGATTTACCGCGCCTTTTTTTTAAATTTATTTTTTATTCTATCTTCCCCTTTTTTTTGCCTTCCCTTGAAAGGATGGTTTTCTTTACTTCCTTTCTCCCCCTCCCCTCTGATTTGGCATTCATATTTTTATCCTTTCACTGCTTTTGCTTAAAGTTTAAATAAACGCTCTTGCTTAACAAATTGTTACATAAATCAACATCGTGACCCTCATGAATGAGACAAGGACCTTAGAACACATTAAATCTAGTCATTTGTTAGTTTCTTTCTTTTTGTTGTTTTTTCTCATGGAAAGGCATTTTATTTTAAATATAGCAGTGTGTACGTGTCAATCCCAAACTCCCAATCTATCCCTCTTGTTATTGTTGAATAGGTTTATGCTTTTTTTTTTTTTTTTGGCTACACCATGCTGCACGTGGAATCTTAGTTCCCTGACCAGGGATCGAATACATGCTCCCTGCAGTGGCAGCGCGGGATCCTAATTACTGGACCCCCAGGGAAGTCCTTAAATAGGTTTTTAGTGGAATCTTATTTCTGTTGCTCCACAATTAGTCATTGCTATTTCCAGATAATACTTGTATTAGTTATTCATTGCCACATAACAAATGATCCCCCATGCTCAGAGGAAGACTATTGTACGTGGACATGAATATCCAGGGGGGTGGAATGTCTTAATGGCCGTCCACCTCAATATATAAATGCAAGCATTTGCTCAGAAATCCTCTCCTCACCATTACTTCTCAGTATATCAATGAATAATCCTTCAAATGAAGACCTGTGGATGGAAAATACTCTCCCTTTGTCATAAACATCTTTATTTTGTCCTCACTCTTGAATGATACTTCATCTAAATTTATTTAAGCTGAGAGTTCTTCCTTAGCCCTTTGAATGTCTAATTCCATTATGTTGGGGCTTCTATTTTAGCTGCAGAGAAATCTGCTGTTATCCCATTGTTCTGACTTTATGGTGGTTTTTAAAATTTTTCTTTGTTATTAGTGCTCAGCAGTTTCACTGTGGCTCATTCAGGCATACATTTATTTATCCTGTTCAGGATTTTCTGTGAATTTCCAATTTGAGTAGAGTTGCCAGATAAAATACAGGAAAACCAGTCGAATTTTAATTTTAGGTAAGTCCAATCCAATATCGCATGGGACATACCTCTACTAAAAGAAATTACTTATTCCTCGTCTAGAATTCAAATGTAAACATGAATCTTGTGGGGTTGTTTGTTTTTGTTTTTTTTTGCTCAATTTGGCAGTGTGAAATTTGAGGATTCCTGTCTTTCATCTAAACTGGAAAATTCTTAGTCATAAGCTCTGCAAATATCACCTTCCCTTGAACCTCTCTATTTCTTCCCTTAAATTCTTATTGAATATATGTTTGTATTAGTTTCCTAGGGCTATCATAACAAAGTCCCACAAACTGCATGGCTTAGAACGACAGAAATGTGTTCTCCTGCAGTCCTGGAAGCAAGAACTCTGAAATAAAGATGTCAGCAGGGTTGTGTTCCCTCTGAACTTTCTGGGGAAGAATCTTTCCTGGCGTCTTCCTAGCACCTGGTGGTTGTGGGCAATCCTTTGGCATTCCTTGACTTATAGCCGCATCACTCCCGTCTCTGCCCCTGTCATCACATGGACTTATTCCCTGTATCTCTCTGTCTTTCTGGCTTAACAAGGTCTTCTTATGAGGACACCAGTCATTGGATGAGGGTCCACTCTCATCCGTACGAGCCCACCTTAGCTGATTAAATTTGTGAAGACCCTGTTTCCAAATAAGGCCACATTCTGAGGTTCTAGGGAAACATGAATTTTGAGGGTCATTATTCAACCAGGTACAACGTAGAACATTTGAACAATTTTTTAAACGAAAGCTTTTATGAAACTAAAAGACCAAAGGAAGATGTAGCCATAAATTAAGGATAGAGAGCTTAACCGAATTTATTGTTTATTCTACCCTTAACTCAAACTATCCCTCATGTTTTTATTTGTTTGTTTGTTTTTATCAATCAGCTTGTTTTGTTTTCATCATGCATTATTTTTCCTAACATTTTATTTCTTCTTTAAAAGTGCTTTTTTTTATAGCTTTGAATGTACTAAATTCTTTTGTTTATTCAGATAATTCTGTTATCTCAAGGACTTGAATCACTACAGGAGTATTACCAATGCAGCACCAATGTATATGTTAGAAGCTTAACTTAGGGATTGTTGTACCACAAAAATAATATAAATTCAGATGTATCTTTTTTTCCTTTCTGAGACCTTGGACAGAGCCATGTTGGTGGGTGGAGTTATTTTTCTTGTGGCCTCTTCATTACAGGGACTGAGTTTCAGGAATCTCAGTTTTATGCACTGTTCTCAGTTCTAATTCATTACCCGAAACCTCATCTCCTGTCTTCATATGGTGTTGACAGAGTCTCTTGCTGTAGGGTAAATTTCTGGGTCAGATAACCCCCTACTCCCACCCTGGTGACTGCAGCTAGAAGTCCTTTTTTGTTTCTTCTAGCATCTGAGGGTCTCTCTTTCTTGTTAACTTAATTATGTATTTTAAATGAAAGTTGTCTTATTTTATCTAAAATTTTTAGCTATATGTAGCTGGGGGCGTTTCACACTAGCTGACGCTGCCGAAGAGCCCGTTGCAGAAACCCCGTCTCTGGGCTACTAAAACCAAGATAACGAGCTCCCCTGCACGTTAGCCCACTGTCGAAGTAGGATTCAGTGTCAGTCATGCAGAAAAGGTCCTGGTTTTCACGTGTGATGTCTAATTATAGTCTCTGGATGAGCCTAGGTCCTTCCCTTAGCTTAGTGGATTCATAAAAACATGGTTCCAATATTGAAATAATTGCATATCATACGGTTTGCACTATTTATTTTCTCTCCCCCGGGATTGCTAGGAAAACTGAGAGGAGTGAATTCTAAAGACATTAGACCGATGTTTGGCATATTCAGAATATGGTGGTTTTAATTCAAAGTTTAAGAAATATGAGGACATGGAGAGGACAGTTTACTGAGAAGACAGGAGTCAGAATATATACAGACCCACCTCTGCCTCTCACCAGGTAACTATTTCTATCAGAGTCAGATTGTAGACCCAGCTCTGCCACTAACCAGGGAACTATTTGTATCAGTAGCAGATTGTAAACCCACCTCTGCCTCTAACCAGGTAACTATTTGTATCAGTAGCAGATTGTAAACCCACCTCTTTATTTAACCAGGTAACTAATTCTATCAGCGTCAGATTGTAGCCCCACCTCTACCTCTAACCAGGTAACTATTTCTATCAGAGTCAGATTTTAGACACATGTTTACCTCTAACCAGGTAACTATTTCCAACAGGGAGTCAAATTTTAGGTGACCCACCTCTACCTCTAACCAGGTAATTATTTCTATCAGAGTCAGATTCTAGACCCCTCTCTACTTCTAACCTGGTAACTATTTCTAACAGGGAGTAAGATCTTAGAACCACCTTTTCCTCTAAACAGGTAACTACTTCGATCAGGTAGTCAGATTGTAAACCCACCTCTGCCTCTAACCCAGTAGCTCTTCCTATCCTGCAGTCAGATTTTAGACCCACCTCTGCCACTAACTGGGTAGCCAATTCTATTTCAAAATTTCTCATCTGCAAAGGACATTCGCAAAATGCCTTACAAGCGCCTTCTGGCTCTTACGTGTTATGTAAAGATTTCCAGTGGGAGTAAGTTGGGAGGGGGTCAAAGTTCTATGCAGCTTGGAAGCCGTGCAGAAGCTCTGATGGGCTGACAGTGCAGAGGAGGAGGCCTTTTCCTGACAGCCTGCGGGGTGCTCTGCCTCACCCAGGCCTTGGTTCTCGCCTTTTCCTTTTGACCATCTTGGGCGTTCATCTACCCTCTTGGTTGTTCCTGTTTTTTTAGTCCGTGTGAAGTGTATCTGGTCTCGTGGCTAGAGCCAGCACTTTGCCTCAATCCTGACTGCCTTCCTTATGTTTTTTTCCTCTGTCCCTTCCCGGGCAGTTTCTGGTGGCTGTCCCCTGCATCGGCAGAGAGACTACATACCCGTACACAATTTTTCATGTTCCTACAGGAACCCCTTCTCTCCCCTACTGCTGTGTCTTCTAGGATACCGTCATGCTTAGCAGGAACTTTAACTGATCGACCCCTTCATTTCCGAGTCCTAGCCACTTTTCTTTGAAAAGTCTCATATGCATGTGGTATGCATTCAATGAATAGTTTTTGAGTTAGGGTAGACACTCTATTAGACACAGGGGCAAAATCAAGAATAAGAAAGGCAGACCCCTGACGCTGAAAAGAAGGTAAACAAGATAATCACGGTTCATGCTCTGTGATAAGCGTTCTGGGAGAAAATCAGTAGGGAGGTGAGGTAATGAATGGCAGGGTGGATGACGTGGGTCAGGTTACTCAGGGGGCCTCTCTGGAAGAGCTGAGGTCTTAGGAAGCAAGGGAGTTCCAGCAGCAAGTACAGACCCGGAAGCGGGGCCGTCTGGTGTATCATCAGACCTGGGAGCCCTGCCTCCCCACTGCCCCACCCAGGGGGCAGGGCTGGTGGGAGCCTGGGGGAGAGTGGCCACGGGGAGTCCATGGTGGACAGCCCCTCTTCATCCCACTCTACTTAGGCCAACTCTACTTAGGCTCTTATCAGAATCTCTTCCAGAATCAACCAACTAATGCCTCTGACCCCAAGCTTCCTCTACTGCAATTCATCTTTCAGAGCTCTGCCAGTTTATCTTTCTTAAACACTACTTTATAATAGTAGTGCACCCCAGTGTTCATAGCAGCACTATTTACAATAGCCAAGACATGGAAACAACCTAAGTGTCCATCAACAGATGAGTGGATGAAGCAGATGTGGTATATATATATATATATATATATATATATATATATATATACACACACACACAATGGAGTACTACTCAGTCATAAAAAAGAATTAAATAAGGCCATTTGCAGCAACATGGATGGACCTAAAGATTATCATACTAAGTGAAGTAAATCAGAAAAAGACAAATGCCATATGATATCACTTATAGGTGGAATCTAAAATACGACACAAATGAACTTATCTACAAAACAGAAACAGACTCACAGACATAGAGAACAGACTTGTGGTTTCCAAGGGGGAGGGATGGATTGGGAGTTTGGGATTAGTAGAGGCAAACTATTACATATAGGATGGATAAACAACAAGGTCTTACTGCATAGCACAGGGAACTCTATTCAATATAGTTGATCTATATTCAATATATCCTGGGATAAACCATAATGGAAAAGAATATGAAAAAGAATGTATATATATGTATAACTTTACTGTACAGTAGAAATTAACACAACATTGTAAATCAACTATACTTCAAAAAATTAATGTTACTTTTCTCTCCAAGGCATTTTTCTTTTTTCTTGAGCTATAATTGATATATTACAGTTGACCTTTCAACAACACAGGGGCAGGAACACTGACCCTCTGCATGGTTGAAAATCAGCATACAACTTATAGCTGGCCCTCCATATCCACGGTTCCTCTGTCTCCACTGTTCCACACCTATGGATTCAACCAACCTCAGAACATGTAGTCTGTAGTATTTACTATTGAAAAACATCTGCATGTAAGTGAAGCCATGTAGCTCAAATCCGTGTGGTTCAACTGCATATTAGTTTCAGGTGCACAACATACTGATTTCGTGTTTGTAAGTATTGTGACATGATCACTACAATAAACCTAGTTAACATCCATCACTACACATAGTTACAATTATTTTTTATTGTTGCGTATGTCTTAATTTTGCCTCTCCAAGTGAATTTTAAGGACCTTCAGAGTAAGCACCATATCTTGAATCTTCTCTAGGCTCCTAACACATTTATCCCTGTGTCAAACAGTTTCTATACAAAATATACTTTAAAAATTTATTTAGTTAGTTAGTTATTTCTGGCTGCATTGGGTCTTCGTTGCTGCACACGGGCTTTCTCTAGTTGCAGCGAGCGGGGGCTACTCTTCATTGTGGTGCGCGGGCTTCTCATTGTGGTGGCTTCTCTTGTTGTGGAGCACGGGCTCTAGGCCCGAGGGCTTCAGTACTTGTGACTCCCGGGCTCTAGAGCGCAGGCTCAGTAGTTGTGGCGCATGGGGCTTAGTTGCTCCGCGGCATGTGGGATCTTCCCGGACCAGGGATTGAACCTGTGTCCCCTGCACTAGCAGGTGGATTTTTAACCACTGCACCACCAGAGAAGTCCCAAAATATACTTTTTTAAAATGAAATGTTGTACATCCATACAATGGAATACTACTCAGCAATAAAAAGGAATGATACATGCTACAAGTTGGATGAACCTCAAAAACATTATGCTGAGTGAAAGAAGAAGACACAGAAAACTACAGATTGTATTATTCCATTTATATGAAATGTCTGGAAAAGACAAATGTATAGGGACAGAAAGCAGTTTAGTGGTTGCCTGGGGGTGGAGGCAAGAATAGAAAGTGACTGAAAGAGGGTAAAAGGAAATTTTTTTTTTTTACATTTTTATTGGAGTATAATTGCTTTACAATGGTGTGTTAGTTTCTGCTTTATAACAAAGTGAATCAGTTATACATATACATATGTTCCCATATCTCCTCCCTCTTGCGTCTCCCTCCCACCCTCCCTATCCCACCCCTCCAGGCGGTCACAAAGCACCGAGCTGATCTCCCTGTGCTATGCGGCTGCTTCCCACTAGCTATCTACCTTACGTTTGGTAGTGTATGTATGTCCATGCCTCTCTCTTGCTTTGTCACAGCTTACCTTTCCACCTCCCCATATCCTCAAGTCCATTCTCTTTTTTGAGCAATGAAATGTTCTAAAACTGAGTTGTGATGATGTCTGTATAATTCCATACATTTTCTAAATATCGTTAAATTGTATACTTGTGTATATATAAAATATCGATTATTTTATGATATGCAAATTATACATCAATAAAGCTGTGTATGCACACAGACACACAGACACACACACACACACACACACACACACACGTATGTATTTGCTGACTTAGAAATTGAAATAAGCAACTGTTAACATTTATTCTAAAGAAAAAAAATAGGAAGTCTTTGCAACCAACTTTGCAAGAGGGAGAAAACATTCTGATTCCAGGTGATGGAGCAGACCTGGTTGGAAGTGTAGAAAAATCCCTCTAGGAAAATAAGAGCAATTGATCCATTATAGGCAATTACAATACCCCTTAGGAATGTTAGGGACTATATGCCTGGATTCTACTGATATATATAATCACCCAACAAGCTTCAACCTGTAATTCAATGTTTGACATTCAGCTGAGGGGCTGCTTCAGTTCTCAGGCAAATTCTGTCAACCACAGTGGACAAATTCATCCTCATCCTGATTCTAATAATTTTATTGTGAATTTGAGGAGCCAGTTTTCTTAAGGCGTGTACATCCTTGTTTTCTGTTGTTGCTGTTGTTTTAATTTTAAACCCTCTAGTTAAATTTCCCAATCTGTCCCTTTGGAACAGACACCTTTGTCCCCAGGCAGCTGAGAAACAGAGCAGAAAACAGCACCACACCTCTGTTTACCTGGGAACATAAACAGAACCCAGCAAGAAGTAGCCAAAGACTTTCTTCAGGGCTCCTGGTCTAGTCCTAGCAATGAACTAGACACTCGATATACACAAACCCATGCAGGGGGCTCAGTTAGGCACAAGGGAAATCAGGGACCCTGCTCTCCAGGAAGTTACCAGAACACCATGTATTTCAAGACGATATCACGAACCAGCTCAAGGATTTCAACTCCATCTTTCCTGTAAGCTCTTAGGAGGTTAACTCAATACAGGGATAACCAGGGCTCTGCCATCTCGCTGTTGACAGAACCATTGACCCCTCACGCCCCATGGTTGGTATCATCTATGGGGAGTGAGCTAAGGCGTTGGAGTTAGTGCAGTTCAGCCCATCACCAGTTCCCTGCTTTGAGCATGAACGTGAGTGGCAGAAATGACATGGAGGCTAAGAAAGGAAGAGTCAGGATACGGTGTGTTGCTGGGTCACCCACAGGACTGCTGCCTGGGGAGACTCGTTGAGGAAAGGAAGGCTGTAAGTGAGAAGGCTGTATGGTGCCCAGGTCTTAGATGATGCGAACGTGTTGGCAGATGAGAAGACCACCAAGGTAAGTGAGCCAGCCCACAGGATTGTGGGGAAGCTGAAGAACATATGAGGCAGTTCAACTGGAGGGCGAAAAATGCATTCCCTGTTTTCTTCACACCCCAGAAAGAGTCTTTGTAATTAGGAGACCAAGAATCCCTCCAGCGACTTTCTATACCGCAGTGTTTGTGAGATGTTGCCCTGGAGCCAATTAGCATAATAAGTCAGATAAGAAGGAACATTCAGCTCGAACGTCTTCATGTGTGTCAGAGAGAAGTATGGGTAATGATGGGACAGCACTGTGATCTTTTATCTTTCAGTTCTTTTCAGACCTTGGGGAAGTAAAACGTCAACTAGAGAATTAAAAAAATATATGTATATATTAGAAACACAAAAATATAAATCCTCTGAAATATAATTTTTGTCCTTCCTGTTTGAACAATTATCAAACATAAATGTTTGAAAATTTTAACACTTACCAAATATAAAACCTAAACTAAGGGTTTTTACTGTTTTGGTTTTTTTCCCCAAAATACAAGCAAACATCAGAATATAAAGAAAGAATTTCAACTTCTGGAATGCTTTTCCATTCCTCCACCTAACACTGCATTTACGTTTCCCCCAGACCCACCTCCTTCTTAGCCCAGAACTGAAAAGAAGAAAACCAGGCCATGAGGTCATCTCTGGAGATATTTGAACTGCCTGCAGAGCACGCATCCCATGGCTTATAAATCCTTCATCCTAACCTGGCTTGACTGGGCTTATCCATCTCCACCCATTCTTCTTAGCTGCCTTTTTGTCCACCTTCCCACCCTCTGCATTTAAGATCGAAACAGCCCCATTCTTCAAGCGCTGTCATTCAAGCCCACGGAGATTTGGGTTAAAGACTCATTCCGAGACATGGAGATGTTTATCTCTACTTACACGATCTGCTGGTTGTTGTTGAGAAAGATATTGACCCAACAAAATGACTTGTTAACACAAAACTCAAAATTTCCTCTTCATTCTTTGTTGTTAAAGTGCCCAGTTCACTGATTTTAAGTTGCTTTCAAGGCAGGATGTCAGAACTACTACTGGGCTGCACAGGTAAGATTGGACAGCACTGGACTGTCAGTCCCTGCTGCTGGGCCCTCTGGATATAGGCACGTGTTTGCAAGAGGAAAAGGCCCCAACATGCTCTTATTATAACCCATCCATTAAATGGGGTGCTTGCCTTTGGACTGTGGGTCCCAAGCTTTGCCTCATGTTTCCATTGGGTGCTCAGTGCAGCCATTCAAGTCCTTACACACACCCCCAACTGGGTTTGCTGAAGAGTGGTTACTCGACAAATTAATCGGTATTAAGCCAACGTTTAAAAAGGATGGGGTAGGGGTCGTGTGGGCACGCATTTCTGAAATGCCATCTTGACAAAATTAGGAGCGTTTCTTCATTGCAGGACCGTGGGAGGCTTTTATTTGCTCACCTCTTTTCAAGTTCCCAAGTGGACTCTGCTGCAGCTTTTCCCAGAAGTGCTTGACCCCTACCCCTTTTATTTCAGGAATCTCATAGAAGTTGCATTCCTTGTTGGATTAGAGGAGATATGTTTTCAAGGAGTCTGCAAGTTAGATAATCCACAAAAAAGCAAAGGCAAATACATAGTGCATCAGGTGGTATCCCATTCAAAACTATAATTATTAATGACATATTTTAATTGCTTTTTTGGGTGCTCTATCTTTGAAACCTAGCATCCACCTCCTATTTAGAGAACAATCCCCATTCCCAGCAGCTACATTTCAGGTGCACAGTGGCCACATGCGGTGAGTGGACAGGGCAGAGCGATGACTCATCTAAAGACATTCAGGTTTAGACCCTCAGGAGGGAAAGAACACAGAGGGCTTTGTGACCTTTTGAGGAAGCACAAAAAGGATTCCAGAGGCTTCTCTCCCTCACCTCCCTCTCCACTAATTCTCTTCTACTGCATTTATTTCCTGCGTGAGTTGAGAGTGAAAATGTCTACCCCTACTTGCCTCGAAGGAGTTTTAAAAAGACTTTTTGTAAGGAAAAGCAGTCATTTCGGCATTCTGAGCCCATCCTCCCATCTGAGGCCGTCATGATTATAACAAAAGCAATCTTGCTATTTGCTTTAGCTGGTACAGTAACATGCAATCCATTCAGCAGCACCTGCAGAGTTTGCTTTGGAAACTTAAGCTGAAAAAGCAAACACGTAAGAGAAAAGAAAGAAGTATGTGGAACTTTGAGTTGGGCTTATCTTCAGAACACACTCATTGTCTTAGGGGAGAAGCTTCCCCTTTTTTAACAAAGAAGAGTCAAGTGTTAATCATCTTGTGAAATGTGAAAACCAACGTGCTAAGCAGTGATACGTTTTAATGGGCCAAGAAATAACTTGCATAGACACCGCAGGCCAAAAAAAAAGAAAGAAAAGAAAAGAAAATCATGTTCCTGTTACGCATCTACAGGAAAAAAAAAAAAGCAAAACCTCATTATCAGCTCTCAATAGAGGATTAACAGTCACTGAACAGAGAAGCTTCCGGAGGCTGGCATTCCAGAGAAGCTCATCAGGTTCCTGAAAGGAAGTATTTCAACCCCACTGAAATCCCACCCCCTGGTCTACGCAATGGAAAGAACCCACCCTCCGGTCTACACAATGGGAAGAACTACATGCGCGCGCGCGCGCGCACACACACACACACACACACACACGCACACATCTGATTTGCAAGAGATGAGCTGACTAAAACCCTAGTTAGTTGTAGGTAAAGTCACCATGTCCCCACACCTTTTCTCCTGGTAGCCAGCTGGAAGACATTTCTGAGACATGACTAGGGATCTGGGAAGGAGGGGTCAGGTAGCAGCTCCCCTGAAGGAGCAAATCCTACTGCTGTTCTCTGTATGGTTTTCTATTACTCTTCAACTCAGTAGGTGGAAAAATTAAACATTCAAGCTACCACTTGAATTTCTGCTGCAAAAGAATTTTCAACCACTGAATGGTTGAATGAAGGGAAAAAGGATCTCCACTACCCTGTAATCCCTGTCAAGAAAATGCTTGCAATTTCTTATTTCGGACTGGAAGATTCCTTAGACGTCCAATTTGGGTCAAGGATGCTGCTTTCAGCATTGCTTTCTTGATGCCCGGGAATGAGAGTCATTGCGGTGGACCCTTTCCGTGGTTGTGGACTTTGTTTTGATGTGAGGTAAAGTGAGAAATCCATCCTTCTGTGGGATAGAGCCCAAGCGTCTGATTAGCCAGTGTAATTCATTTCTCAGGGCTGCCATAACAAAGTACCACAGGCTAGTGTCTTAAAACAACAGAAATTATTCTCTCATAGATCTGGAGGCCACTAGTCCAAAACCAAGGCTTGGTTCCTTCCAGAGGCTCTGAGGAAGAATCTATTCCAGGCCTCTCCTGGCTTCTGGTAGCTGTACACGCATCACTTCAACCTCCATCTCTGTTGCCACATGACTTCCCTCTCTGTGTATCTCTGTGTCTTTACTTGACCTTCTTATAAACATACCAGTCATTAAATTTAGGACCCACCCTAAATTCAGGATGACCTCGTCTTAACTAATAACATCTGCAAAGATACTCTATTTCCAAATAAGGTCACATTCAGAGGTCCCAAGTACATCGGTATTTTTGGGGGGGGGGCACTATTTAGTCCAGTAAATCATGATTCTTCTACTCCACGATGGAATTTCCCCAAACTTCTAATTGCTCTTTTCATCACTGCAATGTCACCTTGACAAGAAAAGGTTTCCACTAAATTCCACGGGACATTTAATAGGCATTGCCTGTGGCTCAGAGACAAATCCAGAGGAGAATGGGAAGCAAGTTGTTGTGTGACACGTTTGCAGTGCGGGGCTGAGCACTGAGCAAGGGTCTGGGAGACCAGGAGGGAAGAGAAAGCTGACCTCTGTGCATTCTCTGTGGGAAGAAGAGGAGGGTGGGGGTGGGGGAAGGAGGAGGACAGCTGGGGCAGGGAGGGACAAGCTGGACCTTGGGGTGTGAAGAGAGAGACAACCTGAAGGCAACTCAGAGACAGGACCACATCACACCACTCAGAAGACCCTCTCCGCCCGAGGACACGGGGCTGACAGTTCCTACTTCGCCTTCCCAGGAGGTCAGGTTCTGCTATGGAAGGCTTTCTTTTTGCTGAGAGGGCACGCAAATTTGGGTGGAGAGAGGAAGCCCTCGAGACAGCAGTTAGAGACTCTAAGCCACTGTCCTCCTCCCCCTCCCCCAAGGCAGGGCCCATCGCGTCCTCATTCTTGAAACTCCATCTGAACAGCGTCAGATCGTAGCCTTTGTGGGTCACCCATGCGTCTGGCTCTGGCTCTGCAGCTACGATGTAACGCACACCGGAGGCCTCAGGAAACAGTAGCTTAACTATGAGGAAGAAGGGGTGAGAGGTGGGCGTGCTCCTTAGGAAGGAAGATGGGGGAAGCACTCCCCCAGCTGCACCCCGGCACGGGGCATTTTAGTACAGAACTTACAGCTTTGTTACAGGGAACTTGTGTCCTTGGCCGTAGGCCAGTGGGTGGGTTCTGCCCCTCCTGCCCCCTTTCCGTGGAAAGCCCCGATGGAAAGGCTACCACAACAGAAGTCAGAAAGGAAGGAAGTCGGTCAGGTCCATCAGCACATGGTCTACTGAGGTCTTGTTTCCTTTTTATTTTCTCTCTAGTGCTCATTTCAAAATGATCTCTCTCCTCTAGAGCACGACTTCTTTTTTTAACCCTCCGGCTAACGTGGAAAGAATTTGTTTAGTTTGCAGCGGCGAAGTGGCATGAACCATTGGTGGGGTGATTCAGACACCATGGGCTGCTGATTCGCGAGGGGGAGGGACCAGGAATGTTAGCTGGGGGACCTCGCTGTAAGTTCTAATTGTGATGAAATCAGCTTGAAGCTGATACGTCAGGATACAAACCTTCAAAATCAGCCTTTCACGTAGTAGTTGGCTTTTCTAGAACAATGTATTTTATGTTTGTTGATGGAAGGGGGAGATGGAGAAAACGGAAAGCGCGTGCAGGTAAAGGATTGAATTATAGGTGGAGCTGGATAACAGAGGTGCCGCCCTAACATTCTCAAGGATGCTCTTGAAGCCCTGACACTGCAAAGAGGCAAAAGTCATGAGGCACTGAATGGATGACTCATGCGATGCTGAAAGTTGCTAAGCTTAGGGTTATCTTCCATGGTACGGGGACATCTTAATATGGAGAACTGGGCTTTAAGAAATTCCAGGAAATCTTAGCCCACTGTTCTCTGTGTCTCAAAGGTCAGTGTTAAACAGGTTTTATTTGCACTTCTAAAAGGAACTAGGTTGATGCAATGGAAAAATATCTAATGCAGTTAAGAATTAGAGTCCTAGCCACTAACTAAGTTGCCTTAGATGAGCGGCTTATCTAGGCTGTCCCAGGCTTTTGTGAGGATTGAAAGGTGGGTAAAGATTGCACAGTCAATCAGGTAAAGATTACCTGCTACCCGGGGCCTGTCTGATAAGGAGAAAACCCATTGCTGTCGCTTTATCATTCCACTCTACACGTGTAACACTACATCACTGGAACCCCTGTCCAGATGCCTAGATCTGTCTTCTTAATATCCCTGATTCTTGGAGCTCTTGGAAACATCCCGTGAGTTGCTTTCTTTATAGCCAGCAGGAATTTCCTTTGCTTGAGACCCAAGAAGCCTGCCTGAGACAGTCAGTTGTATTTCTTTCCTGTGGCTTCTTTGACAAACTACCGCAAATTTGATGGCTTAAAACAACAGGAATTTATTCGCTCACATTCTGGAGTTCATAAGTCCAAAATCCATCTCACTGGGCTGAAATCAGAGTGCCAGCAGTGCCGTGCTCCCTCCCAAGGCTACTAGGGTAGAATCCATTCCTTAACCCCTTCAGCTTCCGGTGACTGCCAGCATTGCTTGGCTTGTGGCCACATCGGTCCAGTCGCTGCCGCTGTCTCGCACGGCCTCCTCCTTGTCTATGTGAGTAAAGTCTCCCTCTGTCCCTCTTTCACGAGGGTCTCTGTGATTATGCTTAAGGCCCACCTGGATCCTCCATAACCCATCTGCAAATCCTTTGCTTAATCTCATTGAAAAGACCCTTTTCCCAAATAAAGTCACAGTCATGGCTCGCAGGGATTAAGACCTGATGTCTCTAGGGGCCATAATTCAGCTTTGCTACAACGGTCATCCGTGAGATTTGTTTTGTGCTGCTTGTTGTTGTTTTATTTTGTTTTGTTTTTCTCGATGATGAAGCGTCGCATGTTCATTGTATTGATTTGGTGGGACCCACATGTACAAAGGGCCACTACATCTGGGCAGGAGACAGACAACAGTAAGAGAGGACAAGGGGCCTGGAGTTACTCGCCCCACCTTTGGCTGCTTTGAGGTTCCTCCCTAGGGCTGCATCCAGAGGCACGGAGCCACTGCACAGTGCTTTGGGTGGGAAAAGCTTTTGGCCCTCATGAGGGGCAACACCCCTGTGAATGTGTGGTTTCTCTCCATAGCTAAGTTGAGGACAGTATGTTAAGAAATACTGCCCAAAACCTTTCCTCTCTAAAGCCTTTAAGTTATTCTGAAACTGTTTTGACAACAGCATCTTTTACCTGGGGGTCCTAACCATGCATTACTTAGGTGTGTATTTTTGCTGAATTCCATCCCCCACCTCCCAGTCTAAGTGTTGTGAATGAGTTTGGTGTTTAAGAACACGTGCCTGGACTTTAACCACAGGTGCATGTGTCCAATCTGCTCTGTAAAATGATGCTATTATCAAAACATACGCTTCTAAGCTATAACATTGCTGTTATTTCTTTTAGATGTTATGCAGATTTCTGGTAACAATGTCTTTTATCGTTAAAGTTCGTTAAGTAATAGTGATGTCGGCTTCGATCTGTTGTATTTCTGTGTAACATTTTAAAAATGAAAATAAAAATGGAACAATTTTGGTAATTCCCAGCTCCCCTGTTTCTTGCTAGCTCTCCCCTTAAAAAAAAAATATCTGGAAGAGAAATAAAATTTTCAGTGGGATCTAGATTTTTTTTTTCAAAGAATGAAACACAGGACTTCCCTGGTGGCGCAGTGGTTGAGAGTCCGCCTGCCGATGCAGGGGACACGGGTTCATGCCGGGAAGATCCGGGAAGATCCCGGGAAGATCCGGGAAGTTCATGCCGGGAAGATCCAGTCCGGGAAGATCCCACATGTCGCAGAGCAGCTGGGCCCGTGTACCATGGCTGCTGAGCCTGCGCGTCCGGAGCCTGTGCTCCGCAACGGGAGAGGCCACAACAGTGAGAGGCCCGCGTACCGCAAAAAAAAAAAAAAAAAAAACCCACAAAATAGGCGTTGTAGGATTCAAATAATCCCCCAAAGCTATGGGACTAAATAGCGAATTTGGCAGGGGGTGGAGTTGGGTGTGGGGGAACCGCCATACAAATATCAAGTTCACGCTGGAACTCAGTGGAAACCCAAACACTGCAGGCACATGAGAGCAAGTATTATCAGTGGAGACCAAACTGGAGCTCTAGATAAGGGGAATTTTTAATCACAAAGTGTTACATGTATATTCAGTAATCAGGTAGGCTTTTCCATCACAGCAGGGACTGTGTGATCATCTGAAATGATCACTTGGCTGGAAACCCGTATGCATGTGGGTGGACCTCAGCCTAGGGAAGAGAAGATGGTAGCTGGGGCCAGGGTGGTGGTGGTGGAGGAAGGGGAGAGAGTTGAGAGATATTTACAGGTTCACAGAAGCAGGTGGTGGGTTGGCTTTAGGTTGGGTGGATGTAAGTTTCGATTCCCTGGGACGGCCCCGGTTTATGGCTGTTCATTCACCATCATCTTGAACGGCTCCTCCCTTTATCCCCAAAGTGCCTTGGTTTGAACAGCAAATGATGTGTCCATCTCACCTCTGAGGCGTGAGGGACAGGGTGGCGTCGAGAATGAATTCTGAGTTTCTGGCTTGTGCAGCTGGAGGAGGGCTGTGGCGCTGCCTGAGAAAGTGAACGATGATTCTCTAGGTTGTAACGTCAGGACCAGTTCCACCGGAAATTAAGCGGAACACGTCTGCGGGCTTAACGGTATTGGCATTTATCTGGTCCGTCAACCGAGCAATTGCTGTCCACCAGTGTCAGTAGACAGGTACCATCCACAACACTGGGGTGTCCCAAGTGGGTGTCCCACTGTGTCACACAGTCACTGAGGCTCCCTGGTGACTATGGCCACAGTTCCCTGGCCATTCAATCATGCGGGAAACACATGCTGCTCTCAAGGGCATCTGACACACCCTGCCCAGCCACCACTTACTCCTTGGATCACGTGGACCACCACACGCATCTCTCCAGTGTGGACTGATGGTGGAGAGAATGCTGATGAGGGTAGTTCCAGAGAGTGAGCCTGAGGTGGGCACAGAACCACAGTACAGGCGCAGAGGTGAGGCTCCAAAAAGGAGGAGAACAGGGGAAAGAGATAGTTATCGCCACAGGCAGGGGTGCAAGAACAGAGATTTCTGCTTCCTTATATTATGTTCTAGGATATACACTTGCTTTCTGTGCAGCCACGTTCCCCAATAGACACCTGATCCCCGCGTGTCTACTGCTACAACTCCTAGCAGAGCAGGGAACTCAGCCCAGATCCCTGCCGCCCAGTCTCTGACAGCTTCCAAGAGTCTTCCATCATTCACGGTCCCTGCTCTGCGAGGGACCCAACAAGGGTCTGAAGTGTTTCCATGAAGCCAGTCTTTTCAAAAGGATGGGATGCCCTTTTCTTAATCATCATATTAAGGAAAGAGTCAACTGTTTTTCCTTTGACAAGGTTTCTATTTGAGTAAGTCTTTTTCTTATCCATTTGGGAGATCTCTTTGTAGTCATATTCACTTTTTGTCTGGTATATGTGCTAAATGTATTTTTCCAGTTTGTCATTTTTCTTTTTGTTAGGTCTATTAGGTTTAGGATATCTTTATATATACATATTTATGTATCAGTATTTATGACTTTTCTCTACTCAGTGCTTACCTTACTAACTGATGGCATATTGGGCTGTGTTTTACCATATACATACACCATAATATATATACTGTGTGTATATATATATATATATATATATATATATATGTGTATATATATACACACACACCATAATATATGTACCATAATATATATATTATAATGTGTACCATAATATATATATATCATGATATAGATCCATTATATATAATCCATGATTATATATATATATTCATGATATATAGCTATTATATATGCCAAATATATTATATACCATAATATTTCATAATATACCGTAATATATATACCATAATACATATAATATAATATATATTATTGGTACCTTTATATATATATATAATTGCACATTGGTCTGTTGCTACCCAGTCATTTCCTATCAAGAGTAATAAGGTCTCCCCTTTCATAGTCTCCTATTTTCTCTAATTTTATTAAATTTTCTTTGTGTTTAGATCCTGAATTATTCAAAACATAGTACCATTTTTACAATTACTCCCAAAGCCAATGTATAAAGCTTAACAGAATTTGATGTTTTTTAAAACAAATCACTCCAGACCAGTACCTTCTGTGGAAATATTGTATCATACAAAAGCAAGATTCTGAACGGAATTGAAATTTTCTGGTTTTTAAATATTTATTGTTAGAAACGTTATGCTGCCCCATGTGTTTTATGTATGAAACAAGCTAACATTTCCCACATCAGCGCTTGAGATGGACTTTCTCCTCCCGGCTTTATTTCAACACCGTCCTGCCCTGTCCCCAGCTTTCTGCATCCTGGTTCCACCTCTAAGCAGGTGCCGGTGTCTCCAGGGCAGCCCCCTAGTCCGTTTTTCTCCTATTTCTAAACTAGCCCTAGGAGGTAACACCTGGTCAGATCCAAATTTAGAGCTTCTTCTTCCTCACAGGGTTGTTTTAAGTTTTACTTTTCTATTCACAGTAAAAATAAAAAGTAATGTAAGAGACAAGTCTTCCCCGAGTGCACACGGTGAAGGGCTCCCCGTCTCCATCTCCAGGGCCACCTCTGCACTCCCACACCCGCTGCCCTCAAGGGAGGGGCTTGAGGCTGGGTGGGAGTCACGGAGACTCGAGAGACGGTGGCCTTGGCCGCTGGGATACACATCCCAGCCTCCCTTCTGGTCCCTGAGGGCTCCCAGGTGACTCTTCCAAGCCGGGTGGTGTGGTGACAAGTGGAAGCTCTGGACCCGCTGCAGCCACTGAGCTGCCAGGAGAGGAGCCAGCCCAAGACAAAGGACACACGGAGGAGGGCAGAGGCACAAGGCTGACTTCCAGGACATTCTCTCTGCGCCTGGCCCGAGGGTCTGACCCACTGATGCCGCTGTGCAGGAAGCTGGGGTGAGCCCCGTGCCTGCTGGACTCCCAGTGGCCAATCAGTCAGCTGAACAGGAGCGGGGCATGTGAGTCAGGTCTGCTGGGCAGCTGGAGGATGTGGGAGAGGATGCCCGCTTCTGAGCCAATTCCCCTCTGTGTCCAGAAATAGGCTCACAATGAGGAACTCACACGAGTCCAGATGGCAAGTGTCCCAGAAACGCAGGTGCCCGCTTGGTGCGGACACGCACACACATTAATAGAGCGCGTTCCATTCAAGCTGCAGGAATCTGGCTTGGAAGCTTCGATTCTCAAAAGGTGGAGGGATGCCAGGAATGGGAGAAAATCCCCCTTGTTCTAAAGACACCCCCAAAGGGGTGGTCAGTGGGATTTGGACACTTGGATTTGAAGGGACGGAGCGTGAGACACCAACTGGACATGCAGTCAGTTAGGAAGGTGAGTGCAAGGGTTTCTGCATGGGGACAGGGGTCTTTTGTCTCAGCTTCTTCAACACACACTCACAGAACACACACCCCTGCCCCACCCTGTGCAAGGAGGGAGGGAAGGTCCTGAGGGGTGGAGCAGGTGGTCCAGACCAGAGAGACTCTGTCCTTAGAGCCCAGGACCCCAGGACAGCAGGGTATGACACAGAAGGAGAGCCTGGAGCTGTGGCAGCGGCACAGCTGCATGTCTCGGGGCCTTTCCCGAGCCTCTCAGAGCAGACATACTCGGCAAATTTCAAAGGACCTACATTGACAGGGAGGGCTCTCCCCACTCATCCGGAGAAGGTGGCTCTAGGACTCCTAAGCTGCTTCGCTTTTGCACCAT
This sequence comes from Delphinus delphis, assembly GCF_949987515.2. NCBI lineage: Eukaryota > Metazoa > Chordata > Mammalia > Artiodactyla > Delphinidae > Delphinus > Delphinus delphis. The sequence goes on from NC_082689.1 coordinate 6,159,651, forward strand.
CTGTGGTCGTTTGCCCTCGACTGACGTTCTTAGTGCCACTGTTCAGAGGAGACCTCAGCCAGGGCATCATCTGAGGAAGCAGAGAGCAGAGAACAAACAAAGCCCATGGGCAAGGCCAGCGCCTCAGAGGGAGGCAGCTGGCCTCAGCGTGATGGTCCCCAACGGAGAAGACACAGCAACGGTCTTTTAGCTGCTCTCGGGAGAAAGGAGAAACTCCCCGCCCCATTCCTCCCTTTTTCCCACCACAAATATTTATTGAGCATGTACTACATGCCAGGGTGACCCTAGTGATGAACAAAAACAAATCCTTGGCCTTGCGGGTCTCAGATTCTGATAAGAGGAGACAGGTCAAGATCAAAGAAACAAATGTGTGTTAGAATATCAGACAGTGCTAAGTGCTGGGAAGAGAAACCAAGCAGTTGAAGGCAGGGAGAGGGAGGAAGGGACCTATTATGGGCGGCTTCCCTACTGAGGGACATGGGGCCCCTCGCTCACCGGATGTGCCTCAGGGGTTTTGAGAGGCAGCCCAATGTGAGTACCATGGCTTGAACCAACATCCAGGGCTCCCCTATACAGATAAAAGACAAGAGATTGCTTAGGGGTGACAGGGGTATTCTGCCGTGATGTTCCAGGAAAACCCATTTTCTCCAGGTCTTGCTGCCTGCGGGGAGCTGATCTTGCAGCCTGGCCATCCCTCGCTTCTCCCACAGCCCACGGCTCTGACAGCATCCCCCGGGGGCTCAGCAGCCAGCTGGGTACCACCATAGCCACACCACCCCCCTCCCTGCTCACCAGCCTCCTTCCTGGGCAAGAACCTTGACTTCAGCCTCGTGGCTCCACCGACCCCAAACCGGAGCGCACAGACATCCTCCAGCACCAGAAATTCAGGCAATTGAGCAGGAGAAGGGCGGCTCCCCAAACACCAGAACCAGAACGCAGAGTTTAAAAATAGCCTCTGGGCACTGCTGCCCGATTCCTACTGAGATGATTCCATTGGATCTTTCATGGTTTTATATTCTGGAAGCACGATATGGGTTTTCACAATACATGCTAGAGCCATTGGTAAGACATTTCACCAAAAACAGGTACATTTATAGTGACCCAAAAAGGACTTTTTTTAAGACTAAGGAGTAAAGCCTGGAGAGACCCGGAAAGCACAGTTGGGCAGAGGAAGTGGATTTTTGCTCTCTGGGTGTGTATCAGAGGGTTGGGAGCTGAGAGGGGAGTGGGTCAGGAAGGGGAAATGGGCCTTCGGGGAACAGAGGTTACAGCAGTTCAGAAATCTGGGAGGGGAATCCTCCAAGCGCCTTGGCCATTGATATGCCAAGGCGCAGAAGGGCAGCCCTTCCCCCAGCCCATCCCAGAAAAGCAGCTGACAGACTCCCCTTCAAGCTAACAAAGGAAATCCTTAGTGAGCCAGGCGTGTCTTCATTTCACTGGGCAGTTTGGGTTCTTCCAATCGATGCCCAGGCCTGGTGCTTAAAGAAACCACAATGGAACCTGACCTTCACGTTCTATCGTGAAAAAGAACATTTGGAGGGGAAATTACATGTGGTATCTACGAGTTACTGAGTGGTACACAGAATGACCGCGAGGTTCGTGGCATAAGGCCGGCATACCTATTTGCGCTCCAGGATGATTTTTTTTTTAACCCTAGTATTTCTTTGGTTATTTCCATGAGATGCAAAGGCAACGGAATTGAACACACAGGCCCAATGCATCATCTTTAACCAGAACGATGCCTGCATTTCAGATGTCCCCTTTATTCAATGCTGCTTTTGATCTGCGGGCTCAGAGCCTGGGAGAGATGCAAAGGTGGATGAGACACAGCAACGCTAGAAACTGCCTCCCCAGCCGAGCTCAGGAGCCTTAACTACCAGGCAGGGGGGTGTGGACCTGGGAGAAGCGTACCCCCTGTGTACCCCAATGCCATTTGGGGTTCCCTGGAAATCACACCACCATGCTAATGGTTCCCAGTATGAATTGTGGTCTCCATTTCACACAGATCCACAATGAGCTTGGCCTCATCCTCTCCCATCACCAGTTTATTTGATTCCAGATTAGAGCCTCAAGGCTTCTAGCCCTTCCACAGCCCCACTCCATCTTTGAAGGTTACCAAGAATCTGAGAGCAAACTGAAAGAGAAGCATGAATTCCTTCAACTTCTTGCCGCTGACATATAATGTCACCTACACGCCTCTTCTCTTTTCCTTCATTCTCTGGGGAAGACACACACTTCCTCCTACAGGTGGCATGACCAGTACCTCCACAGGAACCTTTGGTCCCATTTCTTCTGTCCTACAGGGCATGCCTCCATCATTGCTCCCTCTTCTTACGTATTTTCCAACCTCTTCCCACCAACGGAGGCTTGCTCACTCCCGACAAGCATGTTCAAGTTTCTATCACCCTAAAAGCACATACTTAGCTTCAAAAAATTTGAAAGTAGAGAGAAATATAAAGGAGAAGGAAAAAATGCACACATTCCCACCATTGTTTCAGGGGCCAGCACGTGTAGGCATATCAGGGCATTTCCACACGCTCCCACGCACTTGTTTGCACTTGAAATCTCAATGCAGTTTTGTATCTTGTTTTACTTAAAATTATAGCATGAGAATGTTCACATTTTACAAAAATTCTTCAAACAAAAATTTCAATGGCTTTTAAAAAATCTTCCCTCTAGTATCAGGCTTGTCTTAAATATTCCCCTGGAAGGCTATTTAGTTTGGTTGCCATGTTTCTACATCATAAATAACACGGAGATCAGAAACTTGGGTGCCCAACTTTCAGTTCGTGTTTCAGCTTTCCTTAGGATACATTTCCAGAATGGAATTACTGGATTAAAAGCTATGACTTTGTTCAATGCTTTTGATACCAATTATTAGATTTCTTTCCAGAAAAGTGGGCCAGTTCACATTCACATCAGCAGTTTCTGATTCCAAGAAGCCTTGTCAACGTAGCTGTCAGTGCTGTTTGCCCCTTGAGGTAGTGTATGGCACTGTTCTCGTGCAGCCAATATCGATTCTTTATTTGTTAGGGATATTGACCCCTGGTCTTTCCTATTTGGTACTGTGTTTTCTGATACAGAGAAAATTTTTATTGTAGATATTTAATCAAATATTGATATATTCATTTTTTAATTTAAGCTAGAATGTTTTTTTCTAGTTTTGTGTGGCTTTTGTCTTTTAAAAATGCATTTAGGATTTATTTTTTCTATGATATGAAGTGAGCATCTAATTTTTCCCCCAAATTGTCCCTTTCCACACCCTATTTATAAAATACTCTCGTCTTTACCCGTTGATTTGTGGTGGTTCTTTTCTTTTAATGAGTTCTTACATGTACTTGGCCTATTTCAGGTTTACTTCTTTAGTTCTGTTGATCTGACTTTTCTTGTGTGAGAAACATGATGATCTTCTTTCATTTTTTATTGCTTTCAGAATTTAGTGGCATTTCTTACTTTGTGCTAAAAGAGCTATTGGTACCACTTATTTTTTCAAGATAAACTATACTGATTTGATCAAATAACAATATTGCATTGAAACTTTAACTTGTAAGAATTTATTTCTTTCTGATAGTCGGCATTCCATCAGAAATGTGACATGTTGGCCCATTTATTCAAGTTGTATTTTTGGTGTCTCATTACAATTTCTATTTTTAAAAATTTCCCCAACATGTATCTTATTAATTTTATTCTAAGCTTATATATCTCTATATATGGTGCTATTGAGAATGGTATTCCTTCTCCATACTCATTCTGTCTTCTAATTGGTTTTGCTGGTATGCAAAGCTACTGCGTTTCCCACATTTATATTGTATTGGTCATGTCTTTATTAGTTTGTTAATTCTAAAAGGCTTTCAGTTGATTCTATAAGGTTTCCTGGGCACAGTGTTATATATTTGCAAGCAATGATTATTTTGCATTTTTAATTCCAATAGTTATTGATCATTGGGATTTTGTTTTTTGTACTTATGAAGCTCCTGGGACAATTTTTTTTTTGGCCATTCCGCGAGGCTTGGGGGATCTTAGTTCCCCAACGAGGGATCGAACCCGGGCCCCCGACAGTGAAACTCGGAGCCCTAACCACTGGACTGCCAGGGAATTGCCCAGGACAATTTTAAATAATGATGATGGGACAGAGAAAAAAAAAAAAGATGCTTTTTCTAGTATTTATACATATGAATTTAGTTTTTATATTAAAGTTAGTATGATATATATGATATAAATATACTCACTTCCTAATATTAAATTATTCCTGCTCCTCTAATACAAATTTAATTTGATTTTAATGTTATCTTTTTAAGTATGTTATTTAATACATTTGCTAGCAACTTTTTAAAGCCATACATGAAAAAGCCTATATATCATAGTTTGCTTCCTTATCCTAGCTTTATCAAGTTTGGGTCTGATATTAAACAAGTTTCATCCAATAAATTAAAGCTAACTTTTAGTATTATCTTTGTTCTGGCTGGGTTTATATAGCTGGACACTTTCTTTGAAAGCTTAAGAAATACACTGAGAGAACTCTTTTTTTGTTTTTAATGAATTTATTTATTTACTTTTGGCTGGGTTGGGTCTTTGTTGCTGCGCGCAGGCTTTCTCTAGTTGTGGTGAGCGAGGGCTACTCTTCATTGTGGTGCGTGGGTTTCTCATTGCTGTGGCTTCTCTTGTTGCGGAGCACGGGCTCTAGGTGCATGGGCTTCAGTAGTTGTGGCACATGGGCTTCAGTATTTGTGGCACATGGGCTCAGTAGTTGTGGCTCGCAGGCTCTAGAGTGCAGGCTCAGTAGTTATGGCGCGCGGGGTTCGTTGCTCTGCAGCATGTGAGATCTTCCTGGACCAGGGCTCAAACCGGTGTCCCCTGCATTGGCAGGCAGATTCTTAACCACTGTGCCACCAGGGAAGTCCCATACTGAGAGAACTCTTGAGGCCAGGACCTTTGGGGGCAATAATTTTTTTTAACCTTTTGCATTTCTAAATGATTACAGTCTATTGAGGTTTTCTACTTTTTCTTGAGCAATTTTGTTAACATCTTTAGAAAAAAAAATTCCTCATTTCGTTAAAAGTGTAAGAGTTGCAATGCCACATCCTTAAAGGAAGCTTTAATGTCTTATACATCTTTCACATTTCTCATTTTACTTTTTTTATTGATTAGATTTGCCAAAGATTGGTCCACTAATGGCCTGTTTGTTTAAAAAGTCAACTTAAATATTTTTTCAGCGATTGCAATAGGCAGGGTGGTAACTTTATGAATTAGAAGCAAAGGCATTCTGGAAGGGTAGCTTGTTTTCAGTGAAGTGAATGTGTGGTGCTCGGATGTGGGTCACAGCTCAAAAACCATTGCTGTCATAGGGTTTCATTTGTGTGTTCACTCATCTCAAAATTAAATAACGTGAAAAATGAGTTTTCAGTCAGCACATTAGTGACAGCAGAGGAGAGGGATAATGCAGAATGAAGCAATTATTTTTCATATCAAGAAACATGATTTATTAGTATAAAGAGAGCAAGGGGCAATGTGATTAGGTAGCACATTTTACTTTCAGGTTCACCATTTCTTTGCATTTTGACAACAGGCCAACGTTCTAGTTATATGTCTGTAAAACAAATTACTCCAAAACTTAGTGATAAAAAGCAGTCACTTACTGTGCTCATGAATTCTGTGGGTCAGCACCTGGACACATTAGAGCAGAGACGGTTTGGCTCTATTCCATGATATTTGGGGTCTCAGCTGGAAAGCTCAAAGTCTGAGGGCTGGAATCACCTGAGGACTCCTTCATTCATGGTAGCTCATGCTGGCTGTTGGCTGAAGGCCTCAGTTCCTCTCTACATGGCCTTCTCCTTGTAGTCTCTCCCCAGGGCCAATGTGAGTCTCCTCACAGCATGGTGTCTGGGTTCCAAGGAGGAGCATCCCAAGGCAGACAGGTAGAAGCTGCACCTTCTCGTGACCTGGGCTCAGAGGTCACGTAGCATCACTCTCGTCATCCTCTATTGGTTGAAATAGTCACAAACCCCCTGGGTTCAAAGGATGGGAAAATAGACTTTACCTCTGGAAAAGGTCTTGGAAGGGTATATGGGACAGAAATGATGCAAAGGCCATTTTTGTAAAATACGACCGGCCACAACCAGGAAAGTTCTGGAACAGTGGCAGAAGATGTAGTCCCTTTATCTCTCTGGATGGTCATAGGCAGGTAAACGGAAATAAAACAAAATCAAAGAGTGCTTGAAAAATCAGGCTGAGGTAGAAATAAGCAGTGCAATAAGGATGGTAGATCTTTTCGTATCCATCACTCCAGTTGTATTTGTACCTTCCTTAATTCACCCACTCAGTTTTTTAGAATATGTATCATATGCCAGTCACCCCACAGGCCTAATAGATAAAGAATCTAGTGGGATTCACACGTGTAGCACACAACTGTGGCGTGATAGTGTCACAGATGTCTACTCACACGAAGGTGGGCATCTTGACCGCAGCCCCATGTTCTCCTGAGTAGTTTCAAGGTATACAACTCTGCTGTCTGAATTCTATGGTTTAATCTAGAAAAACATAGCAATTCTAACTGCGGCTGTGCCAGTGAGAAAGATTGACTTCACTGGTGAGGTAGAAAGTGGTGTTGGGTAGCGGCCAGCATGTCACCACGTTAAACAATGAAAACTCACCCTAAAGGAAGTGCGGGGCCACTGTGGACTCTTCAGTGTGAGAAAAAGGACCTAAGCTGTGCTTTAAAAAATTCCCCTGTGGAGAATAGTATGGAGGTTCCTCAAAATACTAAAAATAGAGTTGCGATATGATCCAGTAATCCCACTCCTGGGCATATATCCAGACAAAACTGTAACTCAAAAAGATACCCGCATGCCCTGTATTCACAGCAGCACTATTTACAATAGCCAAGACATGGAAACAACCTAAATGCCCAACAACAGATGAATGGATAAAGAAGATGTGGTGTATATAAACAATGGAATACTACTCAGCCATAAAAATCAATGAAATAATGCCATTTGCAGCAACACGGATGGACCTAGAGATGATCATACTAAGTGAAGTAAGTCAGAAAGAGAAAGACAAATGCCACATGATATCACTTACATGTGGAATCTAAAAGATGACACAAATGAACCTATCTACAAAATAGAAACAGACTCACAGACATAGAGAACAGACTTGTGGTTGCCAAGGGGAAGGGGGGTGGGGGAGGGTTGGATCAGGAGTTTGGGATTAGCAGATGCAAATTATTATATATAGAATGGATAAACAACAAGGTCCTACTATAGAGCACAGGAAACTATATTCAGTATCCCGTGATAAACCATAATGGAAAAGAATTATGAAAAAGAAGACAAAACAAAACAAAAATCCCCCCTGGGAGGAAGGTGGAGGGTGGAGCAGGTAAGAGGCTCTTCCCATAACATCCCCAGGGAGCATTCAGAAGACCAAATGGAACAAGGGATGCCCTAACACAGTGCCCTGCCCACCCCTTTCACCGACTGAGGGGGTGAAGGGCAGCTCGCTTCCCTCTTGTAGCTGGTGAAATAAAATAGGGAAGATCACGAGGAACCCAGAAAGGGCCCAGGGCAGGGAGGCCTGGCAGCCTATTGAGAAATAATAATAATAATCATACTAATACCACAAATATGTACCAAGTGCTTCTTAGACAGCGTGCTAAGTCCTTTACAGAATTCACCACTTAACCCAGGGAAGTGGGCATCTGTACCTCTAGTTTACAGAGGAGACACCTGAGGCTCAAAGAGGCTGAATCAGGTCCCCAAGATCCCACCATCATAAAGGGCAGAACCAGGACTAAATTCCGGCTTCCCTGGATGCAGAACCCAAGCTGGTCAGGCTACTCAAAACACCTCTCAGAGGAAAGCCAAGGCTTTGCGTTTGCACGTGGACCAGCGCTGCTCCCCAGCGTCAAGGCTGGTGAGGTCTCCTCTGGCATGAATTAGGCCACCCACCCTCTCAGGTATCCCTGGGAAACCCAGGGAGGGAGCAGGGGGCAGCCAGGCCTGGCGGGTTCCCGGAGAATGGAGTGATGGACCCTGTGTTCCTTACACTCCCAAACCAGTGTAAGCCCGTAACCTGTTGACTTGGAGGATAAAGGGAGAGGGGGGAGCAGGGGTAACTCCAGCTCGTGGGTGGAAACTTTCTCTACAAGTTGGGCCTACAGAAGGGAGGTCCCACGACGTGGGGGAGGAAAGGGTTGCACTTTTGTTTTGAGGAGCCCAAGGCGGCTCAACCAGATGGATTTATCCAGGGGGCACTTGGGCAAATGGGGTCAGGATGCAGGGGTTTGATAAGAATGAATGACATTTCTTCCGTCCTTTTTCTGTCCCCCCCATCTCTAATAGCTTGGCCTCTAAGGGCACAGCTACCTAAAAGTAATTTCTGAACAGACCCTGGCCCACTCGTTTTGTTTTTTTTTTTCAGAATTTTTGAATTTTATTTTATTTATTTTTTTATACAGCAGGTTCTTATTAGTTATCCATTTTATGCATATTAGTGTATACATGTCAATTCCAATCTCCCAGTTCATCCCACCACCACTCCGCCCACCCACCCCCGCTGCTTTCCCCCCTTGGTGTCCATACGTTTGTTCTCTACATCTGTGCCTCAATTTCGTGCCTGACCTGCTCTTTCCTGCTCGCTGCCTTCAAGAGTGTGGGGGGCCTTGGGGCCAGGGAGCAAGAAGTCGACAGTCCCGGACGGTGGCATCTGTGGCTCCAGGAAAGTGGCTGCCCTATTGGAAGGTTCTTGCTGGTTTCTGTATCGGCGGCTTGTAAGAAGCTCATCTTCTTTTGAGCTGTACGGCGCAGCTCGACGTGTACTGATTAGTGCTCACCTCTGCGTTGTCTCCCCTGAGAAAGTCGCTCCACCGCAGACACGGGAAATTCTCCAGGAAATCATTTCCTTACCGGCTTGGTCAACTGATTCTCTCTGAATCCCTGGCATCGGGGTTGAGTGCTGTGAAATCTGCTGAGTGGACGGGTGGGTGGACAAATGAATAACATGTGGTGGCGAGAGGCTCTTCATGACTAATCTCAGGGCAACTCAGCAGATCCCTTGATTCCCTGGAGGCCAGTATTTGTTTTTCACAGCATCAGTTTAGCTGTCACAGAAGAGGGTGCTGTAAAATCTTAGCAGTTTCTACATCATGGAGAATAGGATGCTGTGTCCAGCAGTGCAGAATGGTTCGGAAGACAGTCCCAGGAGCTGAGCCTTTGGGGTGATTCTGGCCTCGCCTCTGAGGGCTCCGTGACCACAGACGACTCACTTTCCTGTTGTGTATCTCCTCTTCAGCAGTGAGGAGAGTCAGCATTTATAAAGTCGTGGGACCATCTCCATAAAACACTTCACACTCTACACAACATGGTGCTTGGCTCTAAGTACTCCAAAAAATCTTGACTGTTATTATTCTGTTGTAAAATCCACTCCTTCTCAATTTCTTGTTCTGGTTCCGGTTGCCCTTCAGTATCTGTCGCTTTCCTAATCGTGGTCTGGATCTCCTTCGACTTCTGTATGTAAAGCGTGATTGAAAGGAATTAATACGGTTTGGGGTGTGTGTGTCTGTGTGTGTGTCTGTGTGTGTCTGTGTTTTCAAAAGTTCCATGAAGTCGATGCTAAGTTGGAATCCACACGTCCGACAGCAGGGAAGCGATTAAGTAAACGCACACAATGGAACTGCTACTAAAAATTGGGAGTTTTTTTTTTTTTCAAAAATCTTTAATGACAGTTAAAAACTTAAGTAAAAACGCCAAGAAATAAAATGTGCACTGCAGTAAGAGCTCATGTACGTAAAACACATATGCCAAAAAATGGGCTGGAATATGATGTAACGGTGGTTCCAGCAGATGTGTGGGGCTTTGGGGGATCGGCACGTGTCTTTGGGGTACAACACAGGGTGACATCGCCCAGGGGTGGTAAAGGTTGCCAACTGCTGGCAGAGCTGGTGTGGATGAAGGCCTCCAGGAAAGACCTGGAAGAGCCGTGGATTGGATGATTCTCGACCTTTCCCAGGTTCCTCAGAGGAGTGTGTTTCTTTCTTCCTCTCAAAAGTGTTGATTGAATTGTTTTGAGCTGATCTACTTAGCAGAGATTGGTCATCTTAATTAAACCTTGTGAAGAAACAAAAAGGAGGTGATGTGAGTGAAGGAGACCCCTAAAGTTATGGAACAAGTGGGTTGACTAGGGAATAGAGGGGTTGTGGGGAGGGGGAGAGAGAAGAGACGAGGGGGAAGGTGGGTTGAGGGAGGAGAAGGAAAGCTGCAGACACTGAAGAAGCATTTGGAAATGTGGGGAGGGGGTGTCGACTGCATCCTGATTGAGATGGACGCGCTGGCCTTGACGATGCTCTGGAAACTTACCACTCGGTGTGGTGTCACCGTCAGCTCCCCCGGGAGTGTTAGAAACAGTAGGCTCCACCCTCTGGGGCACCAGAACCTGCATCTTCATGAGGTTCTTGGGTGATTTGCGTGCATCAAAGATAAAGAAGCAGCTTGATGAGAGAGGGTCGTTCAGGTGGTTGGCTGCCTGGTGGGGAGAGGAAATGGCAGCCTGGAAGGGGAGGGGGGTGCCCAGACCCTGCCACCTGTTAGCAGGGGCTCCAGCACAAGCCAGACAGGGCTGCAGAGAGCAGGGGTGATTGCTGCCATCTGCTCCCATTGAAGCAGCTCTGCCACATTTTAAAACATCAAGTCTTAAATTATTGAAAGGTACTTCGTAATCATTTTGGTTCTTGCAGTGTTTGTTCAGTATCTATGCTCACGGTAATCAAGAATCATTCCCATTACTCAGCCACAAAAAAGAACAAAATTTTGCCATTTGTAGCAATGTGGATGGACCTAGAGGGCGTTATGCTGAGCGAAACAGGTCAGACAGAGAAAGACAAATGCTGTATGATCTCACATATAGGTGGAATCTAAAAACTACAACAAACTAGTGAATATAACAAAAAAGAAGCAGACACACAGATATAGAGAAAAAATTACTGGTTACCAGTGGGGAGAGGGAAGGAGGGAGGGGCAAGATAGGGGTAGGGAAGTAGGAGGTACAAACTATAAGGCAACAAAGAAGCGACAAGGATCTATTGCACAACACGGGGAACACAGCCAATTATTTTACAATAACTATAAATGGAGTGTTACCTTTAAAAATTGTGAATCACTGTTTTGCATACCTGTAACTTATAGAATACTGTACAGCAACTGTACATCAATTTAAAAAAAAAAAGATGAGAAAAAAGAGTCATTCCTGCTCTGTGATAGAGGGAGAAGATGATCACTCCTGGGTTTAGCAATATTTCCACTGTTTAGGGAGGGGAGTTCACTGAACTGGATTTCCCCTGAGTGGGAGGGAAGCCAGCCTGGAAAGCTTTTTCTCTGCCTTCTCTTTCGAAATCAGCCTTGGGTAACCACAAGGCCACTGCTTCCTAGAGACATGCAAGGAGAAACCGAATTCTGGGGACAGGGTGGAGGCGCCCATGGGCAGGGCAAAGAGGTGCTTGCTTCCCGCAGGAGGAGGGGCTTACAATTCATTAACCACAGGGCCCCAAATGGCAGGTGGTTTTCTGGGTTGAGAGTCCTTCCCTGGATTCCGTATCCCCATCTCTTAGAGATTAGAAGAGAGTCTCCTATTTCCAAGGCGACATTGTGCCCTGAACTCTGTCACCGCAGCCGTGACAGAAGAGGGAACTCAGCATCCTCGGCCAGGGTGGGTAGGTGGGGTGTCTGGAGCTCTGACTGCACAGAAAAACAAAGTGCTTCCTTTCTCAGTTTACTTGTGTGACTTCTTAAATAGACAAGGAGGACCTTCTGGGGGGAAGAAAGATTTGCCACTCATTAATAATGTATCACTTTATCTTCTAAATCGTTATCCTTTTCATTTTTCAGCAGCCTTAAGGCCACCTCAAAAGGCTGGTTTCTGACTTGATTAAAAGAATCCTCAGAGCTGGGTGGACGTGTTTGTCTCCTTCTCTGCCCAACACCCCCCACTGGCTCTGCCGGCTGGGGTACGAGCCCTCCCAGCGCTTCCTAAGGAAGTGGGTCCTCTGAGCAGGTGAGCTGCTATATCCCCGAAAGGTGAGAAGTCAGGCAGTACATGCAGAAAACGCGTGGGGCACGAGAGGCTGTGAAGCCTGGGGAGAGGGCACTCGTGTTCACCTGGCCCTCAGTATCTTGATCCCGCCCTGGGTCTATTGCTTCCATGTCGTCACTTTCACGTCACTCAGGGAGACAGAAACTCCTTGTGAAGCGAGCTTTCCTGCCCGATGTGAACAGACCCAACAGACGATGACACAGTGTGGTCTTCTCCTTCCCTGGCAAAAAAGCAGATCATCTAAGCTGCATTTTCCTTGAGATGGAAATGCTAAAGGCCTGGGGAATACATGGGAAGGTTCCTGAGGAAGAGCAGAGCTCTGGAAACTTAACCCCAGGGAGTCAGAGCCTAAGGGGATGGATCCTGGGGACTAAACTGGACCCTTGATTTAAAGGGAAGCTTTAGTCCTTGGTAGGCAGCTGGTCAAACCCCCCCCCCCCCACACACACACACCTCTCCTGGGCTGTGTCCCAGGCATAGAGTCAAGGTCTTGAGTTCCCCAAACTCCCTTCCATCTGGAAGCTCCCACTGCCCAGGAACCCTCCACAGGCCGCACTCAGCTGTTCTTGCCCGAATCTTCCCTGGAATCTCCTGCTGTTCCACCCACCTCACCAGTAAGATTTGGGCCAAGTGTGACCAGAGCCCCCTCCCACCACCCACCACCCCATCATCCCAGTGGCCCACTTCCCTGCAAGAGGGAATTCCGTCTACCCATTACAACAGGGCCTGTGGCCCCAGCATCCCAGAGCACCAGTGCACTGACCAGGGAAGGTGGGGAAGTCAGCTACAAGCACTTCTAGGACCTGGACTCTGAAATTCATGTCAGTTAAGTTGTTAAATTTACCACGTTTGGTAGCTTATGTTGCTCGTGTCCACATCGAGACTGGGTTCCACTTCCTGATTTAGAGGGGTCTCATTTTACATAGACTTGAAACGCATGTTTCTACGAGGACGATACTTTCTTTCTGTTAAAAATTTTTAAGTGCAGTAAGCAGAGGTGCAATGCTAAATATATGTACATGGGTTTCATTCCTCAATCAAACTCCACTTGTATAAATAGAGAATTATATTTGATTCACCTTTAAACAAATGCTGTAGTTAATTTGGAGCAATTATTAACGTGTGTGGGAACATGATCTGAAAGTAAGGGATCCCAATCTGTGCCATGGAGTGTTTTCACTGAGTTGGGCACAGAAGTCCATTTCTTTTTTTTTTTTTTTAACATCTTTATTGGGGTATAATTTCTTTACAATGGTGTGTTAGTTTCTGCTTTATAACAAAGTGAATCAGTTATACATATACATATGTTCCCATATCTCTTCCCTCTTACATCTCCCTCCCTCCCTCCCACCCTCCCTATCCCACCCCTCCAGGCGGTCACAAAGTACCGAGCCGATATCCCTGTGCCATGCAGCTGCTTCCCACTAGCTCTCTACCTTACGTTTGTTAATGTGTATATGTCCATGCCTCTCTCTCGCCCTGTCACAGCTCACCCTTCCCCCTCCCCATATCCTCAAGTCTGTTCTCCAGTAGGTCTGTGTCTTTATTCCTGTCTTACCCCTAGGTTCTTCATGACATTTTTTTTCCTTAAATTCCATATATATGTGTTAGCATACAGTATTTGTCTTTTTCTTTCTGACTTACTTCACTCTGTATGACAGACTCTAGGTCTATCCACCTCATTACAAATAGCTCAATTTCGTTTCTTTTTATGGCTGAGTAATATTCCATTGTATATATGTGCCACATCTTCTTTGTCCATTCATCCGATGATGGACACTTAGGTTGTTTCCATCTCCGGGCTATTTTAAATACAGCTGTAACGAGCATTGTGGTACGTGACTCTGTTTGAATTATGGTTTTCTCAGGGTATATTCCCAGTAGTGGGATTGCTGGGTCATATGGTAGTTCTATTTGTAGTTTTTTAAGGAACCTCCATACTGTTCTCCATAGTGGCTGAACCAATTCACATTCCCACCAGCAGTGCAAGAGTGTTCCCTTTTCTCCACACCCTCTCCAGCATTTATTGTTTCTAGGTTTTTTGATGATGGCCATTCTGACTGGTGTGAGATGATATCTCATTGTAGTTTTGATTTGCATTTCTCTAATGATTAATGATGTTGAGCATTCTTTCATGTGTTTGTTGGCAGTCTGTATATCTTCTTTGGAGAAATGTCTATTTAGGTCTTCTGCCCATTTTTGGATTGGGTTGTTTGCTTTTTTGTTATTGAGCTGCATGAGCTGCTTGTAAATTTTGGAGATTAATCCTTTGTCAGTTACTTCATTTGCAAATATTTTCTCCCATTCTGAGGGTTGTCTTTTGGTCTTCTTTATGGTTTCCTTTGCTGTGCAAAAGCTTTGAAGTTTCATTAGGTCCCATTTGTTTATTTTTGTTTTTATTTCCATTACTCTAGGAGGTGGATCAGAAAGGATCTTGCTGTGATTTATGTCATAGAGTGTTCTGCCTATGTTTTCCTCTAAGAGTTTGATAGTTTCTGGCCTTACATTTAGGTCTTTAATCCATTTTGAGCTTATTTTTGTGTATGGTGTTAGGGAGTGATCTAATCTCATACTTTTACATGTACCTGTCCAGTTTTCCCAGCACCACTTATTGAAGAGGCTGTCCTTTCTCCACTGTACATTCCTGCCACCTTTATCAAAGATAAGGTGTCCATATGTGCGTGGGTTTATCTCTGGGCTTTCTATCCTGTTCCATTGATCTATCTTTCTGTTTTGTGCCATACCATACTGTCTTGATTACTGTAGCTTTGTAGTATAGTCTGAAGTCAGGGAGCCTGATTCCTCCAGCTCCGTTTTTCATTCTCAAGATTGCTTTGGCTATTCGGGGTCTATTGTGTTTCCATACAAATTGTGAAATTTTTTGTTCTAGTTCTGTGAAAAATGCCAGTGGTAGTTTGATAGGGATTGCATTGAATCTATAGATTGCTTTGGGTAGTAGAGTCATTTTCACAATGTTGATTCTTCCAATCCATGAACTTGGTATATCTCTCTATCTATTTGTATCATCTTTAATTTCTTTCATCAATGTCTTATAATTTTCTGCATACAGGTCTTTTGTCTCCTTAGGTAGGTTTATTCCTAGATATTTTATTCTTTTTGTTGCAATGGTAAATGGGAGTGTTTTCTTGATTTCACTTTCATATTTTTCATCATTAGTATATAGGAATGCCAGAGATTTCTGTGCATTAATTTTGTATCCTGCTACTTTACCAAATTCATTGATTAGCTCTAGTAGTTTTCTGGTAACATCTTTAGGATTTTCTATGTATAGTGTCATATCATATGCAAACAGTGACAGCTTTACTTCAGAAGTCCATTTCTATAGATGTGAAACACAACAATGTAGAGAAGATCTGAACTTGCTTTATCCAAACTTTTGGCCCTTTAAAAAATGAAAATATCATTCTTATTCCTTCCACCCAACCTCCCTCCTTCCCATATTTGATCTTTCTACTGGTTAGAATGTTGAATTAATGATGCTGGAAATATTAGTTTGACAAATATTTAACAATGTGACAAATGTGCTCCTTGTCATGAAGGAGTTAATACTCCAGGGCAAGACAGTCATGACCACAACTTGGGCAAAGTACAGCATATGATTGAAATATCTAACAGGGAGAGTTTCCTCCTCCAAGGAGTCAAGGCATGACCCTCTAATCATAGTGATTCCAAAGTGTAAAGAATGAGGGGGGAATCAGCAGATTCCTGTCCTAGAAGAGACCTTCAAAGAGGTCTTCAAAGAGACCTTCAAAGAATATTCACGTCTCAGTCCTCAATTAAACCACTTCCCAAAAAGAGTTTTCTTTTAGATTCAAGGGCTTAAGGGAAGGAGATTCTAAAACTATTCACAAGAATCCCCTTTATAGTCTGAAAATAAGGATTAGCTCTATCTGGCAAAACAAACCATCTTCAAAACAATTGGTATAACTGTACTGGTTTTCTATCACTGCCATAACAAATTACCACCAGTGGGGTGGCTAGAAACAACACAAGTTTATTATCTTATAGGTCTGAAGGCCAGAAGTGTGTCTCGGGTCTCAGGGGGCTAAAATCGAGGTGTCACAGGGCTGCCATCCTTTCTGGAGGCTCCAGGGGAGACTCTGTTCCCTCCTCTTTTCCAGATTCTATAGGCTGCTTCCTCCTCCTTTAAAGCCAGCAAGAACATGTTGCTGTCTTCTCCTATTTCATTACTCTGATCTTCTCTCTGTCTCCCTCTTCCATATTTAAGATTAAGCGTGATAAGCATGTTTAATCACATTTATGATTATAGTGGGCACACCTGGAGAATCCAAGGTAATCTCCCTATTTTAACATCAGCTGATTAGCAAACTTAATTCCATCTGCAACTTTAATTCCCCTTTACCAAGGAATATAACGTATTCACAAGTTCCCAGGATTAGAACATGGACATCTTTGGGGGAACATTATTCTGCAGACCACAATAATATTGTAATTACTTGACATGTTGACCTCTTGTCCCAGCATCATGCTCTACACTGCAGCACATACCACTGAGAGCATCTATCCCCATTGATCAGAGCTGCTAGCCCTACTCTTTGATGAGTCCCAGGTTCACTGCTCTTCCCATTCCAATAGCTCTTTACTCTCCTTGGGAATCTCTGCAAACTTCGCCATCATAAAACTTCATTTTTACCTCTGCAGTCTATTTGCTTTCTTCCGTGATGAATTGCTGGCTTTTTCCCTATAATTTCTAAAATTTTTGCCACTGTTCAGCCATTCTTATACTTCTTGGAACTTTTGAATTTTGAATAAGTAAATAAATACTCAAATATGCATAAAACTCTTTAAATGAACAAACAGAAACAATTATGAGTCTTAAAAATATTTTTACACATTATGGTAAATTCAAAATCGGTGACATGCTTACATGTTACAGAATTCCTAAACTCAAATTCACAAAGATTTAGCAAGAGCTCAAACACATACAATTCACATGTACGATCTCTGTGTGGCTGTCAAGTCAACATTCATGAGTAGCTGTGGCCTTGGCCATGATCACATGAAAGTCATGCTCTGCTGAAGCTTGAGGAAGCATACCTGAGTGTCATATGCGTAGATGACAAAAATATTTCCTTCCCAACCTCCTTGGCCCTTATATGTTATGAGTAATGATCACATGAAAAGCACAGCCAACTGAAGTTTGGGGAAATATATCATTAACTTATTCATCCAGTCCACAAATCCTAGCGTAAGCTGTTGGCATGCTTCTGTTAGTATCAAGAGCACGTGCTGCTGTGTTTGCTGGGCTCTTTCTGATTTCTAATTTCTGGTCTCTTTCCGTTTTCAAGGAACAGAGACAGCAAAGGATAGGTTGCCATAGTTAATGGTATTCAATTTGTTTACCGTAAAGGTGTCTATAGGTAGAAAGAAAAAAGGAAACCAGTGTAAATGCTTCCATAGAGAGCATGCACCCAACAGAAATCAGTTAAGCCTCATGTATACTGATTGACATAGAGGCTTAAAGTTGAGTCTTGCAATGTTGCTATCAGGAAACACAAGCCACACAAGTCCACACCTCCTGCTTGCTACCTGAGTGCACTTCCATGTTGCTTACTCGGCTCTCTCTTACCTGCCCTTCTGCACATCCCACTTCCCACTAAATGTTGTCTGACTTCCTCGCCTCGTGCCTTCTGCCCACAGCTCTCCTCCTGTGGTTTTTCCGCTCTGGGGCACAAATGACAGAATAGGTTGAAATGTCTCAAGTTGGAATTTGTCCTGAGGAAGAGCTGAGTGGTTTCGTGGGTCATCATCCAGTGTTGTTGTGTTCATGTTGGGCAGAACTTTCTTGTCAGGATGTTGCATAGGCTGCTGGGACCGGGAGACTCGTACTGCTGGAAATTTCTGACCCTGTCTGTCTCTGGACTTCATTTAATGAGAGACAATTAAGGTCCTTACTGCTTAAGCCATTTCAAGATGGGGTTTCCTCCTATTTGCAATCAGACATAATATTTGTTTCAGGGTTAAGCCTTCCTTACTCAGGACCACCTGAGTGTGAGTATTCCTAGGGTGATCAGGTAAAAAAAGTAGAGTGAAACTGAGCTTGTGAAAGCCATTTGAAAGCTCATATGTTCACTGTGAATGCAAAGCTGGTCAATGATCACTACTCAGCATCCCCAAAGGGAGAGAAGCTCGAGGGACCACACAGGAAACAGTCAAGAATCGTGGAGGGCTTGCTTCCTGTGAATTCACAGACCACTTACAGGACAGTCCCGGGGGACTCTTCACCTTCACCCTGAACCCTTCCTTCACATGTCTCCCCTTCAGCTAAAGAGTCTACGTGTTCTAAAGTTATTTTCCCGTCAACTCAGAGTCTGACCTTTTCCCAAGGGGAAAAAAACTCCCTCTAAAAATGATCTCCTTGCAGCCTCTGCATTGCAAGCAGGCTAAAGTCATGTTTGGTTTGCAATCAGTAAAGAGCAATTTAACTGGGGACCCACAGGCATGGAGTTCAGAGGTTAACAACCGGGTACCTGCTGCCACTGCTGGACCTTCCTTCAGCCCACGACCCATGCTTCCTGGTTTGGGAGCCAAGTTTCTGGGGACCCCATCAGATGTGATTGAGCCTTTCTATCTGTTAACTTTCTGTGTCAACTTGGTTAGGCTCTTGTGCCCAGATGCTTGATCAAAGACTAGCCCTGACGTTGCCGTGAAGGTATTTATTTAGATGAGGTTAACATTTAAATCAGCAGATGACCCTCCATAATGTGAGTGAGCCTCGCCCAGTCAGTTGAAGGCCTTCGAGGCCTTGGGGTCGCCCCAAGGAAGAAGGAAGTCTGGAGTCTGCAGCCCACCAGACTCCAGCTGCAATCTCCACTCTTCCTTGAGTCTCCAGCCTGCCGGCCCACCCTGCAGATATCAGACTTGCTGTCCCCACTAGCACATCAGCCAATGCCTTACAATGAATCCAACTATATATCCACACATACACATTCCACTGATTCCGTTTCTCTGCAGAATTCTGACTAGTACCCCATCTAAGGACATTTTCCTTCTTTGAATTACGTTTAACCCTAGGTAACATCAGACAGACCAATTGTAGGACATTCTATAAAATGCCCGACCCGTACTCAACATTGTCAAGGTCATCAAAAACAAGACACAAGGAGTTAGAAAAGTCTGAGACACTGTCACAGCCAAGAGGAGCCTAAGAAGGCTTGATTTCAGAATGCAGTGTGGGATCCTGGGACAGAAAAAAAGGATATTAGGTAAACTAAGGAAACATGAATAAGGTACGGTCTTTATTTAATAGTAATGAATCAATATTGCTTCATTCATTGTGATAAATAAATCATAGTTACATAAGATGTTAACAATAGGGGAGACTGTGTGGAGTATATGGGAATTCTCTGTGCTTCTTTATCTGTAATCCTAAAACTATTTTAAAATTTAAAAATGTAATTAAAATATATGTTTATAATTTTACTTTTCATACATGTCATTAATCCAAAAGATGTGTATTGAACACTTGCTATCTACCAGATAAGATGCCAGAAAAGTTTCTGGGAGGAGTTTAAGGGTAAGAGGGGCACGACCAGATCTGCTTTTTAAACCATCATTCTGAGGAATTCATATGCATTCCAAAGTGTGAAAACCAGCTAGACTGACGGGATTCCTTGAGAAGAGAAACTGTTTCATTCTTATTTCCGGCCAGCCAGAAATGTTGGGAGCCGGAGTGGGTAAGGTTCAGGGACATAGGTCCAAGCAAAGGGAGCAGCAGGTGTGTGGCCTCTTTGCTGGACAGAACTTCCTTGCTGGAGAAACTGAACAGAGGCCCTTGTGGCCGGTGGGGAAGGAAAAAACCCAGACGGGGCGGGGCATCGTGCCTCACCTTTTGGAGCTCAAGATGTGTATCTTTTTAAAAATTTTATTGGAGTATAGTTGATTTATAATGTTTTAGTTTCAGGTGTACAGAAAAGTGAATCAGCTATACATATACATATATCCACTCCTTTTTTTTTTTTTAAGATTCTTTTTCCATATAGGCCATTACAGAGTATTGAGTAGAGTTCCCTGTGCTCTACAGTAGGTTCTTATTAGTTATCTATTTTACATATAGTAGTGTGTATATGTCAGTACCAATCCCAATTTATCCTTTCCCCCCTTATCTCCTGGTAACTATAAGTTTGTTTTCTACATCCGTAACTCTACTTCTGCTTTGTAAATAAGTTCATTTGTACCCATTTTTTTAGATTCCACATGTAAGCGATATCATATGATATTTGTCTTTCTGTGTCTGACTTACTTCACTCAGTATCACAATCTCTAGGTCCATCCATGTTGCTGCAAGTGGCATTATTTCATTCTTTTTTATGGCTGAGTAATATGCCACTGTATATATGTACCGTGTCTTCTTTATCCATTCCTCTGCTGATGGTCATTTAGGTTGCTTCCATGTCCTGGCTATTGTAAACAGAGCTGCTATGAACATTGGGGTGCATGTATCTTTTGGAATTATGGCTTTCTCCAGGTATATGCCCAGATTGCTTGGTCATATGGTAGTTCTATTTTTAGTTTTTTAAGGACCCTCCATACTGTTCTCCATAGTGAATGTTTTTTCACCTGCAACAAGAAGCCATCCTAGGATGATAATCTGATGTACCTTATAAAATGTAGTATGCTCATTATTGAAACTTTAGAAAATACAGAAAAGGATAAAGAAAAAACATCATCTGTAGTCTCTCTATTTTGAAATAACACTTGACCTATTGGTATATTTCCTGCCAGCTTTTTATTCAGTTGTTTTCTTGCTCTTTTTTAAAAAAATGTACTTATTGTATAATGAATGTTTTTCCATAACCTAAAAGAGTTTACAAATCATCTCTCTGTGTAATATTCCCATACACAGCTAGGTTATAATTTATTTAACGATTCCCCTATTTTATTGTTTTGTTTTTGCCATTATAAATGGCATTATGATGGGCCTTGTTGTATGTAAAGTTGCTTTATCTCTAATAACTTTATAATGGTCACTGTCAGCTCTTCTTGATGAAATTCTGGGTACACGTTTTTCGATGTGTAATGAAATGTGCCAATAAAGGGCCCCCACCAACTGGACTGGCTTCTTGTTTGGCCCCAAATCTCCTTTCTTGAGGTCGTGGACACACAGCCATAGCAAAGCCCCTGAGGGTGATTTTTATATAGCTAGGAGTGTAATTACTTTGTGAAATGCTGTAACCATTGCAAATATCAATATATTGTCTAACACTTGCAAAAGACATTAACATTTTCTCCAGAAGAAAAATGCCCCAAGTTTACTTATAATCGTCTTCATTTCCATTATCCTTACTCTTAATGATGTCATTTCTCTCCTTCTCATTTTACTATTTCATTTATGAAGAAACAATTTTGTCACTTTGGTATAGCCGACATACATAAATGAACTCAAATATTCAGCCAACGTGATTCATTTTTATGTCGATGTTGCCGGGCAGGTGACAGCGGATGGGAAATAAGGCAGACAGAGACCAAGACCAACAGCTCTGTCAGCCCATGAGGGATGTCGGCACTGCTAGCATTATCCTACATTTGACTTTAATATCCATAATGGTTCTCTGCTTGCTGTGGAAACCTGAGAAATTCTGCTGAGCTTATCAGTTGTCTAGAAGCTAAAGCAGATCAGGTTGGTAAGAAAAAACTCCCAGCAAAACCATAAGCTCTGGCCCTCACCTGGGGCTTTGCTTAGCTCACAACACAGGGCCGGTGGAGGGGTGGTGGTCTGTCGGGGTCGCTCTGGTGGCCAACCCAAGAGCAGTCCCCCAGCTGGTGGCCAACCCAAGAGCAGCCCCCCGGCTGTTCACTTGCCATTTTAACGGAGGGGTGATGTTCGCGGGTGGGACATGGGGACAAGTTCGCCTGGGTCTACTCAGGTTTTTTATAATACCCTTTGCAAACTCGCATATAGATAAATCACAACATGTAGATTTTATCAAGATATGTAGTACGTTATAAACATATGAGTAATAATAACATCTATTTAAAGGGTGTGTGTGTGTGTTTGTTAATTATGGAAAGAAAACAATTTGACCTGTCCAAATTTTTAAAGTGAACTTTTATTTTTTTTCCTAGTTTTTTAAAACTATACCTTGTATTCTTTTCTACAGAAAAGTAAAACATTTTTATAAAAGTGTACAGACTCAATCAGGATTAAAAAAAAAAAAAAGACAAGACCACTATGAGAAGAAAATGGGCAAACAGCAGTGATATAAGAGAACCCAGCAGTTAAGGCAAGAATTGCATAGAATGAGAAATATTTTAAAAGAGGCAAAATTCACAGTTCATGTGGGGTAGTAATTATTTTCATTCTAGTGGAGTAATCGTATTTCATTCTTCATTAGAAGGATCTGACATAACTGCTTAGACAACAAACGTAACTACTCCCATTTCCCACTGGGACACTGCATGGGAGTTATGGACAGCTGTCCTGACCTCCCGTCTTCCATTCGATTTTAGGAAAGGGTCAGGGTTGCCTGCACCCCTTGGTATACATTTAGAACCTCTGGAGTGAGTGGTACAAGCTAATTCCTCTCAACAGGCTGCTGTGATAGGGGGAATCATTTAGAGTCAGACATCTGAGTATGAGTCTAGGCTCCCCAAGTTATCATTTTGTGTTATTGGGCAATTCATCTAACCTTTGGTGCCTCAGTTTCCTCCTCAGGAAAGAAGAGCTAGCAAATAGGACCTACTTCATAGGATTGGTGTGAAGATCAAATAAGATAACATGCAAAACTTGCTTACGGTCTCTTCTAGATTATGAATTACTACCTTGAGAATAGATAAGGGGCCATTTTTATCTTTTCATACCATTTATCACACACTGCTAAATGAATAGCAGGTATGCAATCAATGCCTGACAAATCAGTGAAATAACTCAACTCTGGTAGAAATTAGTAAGGGCTCAGATTTTTCTCTCATTATTAAATACTAGCGTTGTAAACAGAGTTCACCTGGTTAAAAATAATTTAGTCTCCAGGATCGTTAAGTCTGTCTGAATATGTTGAATTCTTACTAATATAGTTAAGTCTCAAGATCTGGCTCCGCAAGTACAGGCCGTTTCAGAACCTTCACAAGTAAGGCTATGGGTATTTTTCTTGAGACCTGCCAAGTGCCTGGCACTACCCAGAATGCCTTGGGTAGTTCGAAAGACTCACAGAATGCAAGCTGGAGGAAATCATTATAGAAATGTGAGGCTTAGAGGAGTTAACCGATTTGCGTATCTAATAGCATAAAAGTAACGAATCTACAGTTAAAGGCAGAGTCTGACTCCCAGCCCAGTGTGTTCCGTCAACTGTGGAAATTTCATATTGAAGCATATGAGAATTGAAGAGAAACATAAACCCATGGTACCTGACTTGACAGATAAAGTGAACTTTTAAAAGAAAAATTCTCTCTTTCAATTTGGAGCGCTTTTTCTGTTTGTCCAAATCCCCACTCAGCAGGTAAAATGAGTAAGGGAAACAGGTATACTTATGTCCCTTCAAAGACTAAGTGGATGGATATCAACTTCATGTTATGATTAAATTTCAAAGAATAGACTTCACAGATTTTTACTTTATTCAAATGAGCAGTGATAGTGTAAATTTAATTTCATCATCAGTTTGACCCCTCCATACCCCACGACTGGCAGACCACTTCACGTCTTGAAAAGCTTCCTTGTCTGGGCCTCTTTCTCACCGGGCTCCCCTGGTCCCCCCGCTTCCCTCACTGGCTGTTCCTCCTTGGTCTCCAGGCTGGGTCTCACCTCCTCCGTTCACTCTCAGAATGCTCTCCTGGACCTACTTATCTTCTTTCTTCATTCTGGTCTGGTACCAGGCTTTGAAATGCATCTAGAGACCAATGGCTTCCGGATATCTTACCTCCAGCTCTGATATCTCCCCATAACCCCAGACCCACGTGTCTGACCGCGTACTTGACATCTCCCGCAGATGCCCAAGGAGCATCTCAAACTCAATATGGCCAAAACCCAGCTCCTGACCCCCACCCCACCAAACCTCTCCTTCCCCTGTATATTTGATCACCTCTCTTCTCTCACTCCCCGTACCCCATCCCTCAGGAAGCTCTACTGTCTTTGCCTTTAAAACATACCCAAACTCCTCTACTTCTATCTTCATTACCCCCATCCTGGTCTGAGGCTCAGTCCGTCACACCTGGCCTATGGGACTGGCTTCTTACTTGGCCTCTTTGATTCTATTATTGCCTCCCCCGTCCCTTAAAATATGGTCTCCTGGGCTTCCCTGGGGGCGCAGTGGTTGACAGTCCGCCTGCCGACGCAGGGGACACGGGTTTGTGCCCCGGTCCGGGAAGATCCCACGTGCCGCAGAGCGGCTGGGCCCGTGAACCATGGCGCTGAGCCTGCGCGTCCGGAACCTGTGCTCCGCAACGGGAGAGGCCACAACAGTGAGAGGCTCGGGTACCGCAAAAAAAAAAAAAAAAAAAAAAAAATATATATATATATATATAGTCTCCTAATTTTATCAAGTTCTAAAAACATTAGACTTAGACCACGACAGTCCCCTGCTTAACCCTTTCTGATGTAGCACAAACAAAACCCAGACTCCCAGGCAGCTTACAAAACCCTGACCCGACCTGTCTTCTGCCGGCGTCTCTGAGCTCATCTTCTTTTCCTCCGCAGTCACGCTCAAAGCTGTATTCTCTGTGGCCGTCCAAGGCTCTTCCTCCACGGCAAGCTCTTTTCCTCCCTGGGACCTTGGCGTTAGTTCTCCCCTCTGCCTGGAATGCTCTTCCCTGCATCTTTCCCTGGCTCACACCTGTTCTTTAGAATTTGGCTAGATGCGATCTGCGCAGAATTTTTCCCCCTCCACCCAGCTAGAGCAACACTCTGTTACAACACTTCATTTTAGTTCTCAATAAATAAGACAGCTTATTTATTGGCTGTCTTATGGCAAAAAGGCGCTTGTTTAAATGGAGCAGTGTCTTAAGAGAACGCCCCCAAAAGTAATAGTGAAATTGATGAATGACTTAGTAACCATGAATATTGTTTCATCGCTTACGGAAATGTTCATAACGTGTGCTGCATTCAGCAGCCCTCGCCTCTTTCTTCACTAAAGGATGTACCCAAGAGACAAAGAAAAAGTGGTACCTGTTGTTTCCTGTAGGCTCTAGGGTGAGTCAGATGGGTGAGGTCTGTGGGCAATTTCACTAAAGCCTGTTAGGCAGAGATCTTATTATAAGGCGAGCGTAGATCTACTCTGATTTAGAAAAGTTCTTAATTATGACACTTCTGATTTACAAAGTGTCAGGACTTAGTGTTATTGGGTGTTTCCCATATAGCACCGTTTGGTCTGTTCCTCTAAGTTTTAAAATCCCTTTCTCCACCGTTACTATAGATACCGGATTTTCTTTGCCATTACCCTCTACACTGATAGAGACAAATCTGTATGACATTTTCAATTCTATCAGAAGGAACAAAACCTTTCAAAGCCACTCTCAAACCCCTACATTTTCACTTTTCTAGATCATGAAGAAAATAACAATTTGATTGTTCTTTATGGAATATAAGAAATGGACACACCTACCCCACTACTGTGATCTGAGATCATACACTGCTTTGTAAAATTATTTTTATTTGTCTTGTTTGCTTGTTTTGAGATTTATCTTTTAATAATACAGACAATCTATGCCAAAGGCTTTTTTAAATTACATTTTGTAATCAAGGTAAAACAATTATAGATGTTTATTTTGTATCAATGCACATTATCAGTCTTAAACTACATCTTTGCCAATTTCTTTTTCTTTTTTTTTTTTTTGTGTGTCCTCTTTGATCATTCACTCAGAAGATAACCTGGAGGTTTGTTAGTTGAGTTCTTGCACACCTGCAAGGGTTTCACCAACGGAAGACAGCTTGGTTGCCTGTACAATGTTTCAATTGGTTGCCAAAAAACCAGCTATATCGAGACTTTGAATTTATCGTCCTTGCAAGGGCTGAACTTTGTGATGCTTTGACTGAGTTTCTTTTTTCTTTGATTCTGATTCTAAATGAAATCATTCCAGGGATAAGTGGACAAGGGTAGAACAAGCCGGCCATTCATATCCACGTTAGCGTGCTTGGCGGACTGTTTAAACCCTTTATTGCATTAGCACAATTTTGTTGTGACATGTTGGCAGTGTTCCATTTGACCGGGGTCCAATGTATAGGACTAATGAATCCATAGATGATGCTGTCATTTCCCATCTGTCTTACTTGCTGGAACCAGTTCTCTGAGTCAGAAGACCCTGTCAAAGGCTCAGGTTACATCATTCTCCATCTACTTTTATTCATAGTTTTTTTTTTTACCAGTGGCGAAGGGTGGGTCTCTGGCTGCCTGTGGACAAACTGGAGTAGCTCCCTATGGTTCAAGGTCACCTACAAAGGCCCAGCCTCCCGTTTCTCTCTCCAAACTGTTCATATCTGCACATGGTGCCAGAGGATGTGTATAGGAAGTCACCCTTGCCCTTGGCATAAGATCTAAATCTAGCTACATGACAGGAAGCCAGCCATTTAGGCAGAGTTCACACCCAATGACTTCTATGGCCAGGATCTAGGGTTTGGGGTGCACCTCCCTTCCAGGATAAGGTCCCTTCCCATCAGGTTTTCATGAACTAGTTTCCTTCCTACAGTTTCCTGGAATGTGCCTCACCTCTCCCCACCTCCTTCCCCCACCTTAGAGAACAGAAGCTTTTAGAGCTATTATTTTCAGATGGGACTCTTTCTTCCCTGCCTTTCCTTCCTATTGTGAAAGTACTAGGCATTGAATCTATCTACTCCCCTCACCCCCCAAAAACACAGTGACAATGGAAAAATCTCCCGTCGGCTTTGTTCAGGAATTATCACAAGGAAAATGAATCAACAGAGGGCTTCAGACGTCTCCTCCTCCAGACAGAGCCCTTTCTGTCTGCAGAGAGAAAAAAAATTGCATATTGTCTTGGTTTAACAGATTTCCTCTTGGCCTTGTTTATGTCCATCCATCCATTTAGAATCAAAACAGCTCAGGATTTAGTGGTCAGGTGGTCTGGGACAGAATGATCGGTATTCAGACCTCTGTCTTCAGCGGCACCTGGGAACATCCAGCAGACACAGTTCCCGGGCCCTCCACCCAGAGACCCTAATTCAGTAGGTTGTCGTCAGGTCCAGAAATCTGTCTTTTTCGAAAGCTCCTGCGGGGTCTTGATCATCAGTCACACTGAAGAACCTCAGAGAATTTCTGCATCTTAGATCTGTAAATGCCTTAGGGATTAGTTAGTGTAATCCTCTGAAGGAAAACAGACCCACGATCACATAGCTGGGCAATGGTTTTGCTAAAACAATTGGAGAGTCATTCAGTTACGTCCAGCACATTCATTGAAGAAAGACAGGAACTTTTCTATTACAGCTTAGGAGAATTTGAGTCAACATGGCTCAAATTTTCTGACTTCTTTTTTTTTTAATTGAAGTATAGTTGCTGTACAGTATTGTATAAATTACAGGTGTACAAATAGTGATTCACAATGTTAAAGGTTATCCTCCATTTATAGCTATTATAGAATATTGGCTATATTCCCTCGTTGTGCAATATATCCTTGTGTCTTATTTTATATGGTGAAAAGCTGAAAGTATTTCCTCTGAGATCAAGAACTAGACAAGAAAGGCCACTCTCACCTCTCTTATATAACATAGTTCTGGAAGTCCTAGTCACAGCAATCAGAGAAGAAAAAGAAATGAAAGGAATCCATACTGGAAAGGAAGAAGTAAAACTGTCACTGTTTGCAGATAACATGATATTATACATAGAAAATCCTAAAGACAACACCAGAAAACTACTGGAGCTTATTGGTGGATTCGGTAAAGCTGCAGGATACAAAATGAATACTCAGAAATCTGTTGCATTTCTATACACTAACAATGAAATATATCGGAAAGAGAAATTAAAGAAACAATCCCATTTGCCATCGCATCAAAAAGATAAAATACCTAGGAATAAACCTATCAAATTTTCTAATCTCTAATTGCTCTTAAAGAGGCAGACCCTCTCACACCATGAAAATTCAGCTCATCAAACAATAACTTCCTGGGCATTCCAAAGAGCCCAGGTTTCCCTGAGAAGTAAGTGTGATGTTTAAATCAGCTACTTTGCTGGACCAATAAATTACAACAAAGTTATTTGGGTTTTAATTTTGGTCCCAGAGCTTCAGTTTGAAAACCTGATTCAGGGGCAGGCAGTGGACAGTGAAACGTGTTTGAAATACAACACCAAGTCTTTGAGAAAAGTGGCTCGCTAAGCTGGGGATCCTAGTGAGAGCTTCAGCACACATTGGACACTTGCTGGATGTTTTTAGCCTAATTGGAAAGTCATTTCAATAAGAGGGGCGGGGGGAGGGTGGGATGAACTGGGAGACTGGGATGACATGTATCCACTACTATGTATAAAACAGATAACTCGTGAGAGCCTACTCTATAGCACAGGGAACTCTACTCAGTGCTTTGCGGTGACCTAAATGGGAAGGAAATATTAAAAAGATGGGATATATGTATACGTAAAACTGATTCACGTTGCTGTACAGCAGAAACTAACACAACCTTGTAAAGTAACTGCACTCCAATAAAAACTAAACAAATAAGAGGGGAAATGATGATCTCTTTGTTTTTATTCCACTGCGTGATTGAATCATACACGTTTATTGTAGGTGAGGCACCATCATTTTTAGAAGCATTTTGATGTTTTGAGAAAATAGTTTTAATCATGATTTGCAATATGCGGATTTCTTACACATTAGGTTCCTATCTCTTCTTAAATTAGAATCTTATTTCTTACTGGAGTCAGAACTACACACAAACCACACAGATAATAAGATTTGAACCAACTGTGAAAAAGATGATCAGTCTTAATCAGAGAGTAAAAAGTGAATGTTTAGAACACATCTAAGAACATATGTGTTGAATCCTTGTCTTTATCCACCCACCACAGCGACGAAGTGTTACAGTCAAATATTTTAAAAATCAAGTTGTGTCGAGCCCTCTCCTGGGGTTGTCTCTGGCAGGAGTGATTATATCCCTTCAGAGCAGGGTTTCAGAGAAAGAATGCCAGCTATGCAGAGAAGCAGTGAAGAATGTATTCACCTCTGAGCCCTGACCTGCAGGTCAGAAGGAGACATCCCTGCCAGCGGAACCTTGAAAGCAGATGATAAACATGATGGATATCTGGGAACTTAAAAGAGAACAGGGGCCAGGTCCTGGCCGAGCAGCTGGCCAGCCCCAGGGGGTGCGTGGACGCCTATTACTCAGCGCCTTTCCTGAGCACCGTATCCCTGGGTGCATCACACACATTTGCTCAGGCTTTCGCAGCAGCGGACACCGACTTGTAGAAGTGGAGGCGTCCACCCAAGGTGCAGAGCTGGGGACCCAGCTGGTGGCTGAGCGGGAGACCCGGCCTGGTCTGTCTGACTTCCTCAGTCTTCCACTAAAAATGGTTGAACTGGTCGTCATGAAACCTAAAAGTAATTGAGAGGCCTTTCAGAAGATTCATTTGCCCCAGGTGTCTCCTTTGGGGATACATCAAAGATCAGGCTTTTCTTTCTGAGGGGGGTAAACTGAGGCAGGGGAGAGGGTATCGAGGCTAAGTGGGTGGGAGTGCCCACCGGCACCATTGGTGAGGAGCCCGCGAGGAAAAGCTCAGGCTTTGGTCTCCTCCTGGTCACTGCCCCAGGTCAAGGGCAGGACAGGTTCTGAGGGCTCCATTCAAACCTGCCTCCTCGCACTGTCATTCAGGGCTCCTGTTGCTCTAGCTTTTGTTGCTTCTCTTAAAATTCCCTGCGTGTCCAGCGCACCCAAGAAAACAACTCGGCTGGGCCCTACGCAGGTTCCCGGTTCCCTTTCCTGCCTCTGACACTTGAATGTTCTGTGCAGGGCCCGTGCCTCCCTTCCAACCCTCATGGGGAATTGTACCCCATTCTTTAGAAATCAGCTCCTTCCCCCTTACAAGACACAAGTCTCCACTCCCCAGTGCATTTTTCTACACTCTTCCTTCTGGGGTTCATCTACCCATATGTATTTATTTACTGAAAAATTATTACATAAGGTTCCATACATCTTCGAATGAGGATCCACTGGCTTTTGGAGCCTTACCAGGAATTCACGGATTGAAGTACGTTTGATGGGTGTTCATTTATTGCATCATGGTGTCCATCAAAGCGCGGATGGTAGGAACCTCCTCAGGTTGGTAGCTGAGTTCTGAGACTTGACTCTAATCTGTAATAACCTCCTGGCTTTTGGTCATGACAAGATGTTCCAGGCTCAACTACCTGCCCTATACCCGGATCAGCCATTTCTCCAAGCAACAAGGATTTCCTCTTTTATCAGACTTCTTAACTTTGCCAAACCAGGGAGTGTAAATTGGTGCCTCACTGTAGTTTTAATCTGTAGTTCTCTACCACTTGAATAATACTGTGCATGGCTATGTATGTATATATGTTTCTAATGGATTTATAGTTCATTTTTTATTCCACACAGTAATCATTTGTCGGTTGTTTGTTTTATAAATATCTTCCCCTGTTTTACCGTCTATACCATCCCTTTATTATAGTTCCTCGTGTGGGACAGAACTTTAACATTTTCTGTGGACAGATCAAAAGCATGATTGTTCAAGGAAACACATTTAGAGGAAAAGACACAGAATAAACATGTGCAGCTCGGTGAATTTTCACACAGTGAGCCCTCTGGTAGCTGGCACTAACGTTAGGAAGAAGACGAGCACCCGAAGCTCGGCCAGGTACCAGTTTCTCCTGCTTCTCTGGAGATAACTCATTGCTCTTCTGACGTTTAAGGCAACCCTTGCCTTTCCGTAGAGTTGTTTCTCCAGACTTTTATCTCTGACCTCTGTAGCTTAGTTCTGCCTGTTTGGGGGATCTTCATGTAAGTGGAGCTACACAGGATGCTTTTTTGTGTTCTTTCACTCAACTTTCTTGGACACTGGCAAGCTCATTCTAAAATGTGTGTGGAAATCGAAGGACCAAGAATAACTAAGACAATCTGGAAGAAGAGCGAAGTTGGAGAACTTAATGTTACGGGATGGCGATACTTATTCTAGAGCTTCTCCAATTGAGACAGTGTTTGCAGTCTCCCACTGGGTGAATTTATTCATGCAATTCATTCATCCGCTATGTGGCTGACGGACCTCTGCATTACTTCCTTTGGATGGCTATCGTGAATTCAGCTGTTTTGGCATGCTCACGTCCATCTCTTTTAACGTATGTGCAAGGCTTTCTTTGGGGTATATGCCTAAGAGTGAAGTTGTAGGTAGTTACTTGTAGGTAGAGTGACCATAACTTCCCTTTGATCCAGATAATCCAAGTTTATGCCTCGGATTATGTCCCATCTGTTTTTTTTTTTTTTTTTTTGGCCGTGCCACATGGCTTGCAGGATCATAGTTCCCTGATCAGAGACTGAACCCAGGCCCTCAGCAGTGAGAGCTCGGAGTCCTAACCACTGGACCGCCAGGGAATTCCCTATGTCCCATCTTAATATGTTTTATATAAATATCCAACTGTCCTGGAATAACTTATTGTAAAGACCACCCCTTTCTCACTGCTCTTGAGTGTCACCTTTGTCCTAAAATAAGTGTTCATATATGCTATTTCTCCTACTTGTCTCCACCCGAAAACATGTAGTTCATTTCCCAGGTTAAACCACCCTCCCTTCTCTAAATGTTCACTCTCTCCCTTCTAGGTGTCCCCGTGCGCGTGGCATTCCCTCCATCACTTGTCACACAGGTAGGGACTGTGGTTTTCGGCTAGGTAGTCAGGTCTTAGAGCTGTGCCTCATTGATTCTCCCACCTGCCCCAGACCTTCTGCAAATTAATGAATGGAATTCACGTATAACCAGCAGTCTCCATCGTAATTATGCTGGCATTGATCAAGGGCTCTAAGCACTATTTATTGTATCTGATCTATTCCTCCCAAGCTCTGTGCTAAATAGGCATTTGTGGGATCCTGGAACTCACTCCTGGCTTGACCACTTCTTCACACTGCGGTCATTCTCGCTCCAACACCAATGGCTGCTGTGACAAAAGTCACACATTCAGGTCACGAAGGTGTCCTTGGTGGAGCTGCACCTGAAAGCTCTCAGTGTGGACCTGCCGGGCATCCCCACTCCTTGCCCATCAGCACATTGTTTGGACTGTCCATGTTTACAGGTCATTCCACTGTCTGATCTCCCTGAAGGCACGGCAGTCCCCATTGT
The DNA here is from genome assembly GCF_949987515.2 of Delphinus delphis. Lineage (NCBI taxonomy): Eukaryota > Metazoa > Chordata > Mammalia > Artiodactyla > Delphinidae > Delphinus > Delphinus delphis. The sequence goes on from NC_082689.1 coordinate 6,191,984, forward strand.
CCCCCTCAGCTGGCTGGGGGCTGCACATACTTGTACTGTTGGGGGCAAATGCAGATCTGTTTCTTTTCTAGACTGTATATCAACACAGCATAGCTCCCTGTTTCCTCTCTGTGGAACTCCATTCATTTCATATTGTGTCCAAATTTCCTTCTTTTGTGTAGGGATTCCCCTATTTCCTGTCAAGCTCTTAATTTTTCCTTGTCTCTGTTGCTGTTTAAACATTCAGTGTGAATATCAGGAAAGTTCCTGCCCCCATCATTGCCAAGTCCTCGAGTCTCACAGAAGTTCCCCTAAAGGACAAAGACGTGCAGCTGAAGGACTTCCAGGGCTGAGAGCAGTGTTGCCTTCCTGCTGGCATCTTCTGGAATCTACCACCACATCCACAGGGACGGTCGCTGGTCATTTTCTCATGAGAAATCACTTCAAACTAGCCAGTTGACTAAAAAGGTTGACAGGAGCTCAGAAAATAAATGTGATTGTATTCCATACGGGCGAGTGTTCAGAAGGGTGGTATTCTGAAGGTTTGCTTGCTAATTGATTTATCTGGGAATCGGAAGGCTCTTTTTCAATCAAAACTGTGTTATAATAATTGTTAGGTCCACAGAAGTTTACCTAATATAACCTCAAATAATAGACCATTTTAATGAAAAAAATGTAGTAAGCAAAGCAGTTTCACCACTAGTAATTATGCAATTTTAAAGACATATTCCAGTGAAATTAATTAAATACAAAACCATTTCAGAGGTAGAGGATGATGAAAATGTAACTAGATGTTTATGGAGATATAAGTGGGATTCCCAACATTTTTAAGAGCTTTACAGAAATGACATATAATATCTGGTTTCACTTAAAAAGTGCAGATTTACTCTTTAAATAAGTGAATTGATAGCATCACTTCATGAATCCACCAAATATAAATCTGATATCGTCAGATTTAATGTGTCTTTTAATATAAGAAGTAGTTAAAGCCATTGGTAGGTATTCATAAAACGTGTGTTACTTCATTCTATCCCAACAGCAACTAGGAGGGAAGGACTGTTATTCCCACTGTACAGTGTGAACACTGAGGTTTAGAAAGGATTAAGTTACCCATTAGTAGACTGGAGAGATTAGATCCAAGTTACCCTCTTTCTAACATCCCCACGTTGCTTCACAAAGAGAAGGAACTGACCAGAGAAGAAAGAGAAACGTGTGCACTCTAGTGTAAGGTGGGGAGAGAGGTCTATCTCTTGAACTCCACAGCCCAGAGCTGTAGCAGCTGGTGTTTCTTGAATGTTCAGCATCTGGTGTAGCTCGTGTCTTATTCTACTTAACCACAATCACCCCGTAAATTAGATACTTCTGTTCCCACTCCCATTTTGCGTGTGAGGAAACTGAAACGGAGAGAGGTTAAGCTGACTGTCCAAAGTCACGTGGCAAGGAGGCAGCGGTGCCTTCAGACAGCGGCTCCTGAGCCAGCTGCCCCCGTCCACCACATACACACGACAGCCCCAGGAGGCAGCTTCAGACGGTCGGAGAAGCTGAGAGACAGGTGATGAGACAGCAGACAGGGTGACGGGGTGCTCGGGGGGAGCAGGGCCACTACAGCTACAAGGCCTCTCCGAGACAACATGCCCTCTAGGCTAGAATGAAAGGAAGGAACAGCGTGGATTCCCTGGGGGAAGGGTCTCCATGCTGAGCCGGCCACTCAGGATGCCACCTCATCACAACTCAGCCCTTCTCTTCACGCAGGGCCTCTCGCACGCAGGAGCCCGAAAGGATATGACGTCATTTGTACATTTGGGGACTTGCCAAGGTCTTGGGCAGCATCCCGGAAAAGATCCACTGTAATGGGAAATGCTGGCAGAGGCTTGGGGAGAAGAAATGCAAAGACTCTATTAGTCAGGGCTCTCCAGAGAAACAGAACCAATGGGAGACAGATGAGATAGATAGATGATAGATAGAGAGATAGATAGATAGATAGAGGGGTAGATTATTGATAGATAGAGGGATAGATTTATAGAGGGCTAGAGGGATAGATTATTGATAAATAGATAGATGGATAGATGGAGAGATAGATTATTGATAGAGGGATAGATTATTGATAAGTAGATAGAGGGATAGATTATTCATAGATAGAGGGATACATAGAGGGATAGATTTATAGATGGATAGAGGGATAGATTATTGATAGATAGAGGGATAGATTTATAGATGGATAGAGGAATAGATTATTGATAACTAGATAGATGGAGAGATAGATTATTGATAGATGATAGATAGATAGATAGGAGAGAACCAGGAAAGCAGGTGGTAGAATTCAGCCTGGGTGTGAAGGTCTGAGAACAAGGAGTGCCAGTGTCCGAGGGCAAGAGAAGATGGATATCTCAGCTCAAAGAGTGAGTGAATTCACCCTTCCTCCACTTTTTTTTGTAGTCAGGCCCTCAAAGGATTGGATGATGTTCCCCCAGCCACCACCTCCCCACACACCCATCGTTGAGGGCAATCTTTACTCAGTCTACAGATTCAAGTGTTAATCCCTTCTGGAAACATCCTCACAGACACACCCGGGAATCATGTTTTACCAGCTACCTGGGCATCCTTAACCCAGTCAAACTGACACATAAAATTAACCATCACAGGCTCCTAAAGCTGGGAGAAGCTGGGCAAGTTTAGGGACCTGAAAGATCAGAGAAACACTGTGTAGTGAAGGAGGTGGAGAAAGAGATAGAGACAGAGACAGAGACAGAGAGACGGAGGGAGAGACCAGGTCATGCACTTCTTACTCATTTCCACGGACTGTCACTGGGTGATTGATGCAGGGGAGTGAAAGAAGCATTCCCTGGGAATGATTTTAAAAGACCCCTTTGGGAGGGGAGGATTTTAAAAGACCCCTGTGCTCCCTGGACAGTACTCTCTGTACCCTGTTCTGCCCTCATGACCCACAGATGTTCAGCTCAGGTAGAGAGAGGCTGTCAGTGGGGCAGGTCCTCTGCTATGAGTGAATGTAACTTGATTGACGTCCAGGTGGAAACTCTGGAATTATTTTCCTACCTTTACTCCATAGTAACTCTTTCAAAAGGGCATATTTGATTCTGTGTCATATTGGTAACGTGGACAAACATCTATTTCTATACCGATTTCTCAACAAATGCATGTACATTCAACTGGATTTTGTTTCCAGTTGAAATAGCTTTTTAGATGAAAGCTGAATTGGGAGTTCCGTGTGTATTTCAAATCTTAGAAGGAAACAGTGAACGTTAAGCACAAAACGGGAAGATATTAACTATGGCAGGTTAAGGAGGCCATTCTTGATGTAGTTCCCATATGTTATTTGATTTTAACATCACAAATTTCACTTCCATCATTATGAAATCAATCCCTGAGGTGTATTTCAGAGCAATAGAGGAACCTCCAAGCACCTGCTTTCTGGTTGGAACTGTTTTGCCTACAAAAACATGCCAACATTTTAACACACTTTCCAAGTGGCCATTTATCAAACATAATAATGACGGAGGGAAATCTCCAGTCGCAGAGTTCCCCATATCCTCATGAGGATCCCACAGATGGTTTCACCTCTAATGATCTCGGTTTGCAGCATCTATGACTGAAATCACATTCAAGCACTGGCATTTACCACTCAGCAAACAGATTGCCTACGTTGATCTTAAACTCTAAGAACATCAAAAGGCTGTGGGTGTGGGTCAGATCCTGCTCTAGATGTTTGTAGTTTCCATTGAGAAGATGCTCTTCGTGAGCTACTTCTCAGAAATGACATCATACAGACTCTTGTAGCCAGTTTCTCCTAACTCTACCGACAGATACAAAGGCGAGGTTTAAGAGTGCTCTCTTAATACGCTAGGCGCTGGACACAATCTCATTTCATGATCCCCAAATCAAAGGACTTCTTTTTTTTTTTCTTGTGGTACGCGGGCCTCTCACTCTTGTGGCCTCTCCCGTTGCAGAGCACAGGCTCCAGACGCGCAGGCTCAGCGGCCATGGCTAACGGGCCCAGCCGCTCCGCGGCATGTGGGATCTTCCCGGACCGGGGCACGAACCCGCGTCCCCTGCATCGGCAGGCGGACTCTCAACCACTGCGCCACCAGGGCGGCCCTGAGGACTTTATTTTTATTACCACCCCTCCCACAGTTCTATAGATGAGGATGAGGGAGAGGGTTAGAGCCAAGCTAAGGCCACACAACCGTTACTAGAAGACCTGGAATCTGAACCCAGCCTTGCCGACTTCACAGCCTGAATTCCTAACCCTTACTTTACTCTGCGTCCCCAGAGTAACTTCCAGTAACAACCCCCACGGGAGAGTGACTGTCTAAGGAGAGATCCTGAGATAGCTCACGAGCCGGTGCTGATGAATCCGATCTCTTTGGTGGAGTTGCCGGCTGGGGAAGCAGAGGCCCTCATTTACTCCACCTTGTGGCATCTAGCCCTGCCTACAACTTGCTGAGGCCACGTAAACACGGAGGGACTAAAACAAGCCTGGTGGTCAGCCACTGGCAGTTCCCAGACCCAAGACAGAGCTTGAGACACTCACCCTCCTTTTCCCTGAGTCTGCATTTAACCAGCACACCAGTAATTCTGAGATCACTTGGAAAACACGGGCTTTGAGGATTGAAACCACATGGCATCCTCGGTCTGGCTGTATGCAAATGGCATTGGGATGCACGTCAGCTTGCATCCCTGAGCATCTGCTGGGTGCCCGCTCTGGCTAAGTGGGGCTTCTGACACTTGTTTTCATTTACCCCCAGGTCAACCCCATGACAGGGGCCATTCTGATGACCCCCATCCTGGGGAACAGGCTGAGACCCCACCAGGCTCTCACCACACTCCCCTGAAGTCCCACCCCTGGGGCATGGTGGGTTTTGAACCCAGCCGGTCTGCGTCCACCGGAGCTTGCGTTACCTGCTGCCGCACCCACGCCTTCCTCAGGCCCGCTTGCTTCGTAGGTGTCTGCAAGGTTTTCAAGTTCCTACTCTCCCCTCCCCTGCCCCCTGGCTGCCAGTGGACGTGCTCCCAGACCACTCAGCCAGCCAGTGCAGCATCTCAGTCACCCCTCAGGTACTTTGTGACAAGCTCCTCGAGCACCGACATCGCATTTTGCCTTCAGTTGGTCATGCCTTTGGACAGTCATTGCCTCGTCCCCAAGTTTGCCGTAGCCCTTGTGCGATGACACGGGAGCGGGCGCTTTGCAGGGGAAGTGGTGCTGAACATGACGTACTGGTGCTGGCCTGTGGGCTGGTGGCCTTTGGCAGAAGCCTGGTGTCTGGACCACATGCCAGAGCCCTTGCATCTCTGAGACAGAGGAAACCACACCTCCTCCTGTTCCTGGCCGTGACTACACAAAGCAGGATTTCCAACCCTTTTCCACAGGGAAAGCACCTACTAATTATACTCAAGGCTTGGACTTTGAAGGATGCAAAGGCCTCACCTTTGATGGTGAGGCCAAGCTGTGATTAGAGAGCTGGCCTCCTGGCCATGTGGCCTGGGGGAGGGCCGTTGGCTTGGACCCTGCCAGCTGTTGACCCAGAGAATCTGTTGAGCAGCGTCTCCAGGGCTGGAGTCACCCTGTATCCCAATAACGGGATACATATGGGCCCCCAGCGTGAAAGGACAGGTGGGAGGCGAAACTCCGGGCAAATCACATTTTAAGGGTGAGCCGAGGCAGACTTGCCACGGATTCCAAACAGGAACAGCCAAGCAGATAGCAGAAAAGTCTGAAAATGAGTGGCGAACCAGTGTGCCGCATATGTCGTGGGAGTGTTTGGGTTTCGAGTATTATGTCTCTCTTCCTTTAAACCATTAAATTCTGGGATACTGTGATTCTTTGGACTACAAACTGCATTTCCCAGACCCACCTTTGACGTGAGAAACAGCACCAGAGCCTTTGTCATTTATTTAGAAAAATAGGTTCACTCCAACTTAACTGGGAGATACTCACACGCGGTAAGACGCAGATCCCGGGGAACACCGGAAAATCCCCTCTGAGTTGTTAGGATGTCAACAGCAGACCTGTGTGCTTACAGAACCAGATTCAGAGAAGGTCTGCACCAATCCCACGTGCTTGGAACTTCACCCAGTGAACAGATGAACTCCTCTGGCATGTCCTGCAGGCTGCCTTGACCACGACGCTGTGTCTCAAGGTGGACCGAGAGGTGGGGAAGCCGGGGCCTCTGATCCAGGAGCCTTCAACATGGCGGAGCCTATTGACAGTTAAAGGAGCAAGAATACTCCGGGATGGCTAAGCTCTGGCCACTCCCTCCCTGCTCCGGCATCCACTTACTGAACGAATCTGATCAGAGGCAACCAGGGCTCTGTGTCCTGCTGCCTGTGGCTCCCAGCTTAGAGACTGACTCTGCAGGGTTTTCTCAGGCACGGGTTCAGCCACTGGAGACTACCTTGGAGCCACTAGGAAGGCTCTTAACTTAGGATGTCTTTCCTTCACAGTGACGTAGGGCTTCCATCCCACCACCGAAGAGTCATTCTTTCGGGCAAACACTGCTCTCCCAAGCAACGTTCCTCTAATGCGAGCACTGATGGACAGATTTATGCAGATTTACTTTATGTACTTACATATTTGCATATTTTCCTTATTTATTATACACCTAGGGAATGCTAATAGACCAGCCTGATAGATGTTTAAGTAATTAAACCATATCTCATAGAGTAAAAACTAAACTTGTGTTGTCCAATGAATAATAATGAAGAAAATTAAACACTGTAAGTCATTGTATTCACCCCAATCCCAACCTGGTCCCTTGGCTGACTCTGGCCGTCAGAGGAGGTTTTCCTTTCCTATTGCTGGTGTAACAAAAGACCATAAACCCAGTGAGTTGTGGAATGGGTTCAGCCGCGTGGTGAGCTGGTGCTCTGGGCAGAGCGGTGCTGGCTTTCCCTAGTGGCCTCTGAGCATGGAAGAAAATGCATGGTGATGCAGCCAGTCTCTGGATGAGACTAACATTTGAATCCATAGACTGAGTAAGGCAGATTGTCTTCCTTACTGTGAGTGGGTCTCCCCCAGTCAGTGGGAGGCCTGAATAGAATAAAGAAGTCAACTCTCCTGCAAATAAGGGGGAATTTCTCCTGCCTGATGACCTTTGTAATGGAGCAGGAGAGTCCTGGGACTCTCCCCTCCATGTCCTCTACCTGCCTCTTGTCTGTAGAAAAACTTAAACCTCCTAGGCCTTCCCTGGGTACCAAAGAGAACATTTAAACAGAGAAGTGAGAAAATGCAGAAAGAAAGGAAAACATGCAAGCAGGACAAAATAATAATAGTTCAGCCATTAAACAAAATCAAGAACCTTTAGTTCCTCCTCAAGGGCCACAGATAATATTCTGAGTCACATCCTTTGAGCTGTTGGAAGATACTTGAAACCCCCACCAGGTGGGAGAAGTTAACTGCATGCTGCCCACCAGCACACAGACCCCAGACTGGTTGGAACCAGAAGGCTGGTGATGTTCACTCCCGATGACCTCACCACCAACCAATCAGAAGAATGTCGACGAGCTGATCACACACCCTCTACCCCTCCCCTCACCTTCTCTTTAAAAATCTTTCCCTGGGACTTCCCTGGTGGTGCAGTGGTTAAGATTCCACGCTCCCAATGTAGGGGTTCCCTGGTCAGGGAACTAGATCCCACGTGCATGCCACAACTAAGAGTTTGCATGCTACAACTAAGGAGGCTGCGTACTGCAACTAAGGAGCTTGCCTGCTGCAACTAAGACCCAGTGCAACCAAATAAATAAATAAATATAAAAATCTTTCCTTGAAAGCCATTGGGGAGTTTGGGTCTTTTTTTTTTTTTTTTTTTAAGTATAGTTGATGTACAATGTTGTGTTAATTTCTGCTGTAGAGCAAAGTGACTCAGTTATACACAATTTCTGCTGTAGAGAAAAGTGACTCTGTTATTCACATATATATCTTTTTTTTTGCGGTACGCGGGCCTCTCACTGTTGTGGCCTCTCCCGTTGCGGAGCACAGGCTCCGGACGCGCAGCCTCAGCGGCCATGGCTCACGGGCCCAGCTGCTCCGCAGCACATGGGATCTTCGCAGACCGGGGCACGAACCCGTGTCCCCTGCATCGGCAGGCGGACTCCCAACCACTGTACCACCAGGGAAGCCCTATACATTCTTTTTAATATTCTTTTCCATTATAGTTTATCCCAGGATATTGGATATAGTTTAAGCACTAGCTGCCCATGCTCCTCACTTGCCGCCCTGGAATAAATGCTTCGCTTTCCTTCACCACAGCCTGGTGTCAGTGGATTGGCTTTCCTGCATGCAGGCGAGAGGACCCAAGTTTGGTTCAGTAACACCTTGAGCTGGGACCTTGGTTCTTTCCTAACTTGAAGTGAAATGTTGGCTCTTTCTGGATCTCAAGCTTCTTGCTGACATTTGAAATGAAACTACACCATTGGCTTTCCTGGGTCTCCAGCCTGCTGACTGTGGATCGTGGGACATCTCAGCCTCTGTAATCACCTGAGCCAACTCCTTATAATAAATCTCTTTACACACATTTTTTTTAAACATCTTTATTGGAGTATAATTGCTTTACAATGGTGTGTTAGTTTCTGCTTTATAACAAAGTGAATCAGTTATACATATACATATGTTCCCATATCTCTTCCTTCTTGCGTCTCCCTCCCTCCCACCCTCCCTATCCCACCCCTCTAGGTGGTCACGAAGCAAGGAGCTGATCTCCCTGTGCTATGCGGCTGCTTCCCACTAGCTACCTATTTTACATTTGGTAGTGTATATATGTCCATGCCACTCTCTCACTTTTTACCAGCTTCCCCTTCCCCCTCCCCATATCTCCAAGTCCATTCTCTAGTAGGTCTGTGTCTTTATTCTCATCTTGCCCCTAGGTTCTTCATGACCTTTTTTTTTTTTTTTTTAGATTCCATATATATGTGTTAGCATACGGTATTTGTTTTTCTCTTTCTGACTTACTTCACTCTGTATGACAGACTCTAGGTCCATCCACCTCACTACAAATAACTCAATTTCGTTTCTTTTTATGGCTGAATAATATTCCATTGTATATATGTGCCACATCTTCTTTATCCATTCATCTGTTGATGGACACTTAGGTTGCTTCCATGTCCTGGATATTGTAAATAGAGCTGCAATGAACATTTTGGTACATGACTCTGTTTGAATTATGGTTTTCTCAGGGTATATGCCCAGTAGCAGGATTGCTGGGTCATATGGTAGTTCTATTTGTAGTTTTTTAAGGAACCTCCATACTGTTCTCCATAGTGGCTGTATCAATTTACATCCCCACCAACAGTGCAAGAGTGTTCCCTTTTCTCCACACCCTCACCAGCATTTATTGTTTGTAGATTTTTTGATGATGCACACATATTTTTAATATATATATATACACACACATATATATGTATATTATATATACATACACATTCTGTTTCTCTGGAGAACTCTTGTTTTGTTTTGCTTTGTTTTTTATTGGAGTACAGTTGCTTTACAATATTGTATTAGTTTCTACTGTACAGCAAAGTGAATCAGTTATGCATATACATATATCCACTCTTTTTTGGATTTCCTTCCCATTTAGATCACCACAGAGCACTGAGTAGAGTTCCCTGTGCTATACAGCAGGTTCTCATTAGTTATCTATTGTATACATAGTAGTGTATATATGTCAATCCCAATCTCTCAATTCGTCCCACCCCCCTCCCCCCCTTGGTAAACATAAGTTTGTTCTCTACATCTGTAACTCTATTTCTGCTTTGCAAATAAGTTCATCTATCCCTTTTTTCTAGATTCCACATATAAACGATATTAAATGATATTTGTTTCTCTCTTTCTGACTTACTTCACTCTGTATGACAATCTCTAGGTCCATCCACATCTCTGCAAATGGCACCATTTCTTTCCTTTTTATGGCTGAGAAACATTTAATTGTATATATGTACCACATCTTCTTTATCCATTCCTCTGTTGATGGACATTTAGGTTGCTTCCATGTCCTGGCTATTGTAAATAATGCTGCAGTGAACATTGGGGTGCAGGCATCTTTTCGAATCATGGTTTTCTACCGATATATGCCTAGGAGTGGGATTGCTGGGTCATAAGATAGCTCTATTTTTAGTTTTCTAAGGAACCTCCATACTGTTGGAGAACTCTTATTTGGAAATGGGGTATTTGCAGATGACCAGTTTAAGATGAAGCCATTAGGGTGGCTACCCAATTGATATCCATTGGTATTCAATATGAGTAGTATCCTTACAAAATGGAATAAATTTGGTACAGAGGGAAGACAGACAGGTACAGAGGGAAGATGATGTGAAGACACAGGGAAAATATCATCTAAAAGCCAAGGAACTCCTGAGGCTGTAAGAACACAGGAGAAGCCTGAAATAAACTCTCCCTCACAGCCCTCAGAAGGCATCAACCCTGCCAGCAGCTAGATGTAGAACTTCTGACCCCTGGAACTGTGAGACAGTAAATTTCTGTTGTTTAAACTAGCCAGTATATATGCTACTTCATTATGGAACCCTAGCAAACTAATCCGTACATCTGATTCAGTCGTGGCATCTACTCTTTAAAAGACTTGAACTGGCAGAGCTGGGGGAGGGGGAAAGTCACATGGACCAAGCAGAAAGGATGCCCTCTTGAGTTGCATGATATGGTAAATTGCTGGTCCCTAGAGCTGCCTGGATTCCAGCAAGTAAATCTTTAAAATACACCCCAGGTCCCCTTCTTATGGTGACCTGGGTGGATCACCTTTCTTGTGCCAGGAATACTTGGTTCCCAGTGTCTGTCTTGCCCAGTGCTTAGGACGGTGCCTGGCACGTGGCCATGTCCCACAAGTGCGCACTGAATGAGGTTAAGGTGCAGAGGCATGGCTGGAGAGAGTGTGCATCGTGGCGACCACACTCAGTCCCTGGAGAGGAGGAAGGCTTTGCCCAGAAGTGGGATCTTGCAGGAAGTCATGAGAATCAGGGCCCTGACCCTCTTGATTGGAGGACGTGCTGGACTAGACTGGCGACATTCCCGAGAAGTCTGCTCAGTAAGAAAAGCAAAGTGTGAGTCATTCTGAGGGAGGACATCCAGAGGGGTCCAGCATCCCATTCAGTGATGTGAGGAGCAAGCCCCCAGACAGACACCAGAGCTGATTTTCATATGCCCTCCTGCAAATCTCATTCTTGTCCTCAGACCCTCTGCTGGCATCCAGTTCAGCCTTAAGGGATTCAGAGTCATCACAAGCTCAGCTCAGCTCAGAGCTCGGCTTCACTGGACTCTGCAGCCCAATCCCTTTCCTCCCGGACTCCTGGCTGAGTCCATCAGAAATACAGGTCAATAAGGGGTCCAGCTGAACCTCAAAATAGATGTGTACAGAACGAGGTGCTGTTCTAACACAGCACCTCAAAGATCTAAATATTTTGGTTGCTCTGACAGAGAACAGGGAAAATGGGAATAGTCCCAAATGTTTTAAGACAGCCCATGGGAGCCCCAGCAGTAACTACAGGAGACTTTGAGGGCAGAGGTCCAGGGCTTAGTTTGGCCAGTACTTCCCACAGCCAATGATGGATAAGTATTGATGCTATGGTACCCACCTGTCCACCTGCAGCCTGGTAAGCACTGGGGAAGTTTATATATTCTACATATACAGGAGGTAGGGAGCTGTAGAGTCTTATACTGGACTGTACTTTCTACAGCAGATGCTGTGCTCTCTCCAACAGCCTTCTCTGAACCACCTTTGCAGGATTAACCAACATTCTCATGCCTTTTGCAAAACAGACTCAAAGTAACCTGTAGCCTGAAGCCAATGGGCTGCGCTCTGATAAACCCCTCAAGCTTCTTTATGCCAGGTGCATTCATTGTTATAATTATGTGATTTAAATAAATACTACATGAACCTATGAAATATGAATGCCTAAGGAAAGAACTATGGCTTCAATGAAAACCCAGATGAATGTTCTGGAAAGACTGGATCAGATGAGTCTCTTTTAAACATGTTTTTGAAAAAGTGTGACCAAGAGAAGAGTGAAAGTTTAGGGGATGGATTGGTGATTGTACAAACCTAGGATTCGACGGTCATCCTGCTTTCTAGGTATTCTGAAGTTTTTGCTCCATGAGAAATCATCTCTGAAAAAAAATTTTCTCTTGCAAGAAAAATGATGCAGAACCCCAATAAAGAGATCTCATTCAAAGAACAGAATTTGGTCCTCAGACCAAGAGTAGCCAAGAAATTATATTTATATATCTTTTAAGTTAGAGTAAAATATTCTGTAACTGTGATCCCTTAACACACTTTGTTTCACTATCAGCTACTCCCCTGAATACATCAGATAAGAGGACTTAACTTCTCTGTATTACTGTTAAAATAAGGAACTAGTCTCTCTGCCAAGACCTGCTCTTTATCAGGTCCCAGGACCAGGAGAGGGGCTGCATTCAGAAAAAAAAGGCAGGTGCTCCAGAACATGCCACTGCTTGGAAGCTGTTTGGCCTTTGATCTTAGAAATTCCTCCCAAGAAAGTTAGCATGACTCCTCACCTTCACAAGTTCTAGGGAGCTGTGACTTAGGAATGCTGACCTCCTGGGTGGAATTAGAATGGAATGCTGTCAAATTTCTGGTGCGCTGGAAAAGATACTACAAAAAAGTACATGTTCATCCTACCTTATCACAACTCACCCTAGAAGTTTCTCTTCTGCCCCAGGAGAGAAGCCACAAAAGCCGGTCACATTTGTCACCCTTGCTGGTGGCCTGGGAGGGCTGCTATTCCGGGCAGAGTCCCACAGGGGTTCTTCCAGAGAGGGTCAGCCTGAGCCCTGTTAATCATTGTTGACAATGTCTGTGCTGTTGGGTATTGCTAAGATTAAAACCTAGTGGAGGTTATGGTCTCTGCACGTGTGGAATTGACAGTGTTAGCAACTGCAACACACACGCATTCAAAAATGTGTGCTCTGAAACCCCAGGTGACATGCATTTCCTGACACACCATGACCTTCCCTCCTCCTTGCCTTTGTGTCCGCTGCCATTTCTTTTCAGAGTGGAAACCACCCCCCTTCCCCAGCACCCCAACACTCAGACCACCCATCCTGTCCAGAGTTCCAGTGTTGTTCAAGAGCTCACTGATGTGAGGGGAAGGCATCTCTCAATAACCCTAATGGGTATCTCAGTTGCCAACAGAGGTCTGAAAAGATTTAAGCAATTACAGAGGAAGCTGGATTCTTCAAACAAACGCGAGTGGCAAAAATTTGCCCACAAAAAGTTTTAAGTGTTTAAAAAGCTAAGTCATGCTTAATTATGCGTTTCGCTCAATATATTTCCTGAATATAAAGATGACATGAAACATAAAAGTCAACGATAATACATACGCACGAATTCAATATTCGTATTGTTCACGCGTTACTGACGTGGAGACACTAACAGGCCCTGGATTGTCTGAAGTGCCCACTATTGTGAATTTCTTTGGGGAGGATAATCAGGAAACTTTTCAAGTATCCATTTTTATAATATAAATACCTCGGGGCTGATGAATATTTCAACTTTCATCAGTCACTGGGATATCAGAATCAATCTGTCAGTCAGATCTGTTGGAATGTAGGAAACCTGCAATGCAGAAGAGCAAAGTTTGCCTGCAGGAAAACTCTCATGGAGCAGGACCCTTCGGCCAGCAGTCTCCCTCCTTCCTTTCCTTCCTTTCTTTCTGTCCTATTTTCTTTCTTTTTCTTTTATATTAATTTTTATTTTCTATTGGAGTATAGTTGATTTACAATGTTTTGTTACTTTCAGGTGTACAGCAAAGTGATTTCGTTATACATATACACATATCCATTCTTTTTTGGATTCTTTTCCCATATCGGTCATTACAGAACATTAAGTAGAGTTCCCTGTGCTGTACAGTAGGTCCTTGTGGATTATCTGTTTTATATATAGTAGTGTGTATATGTTAATCGCAAACTCCTTTAAAGTTTTATTATTTCTTGCCTCATACTTATTTTTATGAACATTGCTCCAAAAGACAGAGGGCTTGGTCCACCTGCTGTCCCTAGCGGAGGAAACACATTGTCCTCTCTGAGCAAAAGCTGCCCGGGGTCCTCAGAAAATCTGGGGAAAACAAAGAATAAAGCTAGACACAAACGCGGAAGAATAAAGATAAGTAGGGGGATGCTCAGACAGGGAGCCAGTTCCTCATGTGAGCAGTTTCAGAAGGAAAGCGTGAACCAGCCCCTCGCTGCCCTCCCCCCTCCCCCGGCTAACAGCCCTGCCCCTTCTTCCCCCTGCTGGAGTCTTCGAGGGCAGAGCCTTACCACGTAAGGCTGGGTAAGTTCCCTGGGGTCTCATCTACCCCTCAGAGAAGCCAGGCGGGGCTTTGGGAGACTTCCAGAACTGTGGGGAATGTTGTATTGTGTAGGGTGTGCTTCTCCCCTCCTCCCCTCCCCTCTCCCCTCTCTTTCTCTCCCCTCCCCCCCTCCCCTTCCAGGGCACTGCCTGATAAGGGTTGGAAACAGACCACAGATCCCCTAGGATTCTGTGCGTTTGCATCCACCACCAATCACAGTACGCGGAAGTTAGAAAACAGCATGGGGGTCACCTTGTCCAACCTCCCAATTTATTTTCACCCTGCAGCCCACACTCCCTGCGTGAGGGAAGCGAATGAAGAATGAACGGATGCGCTTCCTATGTCGGCTGAATTTTCACTCTTGTGCTTAGCGGTCCCACTTCATAATTCCGAGCTGGTAGGCACACGTCCCTGAAACAGTCCTTGGCTAATTGTGCAGACAATTAGCATTTGTTACTTGTCTAAATGAGCCAAGTGGGCAATTGTTTCTGACTGGAGCCGCTGGGAACACAAAGAGTCGCCTGTGTTCCTAATTTCTGGGTGGAATCTGCCAGTGGGTCACTCCTATAGGCAGCGAGCCTAGAGTGCTGCTCTTAGAATCGAGATGCCCTGTCCAGCTGCCCAGATCACCCAGTCACGCCAGACCTGAGATCCAGCAACCTCCTTCCTTTTGGGGATGACAGTGTGCTCCTACAGGTTCCCGGTTCCTGGGGGAGGGGTCCAAGCTGCCCGGCCCACTGTGCCCACCGCCTTGCCCTGGTCTCATCTCGGTAGAGTGGGGACTTTGCTGTGTGCAGGCATCCCGAGCTCCGCCAGGCTCGCCCCATCTCTCGGCATCTGGCAATGCGGGCGCCTCCCACCGGACGTCGCCCGTCGGTGCCGAGATAGGCAGCTGCCCTGGTCCTCCTTGTCAGGTCTGTTCTCAAAGCACCAACTCGACCAGGACCAGAGGTCAGAGGTGCTCTGGCTTTGCAACATGCGGAATAAAACTTGTCGAAGAGCATTTTCTCCCAGTCTCTCCAGCTGTCCTGATGCCCGCAGTGTAGACTGAAGCCCTGTTCCTGGGTCTCCCTACGGGATCTGCCACAATGCAGATCCGATGAGGCGGTGAGCTCAACAGGTCATCTGGAGAAAGCCATTACTGCAAGCCTGCTGCTATTTCTGGGTAAAGTTTGGTAAAGTTACACGCTTTGTGTTGTTTTGTTTTGAAGGATTGTATAGGGTTCAGAATGTACCACGTCCAAATATGCCACTTTGGCACATGGATTATTTGGGGTTAAAGGCAGTGGGAGAAGCAGCAGACACAGGAAAAGCTCTTTACCTCCCCCGTATCAATTTCCCTTTTTGTACAGGAAATTTACATTTAGAAGGAAATTGTCGTTAGTAAGCATACCTGGAAGAGATCTACTTCCAGAGAGAACTCCCTCACCTGAGCCTGTTATCAGCACCTTATCAGTATTTACATCCATTTCCGCCCCTCACCTACCCCCTAGCTGGGCTCCTTTCCAGCGCCCCAACCCCCACATCTCAGCCCTCTTTCTTTCCTCACCTCAGGATGGTGTCTAAGCCTCAGTCATCTGAGAATCGCCTGGAACCTCATATTTACGTGAACCCCATGTTTACATACATATTTAAAGTCATTTATTTTCTCCTGTTCATCTGTCTTGCATCAATTTAATTCTTAGAGCAACCATAACCTCAAAGGATGAAAGGGAGCCTTTCCTCACCTACAGTTTTGAGGAAGCCAAAAATACCAAGTCTGTCTTCATTAAGTAGTTGGATTATTCAGTTCTGCCAGAAATAGAGAAAAGGTTTGCTATGAATAACTTCAAACAACTGAATTATTGTTTTTCTTTTGTTAAAGTTGGCTGGAAGTTGGATGAATCAGGCACATGTGCACGCGCGTGTGTGTAGAGGGTTTTTTTTTTTACATCTTTATTGGAGTATAATTGCTTTACAATGGTGTGTTAGTTTCTGCTTTATAACAAAGTGAATCAGTTATACATATACATATGTTCCCATATCTCTTCCCTCTTTCGTCTTCCTCCCTCCCACCCTCCCTAAAGTGAGGGGGTTTTGCTGCACAGATAACGGCATCATTTTCCTGTGTGTCTAAACCTACCCTTGTGACGTCACCTTGCCCTCCTCTCCGCTCTTGTCTGTAAACTGAATGTGGTGAAGAAGCCAGAAGGGGCGGCTCACTGCGGAGTGTGGGTGTCATTCGTTGTTTGAGTCTATGAACTTGTTTCTTGCATATTCACCTCCTAGAAGTGGAAATGAGAGAAAAGGAGAACACACTTTTGGAAACACCTACTTTGTACCTGCCTCATCTCTGTGTCTCATTTAACTCTCAAAGAGCCTGATAAAAGAAATGTTCATGGGGAATTCCCTGGCAGTCCAGTGGTTGGGACTCCACCCTTTCATTGCTGAGGGCCATGAACTAAGATCCCCCAAGCCACACGGTGCGGCCAAATATAAATAATAAATAAATAAATAAGAAAAAGAAGTGTTCACATATTGAGGTCTGGGGAAGCCATTCTGGCTTATACATGAGTTAACTTGAATCGTGTGCTGACTACAACAACCTGTCCGTGACCCATTAAACATACATTGTACATCTGCTTTCATTATTAAAGAGAAGGGCACACTGACCAGGGTGAAAAATGTCCCTGTTAAAAATAAAGATCAGGGGATATATGTATATGTATAGCTGATTCACTTTGTTATACAGCAGAAACTAACACACCATTGTAAAGCAATTATACTCCAATAAAGGGGTCAAAAAAATAAATAAAAATAAAGATTAAATGCCTCCCTTCCTGGGATGCCAATGCTGATTCTGTTTCCATGATAAGACTCCCTTCCTAGGTGCCAAGGCCATGCTGACTCACTGAAACCCTGAAGGAATGTATCCCTGACTTACTTAATGCTCTCTGTTCTGACAAGATATAAAACTGTGCTGAAAACCATGGTTCTCTGGAGTTGTCTGAGTGGCTGTCTTCTGGGCTGCAGTCCTCAGTTTGACTCAATACAACTCTTTTCTATTCTTATTATAGATTGTTTATTGATTATTTTCATCAACAAACCCCTAGATGCAGGTGTGAACATTCTCTGTTTAAAGATGTGGAATTTGAGGAACAGAGAGGTTATTTGTCTAAGATCACAGAGCTGGTAGGCGGTAGATGCAGAAGTTGAATCGAGGCAACTGGATGCTAAATGCAGGAGCTCCTTCTACTCCAAAATACCCCGGATGTCAGAGGACCTTCTAGGTCTCCACCATTCCTGCAGTTCCCAGGGGCTCCGCCTTCATCTCTGCTGCCTAAGTGCCCATGAGTCTGTGTGAGCTGCTTCTGTTTCATCCCTCAGAATCATTGAGGAAAGAGCCGCCCCCGTTAGGTGAGACAACTGTCCACCAAGAATTTTGTGCGTTCGCTTCAGGTGACAGTCAGATTTAGGGATGGGATCTGAACCCACAGTCTCGGCCCTTTCCTTATCTCTCTCTCCCTCTTCCTCCTTAGTCCTTCTGCTGCTCAGCTACCAGGACCTGCCTGCTTCAGGCCCCTTTGCCATGTTGGAGATGGGAACATGCCAGGGGATAAAGATGAGCGATGGGATACAGGGTAGCTGTCTCTCTGTGGGCTCCCAGACAGCCTCAAAAGAGTGAAAATCATCCTGTCTTTTAAGAAGAAACATCTAATGGGCTGTTTGTCCGAATTGCCAAATCTCTTCTCATCTACACCGACCACTACAGCAATAAGGTACTGACCAAGCTTCCTTTCCGGAGACTGTTCTAACTGGAGGTGAACGATTGCTTCATCTGGTGGGGAAATCAGGATGCAATATTTGGGACATAGTTATACTAAAAACAATTGTGTTTATCTGGAGTTCGGATTTAGCTGGACATCCTCTATTTTATCTGGCAATCCTAAAACGGAGGCATAAGAAGGGCAGTTAAATTTCATGGAGCTATTTTTCATGAAGGGTGGATTTAGAAGCTCAGAACTGGATGGTTTTTCAATGTACAACTGTTTGGCGGGGGGAGTGGTTTCTTAAATCTTTTGAATTCATTTTCCATGAATTAACCATTCTAAAAGTATTGACAATATCGGGTGAGAAGTGTTGCGCTAATTGGAAACATTGCCATCACAATAGCCAAGCATCTTGTGAAGTGAGCCCAGGGAAACTGCATTTTCACAATGCAGTATTAGCATCCATCAAAATGAGAAAAGAGCCCCATACCCAGGAAATGCCCTGCAAAGGCAGAGAGGACAGAAAAGGAAAGGAAAATAACTAAATGGGCACCAGGCTTTTCTGCCTGGAAGCTCTCATCAGCTTTTGGTACCCTTCCCCTCCCCCCAAAAAGCAGGCTTTCTTGCCTCAGCACCCGTGAGAGCGTCACGTGAGGACGTGGACCATCCGCATCAGCTCCTGAAGTGAAAGAGGAAAACAAACAGTCCCTGGGAATATAGACATTGTATAAATGTTTAATGGGGCTGCATTAACAACATCAAGAAGTGCTAATGCTTTGTGGACAAAAGAGTTAAAGCCTGATGCATGGCAGGAATCAGTAAATTAGTAACTCGTGCGAGCTCTCGTGCTTCTGTTTCCAATTTCCTGATGCCAGTAAATGGTGCAGAAGGGATCTTCACTTGCATTTTTCTTGGTGTTCAAAGCTGATGGGTTTTCCCATTCGCTTTATAAAATTCATGCACATTCTTTATTGAAAACGTAGAATGTTCAAAACAAAAACCTTACAAAAGCTAACTTGGAAAATGTTATACATAATCGTGCTTCCCCAAACACTCACTTTTAACCTCAGACACATTTCTTTCTGGTTTTTTAAAGATGCTATTTTGTATAGTGTTCATTTTTTTGTGTTCTGCCCCCCCCCTTTTTTTTTTGCACATTGTTAAAAACTCTTTAAACATTATCTTAGATAGCAACAGCATACTGGAAATGAAGGCAAAGGTGAGATTAGCAGAGAACTGTGTAACAGAGGATCCCAAATACTTGCTAGAGGTGAGCCTTAAATGTGCGAAGCCAAGGTGTGAGCCTTACGAGTTTGCAGGATTCATGATGTTCATTAAATAAAATGTAACAAGCTCTTCAGGGGAGAAGCATATCGATACCCCAGGGAGAATTTCCTCCAGGAGTGCTTTTAGGGAGGATCTGTTTATCCCGCAAATAAGCGTGCATAGAAAGGATAGGAAGACACTTTCATCCAAGTTTTATTCTTAGAACATGCCCCATTGTAGGCTGTCATGAGCTCTTGAAGTGAACCTTTCCTACAGTTGCCAAAACATATAAGAAAATTAGCATCATTTTTCTTAGGCTTCTTGTAAATATTCGGTACCCTTTTCTATCCCTACTCTTGGGAATCCAGCTTCTGTGCCTAAAAAATCAGACAGCCACCAGCTCTTAGTGATGCTGTTAAGTTAATTAAACAAGGAAGCTGTTAGACTGATGTGGTTCTGATGCCAAGGCCCCTATGTATGCAAACAAAATCTGAGCCTGTAAATGCCCCAAGGTTGCAAAATCCAAACGTTAAGGACGACCAGACACAAACAGCCAGGTAGGCTTTAAGCCGTAGCCAATAAACAGTTGCCTTGTTTTGCTTCTGCCTTTTTCTGTATAGAAGTTTCTCCCTGGCTTCTGGGGGTGCAGTATTCCCAACAACTTCCTTTTGGGGGCTGCTCCACGCAAATCAATTTTTACTCAGATAAACTCTTACAATTTTTAACACAATAAGTCCCCTACATACGAACCTTCAAGTTGTGAACTTTCAAAGATGCGAACGTGCATTCGCATGTCCAATCATGTTGTTAGTTCACATATCTGTTGTACACTGTCATGTGTGTGTATCCTCTACAAGTGGTTGTGCTCTTGTGTACTTTACTGTACGGTACTGTATAGAGTACAGTAGTACAGTGTCTTTATTTCAAACCCAGGATGTCTGGAAGCAAGCAGTTTTCTTTATTTTAGGAGGCATTGTTAGTTTTTGAGGCACATAGAACGTAAAACATAGAACAGTACATACACAAAGGTTGCAGCAGCCGTTCAGAATGCAATCCAGTGCTACCGTGTCATCTACGATGAGCCCAAAAGAGCTACTACCCAGTCATCACCGGATCGTTTTTTCAAGAGGATGGATAGAATTGAATCCAGCAAGGAACCAGAACCTGTGCCATCAGCGTCAGGCGTGAGTGACATTGCATCTGGCCCTCCGTCTCCTATTGCTGACAACCCTTCAGCTCTACCATCTCCCACCTCCTCTCCTCCAGTCAGTAACTCTTCTTGCCTGTTCACGCGATGCCAGCCCCCATATGCCAGCTGTTGTACTGTACTGCTGTACTTTCAAGGTACTGTACTGTAAGATTAAAAATGTTTTCTTTATTTTTTGTGTTTGTTTTTATGTATTATTTGTGTGAAAAGTATTATAAACCTATTACAGTACAGTACTATATAGCTGATTGTGTTAGCTGGGTACCCAGGCTAAATCTGTTGGACTTACGAACAAAGTGGGCTTACAAGCGCGTTCTTGGAACGGAACTCTTTCGTATGTAGGGGGCTGACTGTATGCCTCAGTTTCTCTTTTAGCAGTGCACAAATAGGAATGTAAAACTATGTTCACAAAAGTGTTCTCTATTATTGCCAACATATAAAATAAAAATCACCTCACTGCTTAGCATTAAGCAGGTTGGCCAAGGAAACTACAGAAAATGCAAGCAATGCCCTCAGTAATAGAGTAATAGTAATTATCCAGCCATCAAAAGCAACCATTATGAAGAACATTGATTGATGTTAATTTTTAAAACCTAGATACCAAAGTTTATGGAAACTAGCATTTAGATTCTATATGCAGATGAAAAGAAAAACTGGAGAAAATGGTTAAGATAATAATAGTCAAAATGATGAGGTTGAGGCTGCTCTTCCTCTTTTAGATTCTGGGTTGTCTAAATTGCCTTTCTTGTTTTAAGTCATCCTGGTTTGGTTTGTTTGGTTTGGTACCTCTCGACTGTTGGGTCAAAGAGTTAAACTTCCAGGTCCCTTGACAGCCAGCCCAGACTTTTACTCACCCACATCAAGTCTTCTGAGAACCTGACTGATTTTGCCAGTTGCAAAGCACTGTTTGTTCTTGGGCAAATTATAATTACTTAGAAAACCTGTTTGCACAAACCTCACTGTTGCAGCTCATAAAACTGACTCTTGGTCATTCGACATGGAAAAAGTACCAGCCCAGACGGGGCAGAATTGGAAACAAGCTCTCACCTCCGCAGGTCCCCCAGGGATGGGGAGGGTGGTCCCTCCTGCAGCACATGCTCCTTTATGGAGGACCCTGGGGAGGCAGACACACTTAGTGGCAGAGACCTGCCCTCTTTTCTCTCCTCTCTTTGCTACTTGGCTGCACGGTAGGTTGGGACCTCACAGTGGGGTGATGGAAAGTTGGAAGAAGCTGGGAAGAGTGAGGACCATGGTAGGAGAGACTAGACTGGTCACCGGTCCTGAGGAGGGATGAAAGTCAACAACCCAAATTCATGTATCCAGAAAGAAAGCTGAGCTTGAACTGAACTTGAGTCACCTTTTCGCGCCTGTGGGTAATTCTAGCCTTTGAGGCACAGTCCAGAGGCCGTGGTTTGTGGGAGGAGAGTTGGTGGTCCTAAGTGGTCCTTTACAACATGGAACAGCGTCCCACCCAAAGGCTAGGAACCTAAGGCACAGATCTGGGAACAGAGCCCCGATCAATGAGCACCATGAAGGGTATGGAGAGGAAAAGCAGAGCAGTAGAAAGAGCTAAAACATCAGAGCCCGAGAGGTGGGTTCTAACGCCAGCCCCTCGGCCACTGCCATGCGGCAGCCTCCGCACTATTGATCCTCTTCCCCTACGAGCTCATATGGAGGCCCCGTTGGCTTGTGGCTATGCCACCTTGGCTGGGTGATGTCCACTTTCCATCCTACCAGGGAGGCTTGAGGCGGGGCTTGCTTTGGCCAGTGAACTGTGAGCAAAAGTGACAGCCTGCTTGTCCCTAGCTGATGCTTTCAGATCCATGGTCAGGTTTTGTTTTGTTTCTTTCTCTTTTAATGCTTTCTTGCTCGTTCCCTTCACCATGAGAAGACCTTGGCCCCCAGATCAGCTGGGCCCTCAGATCTGGTTGTAGACAAGGGGTAACAGAGCCAGGGCCAGAGCCAGCCCTCTGCCAACATGTAACTCATGCAAGAAACAAAGCTTTGTGGTTATAAGGGACAAATTTGGGGGTTATTTTTATTTATTTATTTTTTTGCCAAAGACTTACCTTTAAGATGCCATCCCAATAACCGGGTTACTTAATCTCTGACAGAGCATTTTATGGGGCTATTTTCTATGGCTCCTTTGAGGAATGAACAGGTGGATGGTAAGAATGCATTTAGAACAAAGAAATGAAGGAGAAATAAGAACTGTGCTGTCTCCTGGACACTCCGTTCTGGTGATTGAAAGAGGGGCCGGTGGCGAGAGTTTCAACGGCTGCTGTTTTGTTTCCCCCTAAACTGTCATTTCTTTTCTGCCTTGGGAAACATTGATCTAAAAATGAAACTGGTAAAACAATGCATTTTTTTGATGGTTTGGAGAAATGCAATGTTCCCGAGGGAAAAGGCACTCATTGTAGTTGAAATTACCCTCTTTTTGCTAGCCTGACCATGACCTCTCTCGCATGAGAAATTGCACAGTGCTTCCAGGCTTCCCAAACTCAGATTTATTTTTCACAAATAGCTGAGCTAGAAAAAGCTGCTTACGTCCCTGTGTTACTGAAAGTGGGATCCGGCTGCTCACTGCTCTAAAGCCAATACTGGAGAGGCAAGGTTGGTAGAGAGGAAAGTTTGCTTTATTTCAGAGGCCGGCAACTGGGGGAGGGGATGGACTCACAACTCCCAGACTTCCCTGGTGGCGCAGTGGTTTAGAATCCGCCTGCCAACGCAGGGGACACGGGTTCGAACCCTGGTACGGGAAGATCCCACATGCCTCGGAGCAACTAAGCCTGTGTGCCACAACTACTGAGCCCGTGAGCCACAACTATTGAAGCCCATGTGCCTAGAGCCCGTGCTCCACAACAAGAGAAGCCACCGCAGTGAGAAGCCCGCGCACCGCGACGAAGAGGAGCCCCCGCTCGCCGCAACTAGAGAAAGCCTGCACGCAGCAACCAGTGCAGCCCAAAATAAATAAATTTATTATAAAAAAAAAATGAACAACAGGGAAACAAAGGCCAACTCCCCTTGACAATTGGGGGCAAGAGCTTTTCAAGGGGAGTTTCGGGGATATATAAGGTGGAAGGAGGGGGCTCCGTGCAGAGCAGCACAGTCAGATCTGACCGTCATCCTGAAATTGGCCATGCAGTGACCTGATCAGCGTCGTCTTGATTGTTTTAAGTACAGTTAGTCTTCAGTTCCAGGGTTGGTTTGTTCCCATTCCTTTGAGGCCAGTTCTCGGAATTGTGGCAGCTTATGTCATGGCTACAGTCTAGTCATCATGCAGTTAACTTCTTGCACCTGGTGTGGGTTTCAGTCTCTACAGAACAGCTCAAAGGATGTGGCTCAGAATATTATCTGTAGCCCTTGAGGAAGAACGAAAAGTCCCTGACTTTGCTTAATGACTGAACTATTACATTTTGTCCTGTTTGACTGCTTTCCTTTGCTTCTGCATTTCCTCATTTCTCTGATTAAATTTATTCTTTGACTAAAGTTTTTCTGCAGACGAAAGGCAGGCGGAAGACATGGGGGTGGGGAGGGACCATAGGGCCCTACTCCATTTCGCCTGGAGCTGCTTCTGTGACGGGCAACTGCAGCTTCCTTTGCCGATGCGGGGCAGAGGCTGGCCCTGGAAGAGCTGGTGCTCTTGACCACAGTGAACCACGATGGTTCCCTCTCCAGCCCCTTCCAGTATTTGACTTTACACCTTCATTACCTCCTGCTTGGACTTGGGAAATTGTCTGAGGGCTGGTCTCTCCAGGCTCCGTTTCTCCCACAGCCTGCTGCTAGAGTCTTCTTCCTAAACCCCAGCCCCACCAGAGTCTTCCTTGGACAGAAATCCTTGGTCCCCATCACCCAGCAACACCTCCACCTCTTTCCCTGGGTCTCAGCAGTTCTCTCCAGCTTTCCTGCCCAGGCAGAAATTCTACCCATCCATTAGGAGCCAGACATTTTCCTGCCTTGCAATCTTCACTAAACCTTTTCTACTCTCTACTTAGAGGTGATTTCTCTCAACCACGAAAGCTATTTAGCACTTCACCTTTATTTTAATAAGTTATAAGATTACTTACAATCATGGTACAAAATCTGGAAACTAAAGAAAACAAAAATATAACTGCCCCCGTGATAATCCTTGTAAATATTTAGTGTATTTTCCCCCCATAATTGATAAGGACTAAAAAAGAATGCTAATCCTTAGGGTAGCAGAGGTATGAGAAGTAAAAACTATCAGGGAGTTGGATATATACATTGGGCTAGTGGCACATTGGAAGGCAACAGGGAAGTAAAAAATTTAAAGAAATCAAAGTTGAAAGATGCCCACATTCTCTGGTCCCGAAATCCTACTCTTTGGCATTTATCCTATAGAAATAATAGCATAAATATGAAAAGGTACTGGTTGGAGAAATCTCACTGCAACATTATTTTTATTTTTTAAATTAATTTATTTATTTTTGGCTGCATTGGGTCTTCGTTGCTGCACGCAGGCTCAGTAGTTGCAGCATGCAGACTCTAGAGCACGGGCTCAGTAGTTGTGGCATGCACGCTTAGCTGCTCCACAGCATGTGGGATCTTCCTGGACCAGCGCTCAAACCTGTGTCCCCTGTGTTGGCAGGCGGATTCTTAACCACTGCGTCACCAGGGAAGTCCTCATCGCATTACTATTTTTAATTGCAAAAAATTTTGAAAAAAAACCTAAAGGTTAGTTAAATCAATCATCAATGAGATACTATGAAGTTGTTAAGGAGAAGACGAATTGCGGTTTAGAATATATACTGTGGTCCAGTCTGCAGTATCGTGTGTGTGTGTTTTAAAATATGTGTGTTGTTTTACTTACCTAAAGCCAGTTCTAAAGTACTTTGCCTAGATTATTTTCACAAACAGAAAAGATTCCATAGGCATAGAAAAATTCTTTGGAATGAAGACTACCAGTGATTAATGGCAGTTATCTCAGAAGGATGAAATTCAGAGACATTCTTTTTCTGATTTTTACGTTCCTGTATTTTACAATACTAAATAAAACAGTACAGTCCCATGCTAGAATAACAATAATAAAAATTCATGACTGGAACTGTTTAAGGGGATACTTTACAGGGTTTTTGAAAAAGACTTAATGAAAAAGTAAATGCCTCTTAGAAAATAAAATTGTATACTTAAAATGTTCAATTAAAACATGGACATAGGACCTGAATAGACATTTTTCTAAAGAAGACATATAGGCCAACAGGCACATGAAAAGCTGCTCATCATCACTAAACACCAGGGACATGCAAATCAAAACCACAGTGAGGTCTCACCTCACACCTGTCAGAATCGCTATAAAAAGACAGCAAATTAGTATTGGCAAGGATGCGGAGAAAAGGGAACCCTAGAGTACTGCTGGTGGGAATGTAAATTTGTGCAAACAGTAAGGAGATTCCTCCAAAAATTAAAAATAGAGCTACCATATGATATAGCAATTCCACTCCTGGGTATTTATCTGAAGAAAACAAAAATGTGAATTAGAAAAGATACATGCACTCCTGTGTTCATTGCAGCACTATTTACAACAGCCAAGATATGGACACAACCAAAGTGCCCATCAATAGATGAATGGTTAAAGAAAATGTGGTGTATACAATATATACAATGGAATGTTTTTCAGCTGTAAAAAAGGATGGAATCCTGACATTTGCAACAGCATGTATGGGCCGAGAACGCCATAGTGAAATAAGTTAGAGAAAGACAAACACTGTATGATTTCTCTTACGTGTGGAATCTAAAAAACTAAGCCAATGAACAAACATAACCAAACAGAAACAGAGTCATAGATACAAAGAACAAATAGGTGGTTGCCAGGAAGAAGGGGAGCTGGGGGAGGACAGAAATAAGTGAGGGAGATTAAGAGCTACAAACTTTTAGCAACAAAATACGTGAGTCATGGGGATACAATGTACAGTGTGGGGAATATAGTCAGTAGTTATGTAATATCTTTGTATGGTGACACGTGACAACTAGACTTATTATGGCGATCATTTAAAAATGTATAGAAATACCAAATTCCTATGTTGTGTACATAGTCTTGTAGGTTAATTATATTTCAAAACAAAGTCATAGAAAAAGAGATGACATTTGTGGCCACCGGAGGCAGGGTTTGGGGGGAGGGGGAACTGGATGAGGTGGTCAAACGGTACAGACTCCCAGTTATAAGATAGATAAGTACCAGGGATGTAACGCACAACATGCTATAGATAATTAACACTGCTGTGTGTTACATAGGAAAGTTGTCTTGAGAGTAGGTCCTAAGAGTTCTCATCACAAGGGAAAAATATCTCTTTATTTCTTTTTTTTAAATAAATGTATTTATTTTTTGTTTATTTACTTGTGGCTGCGTTGGGTCTTCATTGCTGCGCGTGAGCTTTGGGCGAGCGGAGGCTACTCTTCGTTGCAGTGCACAGGCTTCTCACGGCGGTGGCTTCTCTTGTTGTGGAGCACGGGCTCTGGAGTGCAGGCTCAGTAGTTGTGGCGCATGGACTTAGTTGCTCTGCAGCATGTGGGATCTTCCCAGACCGGGGCTCGAACCCGTGTCCCCAGCATTGGCAGGCGGATTCTTAACCACGGCGCCACCAGCGGAGCCCTCTATTTCTTTCATGTTAGATCTATATCAGATGATGGATGTTCACTGAAACTATTATGGTGGTCACTTCATAATGTAAGTCATAAAGTGGTACAAATGAACTTATGTACAAAACAGAAATGGAGTCACAGATGTAGAAAACAAACTTATGGTTACTGGGGGTAAAGCAGGGGGTGGGGGGCAGGGATAAATTGGGAGATTGGGACTGACATATACACACTACTATATATAAAAGAGATTACTAATAAGGACCTGCTGTATAGCGCAGGGAACTCTCCTCAATACTCTATAATGACCTATACGGGAAAAGAATCTAAAAAAGAGTGTGTGTGTGTATATATATATATATAAAACTGATTCACTTTGCTGTATAGCAGAAACTAACACAACATTGTAAATCAGCTATACTCCAATAAAAAATTTTAAAAAGCATTATGCTGTATACCTTATACAGTGCTGTACAGTCAATTACACCTCGATAAAACTGAAAGAAAAAAATTGCACCTAGAAGTGAGGGTTAACGCAAGAAGTTAACGAAGTCCTGAGTGCATGTCCTAAACTATTGTGTAAATGCCTCTTGGGTTCAGCTCTGGGAACGCTGTGAATCCTAGTTTCACTCCTCTCTCCAGCAGGGGTCCTGGCCCCTTCCAGGGCTGGGGAGGTGAGCTGGAGCCTGGAAGGTTCCATGCTTGTTCTCTCCTTCCCTGCAGTCTCAGTCCTGCCACACCCTTGAGACAGGGTCCTACTGCCCTAAAGCCGTCAAAGCCCCTTCTAGCCCCTGATGGATCATCTTCACAGAAAGACAAGAATTTGCATCAATTTACTTGAAACATAAATACCAGCGTTCCTCAGTTACCTGCACCCCATGAGGCCGGCGGGAAGGAGTGGTCTGGACCTTCTCAAGATCCAGGCCTTATCACCGATATCTGGGCTTTCTCTCCGTGCTCCATCCTGATCTGCCATTGCCCAGACACCAGCTTTTCAGCAACAGAGACTTCAAAGAACAGAGTCTCACCAGCCGTGCTAGGGAAGCGGGTCTCCTCCACCTAGTGAGTTGCTCAGAGGCTGCCTGGGTTTCTGTGCTGCAAGCCTGGAGCTCTCATCTTGGCCTCCTTAGGGCGTGGGTGGGTAGGGGGTCCGGAGAGGGGCTGCATCTTTCTTGTGAAAGGAAAAGCCCCTTCCAGGTTGAGACGGAGCTTAAAACAAAGTTTTCCATCGCTCAGAAAACCTGAGCATTTGTCCATGAAATGACTTCTCACCCAGGACTGCATATTTAAGCCTGCTGACGTTTTCTGATGTGCTTCCTAGACAATAAAAGAAATATAATTTTCACCCGCAATTCTGCAAGAGTGCAGACTGATTATTTTCCGAGGTGGTCTTTCCTGAGTTGCCTCCCACCGCTTGGGACCAGATTCCTTCCTGAACTGTAGGTTGACTCCAAGGACGAAATTCAACATCCATTGCAGACTTTTCCAGATGCTATGGATGGTACAGCTCGTTAGTGCTGTTTCCAGTGTTTGCTAGAACCTAAGCAGAAATGAAGAGGAAGATCACACTTGTCCCCAGGCTTTCCCGGCAGGACCAGAGGCTACAAAATTAATGGCGATTTCTCAAGGGAGTTGATGACATTCCCTTTCAAGTTCCTGGGTCGCTGGGCATTCACAGATGCTAAGTAGGGCTCTGACCCGGCCCTTTGAAGTTTCCAATCCCACAGGTTAGAAAGGCAGTGCGATTTAGGATGGTCAGCAGGGGGGAGAGCAGTAAAGTCGACCTCCCCCTCAAACAAATAAACCAAGCCCAGGGGCTTGGGTAGCTTTTGCACCTGGTGGATCCAAGGTGGGGGGGGGGGGTCCCAAGGGGCAGAAATTGACACGCTGGCGGGATGGCTAGTATGCCCTGGGATGAGAAGACAATTCTTTGCATAAGGATTAAAGCAATTATTTTTGTTTAAAGCTGCTCTGAAAGAAAAGAGGTTTGGGGGGCGGGCTTTTGGAAGGGGATGGGGGAAGAAACTCTATGCTCATCAAGACTCGGCTCTTTCTATCTGCACTTCCTTCCGTAAACGCAGACAGGGATCCTTAATCAAAACTCTGTGGTCTGCTTCTTGCTTTTCTCACTGCAGAGCAGGCTACTCATGTTCTATCATCGCCCTGCCCTTTTAGAATAATAGCAAATTCCTCAAAACTTCTGTCTTCCCAGAGGCGTTCTGTGATCTCCATGCAAACAGATTTAGGATGTTTCTGATACGGGACCTGAGTTAGCACTGTTCGGCTACACGTGGTAGCACTTCAATTTGAAAGTAGTTGTTATTGGGAATCCTTCCAATGAAAAGGAAAAATTAAAAAGCTGAGATGGGGTATATAGCGTAGTCAATCCAACTTCACTTTTAAGGATCCAGGCAGAGAGAGGCAGGGTGCCCAGGGCGCCTGCTTGTTCTCCTGGAAGGGACTTCCTGGGCTCTTCTCTGAGGTCCTGGTCCCTGGACGGGAGCTGCTGTGATGGGTGGACCGAAGCCCCAGCTCTGTCCTGGAGGTAGGGAACCTCCAGGAGCTGGTTTCCTCCGACCTGCTTCCCCTTTCCTGGGCCACAGAATATCTTGGTTACGAAAACAGGTACTAGTTAGGAAAGTTATAAGAAATAGTTTATAATAAAGGTGATTTTAAAAAATGGAGACTTGACTTAGGTTTGGTTTTTATTTCCAGTTCAGAAGCTTATAAATCTGTGACCTCAAAACACCATAAGCCTCAGCTTTCTCAACTGTAAAATGGGTATGTTTTTGAAAAACATTTTTGTTATTGGAATCTAGTTGCTGTACAATGTTGTGTTAGTTTCTGCTGTACAGCAAAGTGAATCAGTTCTATATATACTATATCCACTCTTTTTTAGCTTCTTTTCCTATACAGGTCATTACAGAGTCCTGAGAAGAGTTCCCTGTGCTGCACAGCAGGTCCTCATTAGTCACCCACTTTATATATGGTAGTGTGTGTATGTCTGTCCCAACCTCCCAGTTTACCCCTGCCCCTCACCCCCGCTTTCTCCCCAGTAACCATGTTTGTTTTCCACATCTGTGACTCTATTTCTGTTTTGTAAAAAAGAAATTCTTTTACACTCGTTTCTCCTCTGGTTGTTGTAAGGGTTAAGTGAGATAAAAGAGTAAACTGTTTTACCCAGTGCCCGTCACATAATAAGTGTTAATAAACGTAAACTACCGTATATGTGCTGCACGAATATTACGCATCTGACACGGAGTAGGAGCTCAACAAGTGCTTATTTCTATGTGTTTATGAGTAAGATAACGCTCATACTCTTTAGGAAAGGTGCCAGGATCCCCAATCCTCTCTCAGCCATCTTACCAACAAGTTTACACGTAAAGAAGTTCTCTTTGTATTGGGGGGATATTTTTGTATTTCTAACTTATGAATGGATGAAATGATCCTTTCTACTTTTTCTCTTAGGAAGCCAGCATTGAATTTGATGTTATGTTTACTTGCTCTGTCGTTCATACGGCCCCCTGAATAACTGAGGAGTGCTTTGCCTGGTGTCCAGCTGCATCAGCACAGCAGAGCCTGGGGAACCAGTCTACCCTGTGAACACGGCCAGTGGGAGGCGAGACTATACCTCTGGTTGGCAGACTTTCTCAGAGGCACAGAGGCACGGAGGCACGGAGGGAGGGAGGAGAGCCTTCCGTTTCTTTGTTTTGCAGTTACTGTTTGGGGCTGTCTGGAGGCTACAGGGGAGACATTAAGGGTAAAGGAAGCGTCCCTTTATTATAGTTTATTTTAAGCAGCTTCAAGAGCTCTTTATTGTTTCTTTGTTTTGTTTGCTCCCGCCATTTCCAAGCTGCAGGGTCTTTCTTGGGAACAGAAGAGGAGGTTAGCAGACTCCTAAACAGATGAAGGGAGGGTGGAGTTGGTGAGTGGGCAGGGATGCTTTTTCAGAACCAGTGAAAGGAGAGAGGAGGGAAAAAAATAATCGGTGCTATACTTAACGGTGATGCTCGAATTCGTACCTCTGGAAATAAACCATATCACACTTTCTAGGACGAAGCAATCACCTGGATGGGTTTCCTTAAGAAAAAGTTGATTCACAAGACCCACCTCAAGGGGCACTGCTCATTCTGAACACTTGTAAGAATCTGCATTTTAACCTGGGTACGCTGGGAGGCTGGGGCAGAGGCTAAGGCTCACATGATACAATCAGAGACATTCAGGGCTCTGGGCCACCACTGTCATCTGGCCACAGGCAGCTGTTAACTTTTTGTGTGCGACAGTGACTTTGCTCTGGACTCCTAACCCCCTGAGGTCTCTGGGGACTGCTTGCCCTGGTTAAAGGGAGATTGAAGCAAGGACGATAAAAGAGGCGCTGAACCTTTTCGTCCTTCCTGGAAAAATAGCTCCAAGCACTTTGGCAGATGGACTGGCCTGGGATGTTGGGCCTTGGGAACGGAATTGGTCTACTCAGGACTCTGGCCGCAGGATTGCTGGGCGCTGTTTAACCCTCCCCCAGATGGAAACACGCCTCACAGAGCAGCCTGGGCAAGAACAGCCTCTGACCAGCACCGGACCTGACCTGAGGGGTCAGGTAGGATGCACACAGCACAGATGCCCACAGGCAACACGAGTTCAAAGATGCAAGGATACCTGGAAATGTTCATGAAAACAACAAAACCAGAGATGGGCTGAACTCACACAAAGGAAAGAGATATGTCTCCATAGATGTTATGAGGTCATATTTACACAGAGGTGGCACCAGAAACGTAGTCACAATTATAAATAACTTCACACGATCAACTTGAGGCTTCGATATAATGTTCAATTCACTACTTGACCAAGGAAGCCGTGAGACTCTTCTATGAGAAGTGGGGAGGGGGGCAATGTGCTTTTCATAGTGTTTTGCAGACCTGATACTGTTGTTAGGCAAGGAAAGGCTGTAAGATAAAAAGTTTGGAAGACTCTGGGTTAAATAAGTGAAATATGTTTTTTGTGGGTTTTTTTATTGCAAGACTTCCCTTTGTTCATTGCAGATCTGTGGGTTTGACCACTAGACCCTTTCGGCAAAGATCATCTTTCAAAATTAGTGTCTCCTGGACTGGTTGTGGGAAATGCTGGACCACACGGCTCCAAGGGTCCCCTCTGGCTCTTACAACCCACAGCCCACATAGAAGTGAGAACGTGGGAAAACACACAAATGCCGCCGTGGGTGCAGCAGGAAGAGAGATGGCTCTCCAAAGCCCTGCAAGCAGCTAGTGCACAAAATAAAACACTAACCATTAAAAGATCCATACATACCACTCCCAAAATAATTGCCTCTCCAGAGAGCACATCATGTAGAAATAAAATTGCTATTGTGTGTCCTCAAGAATCAAAATGAAAACCAACCCAACCGTATTTGTAGTGTACACATTACAAAAAAAATTATACTACCATAAGAAAAAAGAAGACCCCCTTTTAATAAATGGCAAGTCTCACTGAGAGAGAAAATAAACGCAGTGACCTTCTGTAACTTTCAAATTCTACTGTACTGAGCTTCAGCAAATCAGACAGACATGGTAACACCAGCAGCCACTGGACCCCAGAGAGCAAAGGCAGTCCCTACTCAGAAGAGCACAACCTGCACCACTTTACCCACAAGAGCAGGAGCCTGAGGGTTCCAGGAAGGCCAGAGAAGGGAGATGAGAATGCGCACAAACAAGAATACCTTGTATTTTCCTTTTTTCTTCTTCTTCTTGTCCATTTTTCTTTCCTCTTTATAGGCAATGATTTGGAAAACTCAGAATCTTGGTCAATGAAATGTGATAAATAGGGATCATTAGAGCATTACTAAATTTTGCAAATTTAGTCCGGATAAAATTGAGAGAAGACAGTTTTAATGAAGGCAGAATTACTGCAAGGTTAATTTAAATTTAGAGAAAAAGAGAAAAGTGTAGACCTCATTTTGCCAGGAAACGAGAGTATTAGTTCTAGCTTGAAATAGGCCAGGAACTTCATTTTGCCGTGCCTCCGTTCCTTCCTTTGTACTATAATGTCAGCACATTGTGGAACTTCAACAACTGGTATGCCTTAAATAAGAAATAATATTTTACTGTAAGGGAGAAAGACTACTTTCTTTAAAGAACATGTAATATAAATCTCAAAGCAATAATTAGCATCATATGTTAAACTGAAATGCTCCAGGAAGATCCATATGAGATATGACCAGGAAAGAATTCTCATTATCACCACTCCTCTTTAACATTATTCTGCAAATTGTAGCCAATGCAATAAGACATGTGAGAGAAATAGTTTTAAAAAGAGAGAAAATGCCTATTGTCAAGGTACTACGTAATCATCTACCCAGAAATCCCAAAATGACCAACTAAAACTAGAATTATAACTAAAAAATAAAACTCACAAAGGCGTATATGATAAGTGACAAATAACTCTTAAAACTCAACAATAAGAAAACAAACAACTTGATTTAAAAATGGGCTAAAGACCTTAACAAACAAACACCTCACCGAAAAAGATATACAGGTAGCAAATAAGCATATAAAAAGATGATCCACATCATATGTCAACAGGGAAATGCAAATTAAAACAACAATGAGATACCACTACACACCTGTTAGAATGGCCAAACTCCAGAACATTGACAACACCAAATGCGGGCGAGGACGTAGAACAATAGGAACTCTCATTCACTGCTGGTAGAAATGAAAAATGGTACAGCCACTTTGGAAGACAATCTGACAATTTTTTACAAAACTAAACATATTCTAACCATATAATCCAGCAATCCCACTATTTGGTATTTATCCAAAGGAGTTGAAAAGTTATGTCCATGCAAAAGCCTGCACGTGGATGTTTACATTAGCATTATTCATAATTGCCAAAACTTGGAAGCCACCAAGAGGTTCTTCAGTAGGTAAATGAATAAATAAGCTGTGGTACATCCAGACAATAGAAAATTCCTCAGCACTAAAAAGATATGAGCTAGCAAAACATGAAAAGACATGGAGGAATCGTAAACGCACGTCACTAGGAGAAAGAAGCCAATCTGAGAAGGCTCCATACAATATGATTACAACTACGTGACACTCTGGAAAGTCAAAAGTATGGAGGCAGTAAAAATACCAGTGATTGTCAGGGGTGGTGGGGAGAGGGAAGGCAGAATAGAAGGAGCACAGAGGGGTTTTAGTGCAGGGAAATGATTCTATGTGATACTGTAATGGTGGATACATGTCACTAGAAATTTGTCCAAACCTGTAGAACGGCCAACACCAGGAATGACCTCTAACGTAAACTATGGACTTTGGGTGGTAATACTGGGTCAGTGTAGGTTCATTTGTAACAAATATACCACACGGGTGGGGGTTATTGATAATAGGAGAGGCTGTGCATGTGTCGGGGCAGGGTGTATATAAGACCTCTCTCTCCACTTTCTGTTCAATATTGCTGTGAACCTAATACTGCTCTAAAAATAAAGCCTATATTAAAAAGAAAAACTCAATAGCTTGAGAGATGTAACTAAATAAATGCAAACCTCCTTATTAATGGCAATACCTAGTAGGAGAAAAATTCACTGTATGTATGTGTGGATTCAACCAACTGCAGGTCAAAAAGAAAAAGAATTCTAGAGTGTTCTAAAAAGCAAAACTTTGATTTGCCATACACTGATGATTTACATAGTATTTATATTGTATTTATGACTACTTACATAGCATTCACATTGTATTAGGTATTATAAGTAATCTAGAGGTCATTTAAATTATTCCTGATGGTGTGCACAGGTAATATGCAAATACTATGCCATTTTATGTAAGGCACTTGGGCATCCTCAGATTTGGGTATCCACACAGAGGTCCTGGAACTGCATGCATAGACAACCTTGTATGTTATGTTCATGTGTACAAATATGTATAATATATATCCAGGAATAAACTTAGCAAAAAAATGTAAGAACCCATTCAAGGAAAAAAAAAAAAAAGGAAACTATTAAAGACATCTAAAGATAAAACTTAAGAGAGTTGGAGAAATTTGTCATGTTCCTGGATGGAAAATCTCTTCAGTGTTGTAAATATAACATTTTTACCCCCAATTGACTGTAGTTTCAATGAAAGGCCAATAACTTTCCATAGTTTTTTTTTAATATATTGACAAGGTGATTCTAAAGATAATCTGAAAAAATAAATAGGTGGAAGAGCTAATAATTTCTTTTAAAGAAGAGTAATAATAAAGCCCTTAAAACACATTATAAACTTAGGATAATTAAAATATAAACACATCTAAATAAAGAAGACTGCTTAGTTACAGACAGAAGATATATGAGAACCTAACGTGAAAACAGTGACATCACAAATTAGTGGGAAAAGAAGAATTATTTAATAAATAATGCTGAGAACACAGTTAGCAACTTAAAAATTAAAAAAATGAAATTCAATCCTTACCTAATATAGTCTAAAAAAGTAATTAAAGTAACAAGTTAAAGCGTTTTTAAAAATAAAAATTAGAAACTTCTACTTTCTTGATCTGTAGGTGGAAGAAACTTTTAGGAACAAATGCAATGCAAGCGTTTACAAATTTAAAGGTCAATACTTCTAGAATCAGAAAACGTTAAATATATAATTTTTTTTTAATGAGAATGTTGTAAATTAAACCTACAGGTTAGAACTAATATTACAGTCAGGATCAAATTTATAGCCTTAAATTCTATTATGATTAGCTAAGAAGACACTTAACATTCGGGAAAGCATGTTAGAATAAAATTCAGGAAAACTAATATGAGAAAATAGTAAAAAGGAAATAATGAAGCCAATACACATATTACTAAAGTAAAGGAAAGTTTTGAGAAATAAATCCTTCTTTGAGGAGCAATTAACAAAAGAGATGACACTAGACTATGTTTGCATCGTGAGGGTAGGAATCCTGCCCATTTTGTTGACCCTGGGATCCTCAACACGTAAAACATTGCCTAGAATTTAGTAGGCCAACAGTAAATACTTTTGAAGGAATGAAAATAGGTATACAGCTGGCAAATATAATGAAAAGGTGACAGAAAACATAATCATATAAAATTAAGAAAAATGTGGCGATAACATGAAAGGGAAGTTAAAAATTAAAATATTTCCTTAAATTTGAAAACCTCTGCAAAATAGAAAACAGTGTTTATTAAAATGAAGTCGACAAGAAAAAATAATCCTAAAGTAATATCCATGGGAAACTTGTTTAAATTATCTCCAAATAAGAATCTAAGGCCAGGCAGTTCAACCTGTGACTATTATTTTAAAATTGGAAAAACCTACAATATCTATGCAATATAAACTGTTCCAAAGTATAGTTTTGAAAAGTGTGTGAGGGGGCGGGAGGGAAGTGAAGGACAATTCATGCTGTAAATGTGATAAAGAATGTATTTATAATATTATAAATATTAGCTGTCTCATATCTCACGCTTAAAATATTTTGACCACCATAAAATGTAAAACGTTTTTTATGTGTCAAGAAATGTCGCAAAGAATGATGAGTGAAGTAACAAACTTGGAAAAATATTGGTCATGCCAATAGACAAGTAGACAAAGGAAATAACAGCAGTGGGGCATTTTTTGAGATCTTAATACACTCCTGACCCTGTGTGTTCTCCCACTAAGAGCATATATGCAACAAAAGAGGAGATGCAAATGTGTTATAAACATTGTTTAAATGTCAACATCACTAGAGGCTTAAGAAATATTAAACAAGATCAAATTTACAAACATGAAAGATAATACCTAGTTTTGACTGGAGTGGTAGGAAATAATACTTATACACCACGCTAAGTTGGAGGTAAGTTTGAATAACTTCTGCAGAGGATGATTTGGCAAATACGTATCAAAGGCCTTAAAAATATTCATAGCTATTGACACCCAAATTCCACTTCTTGGAATAATGCTTTTTAATCCAGTAAATAATACCTCTTCTTGGGATAATCAGAGTGTACCCAAGTTGCAACAGAGGTGTTCATTGTAGCATTGTTTATACTCACAGATATGGAACCATGCCTGATGTTTTGTTGATATAAATGTTTCAAAGTGTTTTCAATGCCATTTTCTCATTTAATTCTCAGAAAACCTCTTGGTGGTAAGTTTATTATGCCTATATCAAATTTTCAAAGCTCAGGAACGTTAAGGAACTTACTTAAAATCCA
Organism: Delphinus delphis; assembly: GCF_949987515.2. NCBI lineage: Eukaryota > Metazoa > Chordata > Mammalia > Artiodactyla > Delphinidae > Delphinus > Delphinus delphis. The sequence continues at coordinate 6,229,278 of NC_082689.1, forward strand.
AGAACTAATTGAGCTGGAGCTTGGACTGAGCGCAGGTCTCCTGAGGGCTGGTCCACGTGGCTTGTACCATGTTAGGATACTAGAGATGGATCTTAGAAATTATCTGATTCACGCAAACCCCTAGGTTGGATGAGTAACCTAGGCTGGTTAGCAAATGACCAGGATAGCTGCCTTCTTCTGATACAATAGTCTTGAGACTGCATTAGGTGTTAAGTGTTAGTCTGCAACTCTCAGAATGAAGGAGAGGATGATTTCAAGTAGCTCCTAGGCCACAGGGAAAAGATTTGGGGAAGCTAAGAGATACTCCAGAAGATTGAGTCAGCATATATCCAGCTCCCTCAGTGCTCCTCTCCCCAAACACAATCCAACATTTCCTCTTCTAAATACCTATGCCTCCTGATTTCTGCCTTACTAAATAACATTTTTAACAGACTGGGGAGAAATAGTCTTCAGGAAATATGAGGTCATAGACACAGTTCCTTTATGCCAGTGAGTTGTAAACACTGTTGCGTGCAAGAATCTCCTGGAAGGTTTTTTAAAAATTCAGATTCCAAGGTTCTGTGCATAATGGTTCTGATCCAGCAGTTTTGGAGTGAGCCCAGAGATGTTTTAAACACTTGGCCTGGGATCATTCAGGTGCAAAAAAGTCCTCAGAGCACAGCTGGAGCGATGCTGTTCTATACCTCCTATTATTTCTTGACTCGCAATCATAATGGTTGGCAACTCCCCTGAGCATGATGGGTGTTTCAGGCCAACCATTCTTCCTGTGTCTTTGATGCATTTTAAAGCATCATTCTTTTTTTATGCTTTTTTCCAAGACCTAGACTTGGCCCAATTATAGATGCTGCCTCAAGTCCCTGTAAAGGCTGACTTTCTCTCTCTTTCCTTCATTTGGTGTTTGGAGAAGAAATTAAATTACATTATATTCCCATATCAGCCATTGGCTCAGGAGATTCATTTACTCAGTGAATTGAATGGCAGCTCTCAGTGGTGCAGAAACTGTATTATAGGGCTTTAAAAGACTTTCCCGGCAGGGAACGAAGATGGTTGTGTCTCCTGACTAGCACAGAAGCACGCGCTCCTCTGGCTGTGGCTGTCACGGCCAGCTTCACAGGTGTGTGACCAGTGCAGTCCCACAGGTCCCCAAGCAGGCTTTGTCTTTGGTTTAGTGTTCTGCTGTCACCATCTTGAAACACGTAACAACTTTTGAAAAAGAGGCCCTGCATTTTCACTTTCCACTGGATTTTCATTACACAACTGGTCTTGCTGGTTGCAGTCAGAAGGTCACGTGTCAGATATAGAAGAAGAGAAATGTCATCTGGGGCTCTGGTGGCTGGTGTGGCTGCACTAGGATGGCTTAGCTTGGGTGGATGTATATTTTGTCTTTGCTAGTTGAATATAATACTTCTCCTATTGTTTGAAGTTCTGGATGGTGGGTGGGCTTTGGGGGAGGTTGGCTATAAGTGGAACTCACTGCTCATTGTAATTTACAATAAGGATCTAGCTTTGGGTTGGGGGTGAGTTCATGTGTGTTCATTTAGGACGTACATGCAAATAAACTAACTAAAAGAGACCATGGATCAATGATATTGTATCATGAGCCAAGGATTATGCTGGATAAGAATCTATTCACCCAAGAAACATCAAAATAGAAACAAACCAAACAATTAAAAAAGGGGATTGGATTTTGAGTTCCAGGACAAAGAAGGGACTCAAGTTTGGTAACACCTGTGTCCCAGAAGGTTTTCTTTATATAGATATTACTTATGCACACTAACTCATGTAGAACTCAAAATAATCCTAGAATTTAGCATTATACATTAAACCTACTTTATAGGTAAAACTGACCCAGAGAGATCAACTTCCCCAAATCAGGGCAGATAGAGACTCCAAAATCCATGTTTCTCTAATGCCAAATCAATACTGGTAATATATGCTTCAAAGTGAAAAGCAAAAGTTTTTTCCCCTTTTAAATAGACTTTATTTTTTAGAGCAGTTTTAAGTTCACAGCAATATTGAGCAGAAAGTACAGCGAGTTTCCACACACACCCTGCCCCCCATACACGTACAGCCTCCACCATTATCAACATACCCCCACAGAGGGGTGCATTTGTTACAATTGGTGAACCTACACTGACACATCATTATCACCCGAAGTCCATAGTTTACATTAGAGTTTCTTCTCGGTATCGCACATTCTATGGGTTTAGACAAACTTACAGGTACAGGTATCCACCATTACCATACAGTTCACTGTCATAAAAATCCTCTGTGCTTTCCTTATTTATCCCTCCCTGCCCCCAATCTCTAACAATCACTGATCTTTTTACTGTCTCCATAGTTTGCTTTTCCCAAAATGCCGTATAGTTGGACTCACACAGTATGCAGCCTTTTCACATTTGATTTCTTTCAGTTAGTAAATATGCATTTAAGTTTCCTCCCTGTCTTTCATGGCTTGACAGCTCTGAATAATATTCTTTTTAGTGTCAGATAGTACTCCATGTTTGGATGTACCACAGTTTATCTATTCACCGACTAAAGGATAGCTTGATTGTTTCCAAGTTTTGGCAATTATGAATAAGCTGCTATAAACATCTGTGTGCAGGTTTTTGTGTGAACACAGTTTCATCTCCTCAGGATAAATAGCAAGGAACACAATTATTGGATCACATGATAAGAGTACGTTTAGTTTTATAGGGAACCACCAAACTGTCTTCCAAAGAGCCAGTACCATTTTGCATTTCTGTCAGCACTGCGTGAGAGTTCCTGTTGCTCCACATGCTCGCCAGCATTTGATGTTGTCAGTGTTCTGGATTTTGGCCATTCTAATAGGTCTATAGTGTAGTGGTACATCATTATTGTTTTAATTTGCACTTCCCTGGTGACATATGGTGTGAAACATCTCTTTATATGCTTATTTCCTATTCATATACCTTCCTAGGTGTGGTAGCTGTCTGTTCAGGTCCTTTACCCATTTTTAATTGGGTTATTCTTTTTCTTTTAAGCTAGTATTTATTTTTTTTTATTGAGCTATAATTCACATACAACATTAAATTAGTTTCAGGTGCACAGGGCAATGAGCCAATATCTGTATACAGATATATATTGTGAAATGATCACCACGGTCAGTCCACCTAACACCCATCACCACACACAGTTACAGATTTTTTTTTCTTACGATGGAGACTTTTCAAGATCCACTCTCTTAGCAACTCTCAAACATGCAACACGGTATAATCAACTACAGTCATCGTGCAGTAAATCACATCCCTAAGACTTAACTGTTTTATAACTGGAAGTTTGTACTCCCTGACACCCCCTTACCCACCTCTCCCACTCCCACCCCCACCTCTGGCAACCACCAATCTCTTCTCTGTATCTGTGAGCTTGGTTTGTTGTTGTTTCTTTAAATTCCACATATAAGTGAGATCATACGGCATCGGTATTTGTCCTTCTCTGTCTGACTTATTTCACTTAGCATAATGCCCTCACTAATGCCATCCATGCTGTTCCAAAAGGGAAGATTTCATTATTTTTTATGGCTGAATAGTAGTCCCTTGTGTGTAGACAGATAGATACGTAGACAGATAGATATCACATCTTTTTTATTGAAGTATAGTTGATTTACAATGTTGTGTTAGTGTACAGCAGAGTGATTCAGTATGATGTTGAAAAGCAGTGGTGAGAGGATATATCCTTGCCTTCTTCCTGGATCTTGGTGGGAAACCTTCTAGTTTCTCACGATTAGGTACAATGTTATCTGCACATTTTTTTGTAGATGTCTTTATCCAGTTGAGAAAGTTCCCTTCTTTTTCCAGCTTGCTGAGAGTTCTTATCATAAATGAGTGCTAGATTTTGTCAAATGCTTTTTCTGCATCTATTGATACGGTCATGTGATTTTTCTTCTTTAGCCCATTGATGTGATGGACTACATTAATTCATTTTTGAATGTTGAACCAGTATTCATACCTGGGATAAATCCCTCACTTGGTTGTGGTATATAATTCTTTTTATATATTTTTGGATGTGATCTGCTAACATTTTGTGGAGGATTTTAGCACGTATGTTCATGAGAGATATTGGTGTAGTTTTCTTATAATGTCTTTGTCTGATTTTGGTATTAGGGTCATGCTAGTCTCACAGAATGAGTTAAGAGGTATTCCCTCTGATTCAATCTTCTAGAAGAGATTATAGAAAATTGCTATAATTTCTTCCTTAAATATTTGGTAGAATTCACCAGTGAACTCGTCTGGGCCTGGTTCTTTCTGTTTTGGAAGGTTATTAATTATTGACTCAATTTCTTTAATAGACACAGGCCTAATCAAGCCTATATCTTGTGTGAGTTTTTGCGGACTGTGTCTTTCAAGGAATTCGTCCACTTCACCCAGTTATCAAATTTGTGGGCATAGAGCTGTTCATCATATACCCTTATTGTCCTGTTATGGGATCTGTAGTGATGTTCCCTCTTTCATTTCTGAAATTAATAATTTGGGTCTTCTCTTTTTTTGTTACTTAGACTGGCTTATCAATTTTATTGATTTTTTTCAAAGAACCAGCTTTTGGTTTCATTAATGTTCTCTATTGATTTTGTTGTTTTCAATTTCATTGATTTCTGCTCTACTTTTCTGTGTGTATTTTTGTTGGCTTACTTTGGATTTAATTTGTTGTTTTTTTTTTTAATTTCTTAAGGTGGAAACTTAGATAATTGAAGGAATTGTTAAAAACATACCCTTGGTACTTGAAATGGTTTGAATTGTGTATCCCCCGAAATATATGCTGAAGTCCTAACCCCCGGGACCCGTGAATGTGACTTTATTTGGAAACAGAGTCTTTGTAGATGTAATCAAGTTGAGATGAGGTCATTAGGATGGGCCCTAATCCTATACGACTGGTGTTCCTGTAAGAAGAGACACAGAGACAGACATACACAGAGGGAAACGATGTGAATGCACACATGGAGAAACCCATGTGACAACAGACAGTGATCTGAATTAGGCAGCTGCAAACTAAGGAATACCAAATATTGTCTGCAACTGTGAAAAGCTAGAAAGAGACAAGGAAGGATCCTCCCCAGATCCTTCAGAGACAACATGCCCCTGACGACACCTTGATTTCAGACTTCTAGACTCCAGAACTATGAGACAATAAATATCTCTTATTTAAGCCATCCAATTTTGGATACTTTGTTGCAGCAGCCCTAGAACACTAATACAGTACCCTTGGGAAGAGGGAATAAAGAGGAAAGATGGGGAGGTATTGGCCACAGTAAATGGAAATGGAAAGGAAGGATAAAACTCACCCACTAGATGAGACAGTTTCTGAAAATAAAGGCTCTCACTGCCCTGACATCTATCAATCAGACCTGCTATAAAAACAGTCAAAACCCAGAGAGCAGCACTCCTGATGCAAGGACAATGGTGGTAGCCCTGAGATTCTTGCAAAATAGCTGGCCTTTGTGTCTCAGTTGTCTTGGAAATCAAGTGGTCACCCGGGCCTGTCAAGATAGTGGTGATTAGTGACGCATCCCAAGGTTCAGTGCTTCTATAGAAACATTTGAGCTATAGAGGGTTTAGATGGACTCAATGCCCAGTACATCAATGGGTAGGCCCAGGTCTGGCTGTTATGGACTTCTCAGCCACCTACCCCTGACCAAACTCCCAGTCTAGTGCTACTAGCAGCAACAAGTAAATTTTGTAAACTGATGACCCCTTGCACATCTTTACGTTATTAATCTTTTTCCTATAAGATCAAAGAGTTGTGACAGAGGAAATATCCAGTGGATTTTAAGTACTGACATTTAAAAATAAAATAGTAACATCACTCTTTTAAATTATCCAATAGAATCTAAATATCAGAGTGAATTAATATATACTATCATCTATTAAAACACAACCAGCGGGCTTCCCTGGTGGCGCAGTGGTTGAGAGTCCGCCTGCCGATGCAGGGGACGCGGGTTCGTGCCCTGGTCCGGGAAGATCTCACGTGTTACGGAGCGGTTGGGCCCGTGAGCCATGGCCGCTGAACCTGCGTGTCCGGAGCCTGTGCTCCGCGATGGGAGAGGCCACAACAGTGAGAGGCCCACGTACCACAAAACAAAAAACAAAAAAAACCACAACCAGCAACAAAAGCTCTTCTTCAGCAGTTGAAAAGTTTGCATCCCTCCCTTTCTCTTTGAACTCATATTTCCATTCCCATAGAATTCCATCTGAGGTAAAATATTTTATGCTTGAAAGTATTCTATTGATGCTACGTCTCTGGGTCAAAGACAAATGTGCCCATGAGCAGGAACTGAAATATATTTTTAATATCCCATGTTCATATGCATCTAGGTGCTAAAAAGCTCCTCTGGATCACATTATCATTACAATTATTAGTAGCAAAGAACTGATCAAAATACAAATAGATTCCACATTTTGATGGACAAATATTAAACATAAAGGGGAAATGTTATCGGAAATTTATCTCTTCATGAGATGGATGCCGCTACTTCAACTTTCAATTAGTTCATATGTCTGAGTGTGAGTATGCTCCTGTAGAATGACTTGGAATTCACTGTGAAACTACTTCTATTTTTTCATTTTTATAACTATCAGCACTGAGAATTTTGCTCTTGCCTGCAGAGGTTGTTTTTTTTAATTCATTTTTTTATCAATCAGTGTCACTCAATTCTTTGAATTTTCCGAGTTATGTGCCAAAAACATGTAGTGCTTGTTCATCAAGAAAAAGGGTAAAATTTTAATGTTCGTCAACCGATGATTCTTTGGAAAGCAACCATAGAAACTACCACCTGGTGCGTGAAAGGATTTTTATCCAGTCATTACAGCCATTCACGTTTTCAAGACCTTCACCAACTTTGAAATGTCCTTTTGTGAGGAGCCCTGTAGGTGAGTAAGAGACAGTTCCTTTATGAAATATGTAGAAAGGGGAGTGGGAGAGGGGAATCCCACCTTCATCATCGTTTAGGACACTCTCAAAATGAGTCCTTCAATTCCTCGTACCTGGTCCCCATGGGAAACTCTTCTCACTTCCGGGTGTATCCACATACACCCCCAGATACAAGCCTGTATCTTCCCCAGGCTGAAGACCTCTGGCCAAGAGGGCTACTGACCACCTGAATAAGGCACCACAGTCAAAAAGAATAATCAAATAGGCTCCAGGCTGGGATGGCAGATCGACTATCAGAGTCTAGTTTTGTTCTCTCCAAACAACACCCTGTTACAGTTAGCTAAATCAGTTAAAGATTGGGGAGGAATTAGAGGGGGGAGAAAGACAGAGACAGAGCCCCAGGTGAGCAGGAGAGGAGATGACAGCATGACAGCAACAACTTCGGGAGAACTGGAAAGCAGATGGATGCAGTGATTCCTGCAGAGTTTAAAAAGTTAACTCTCCACTTTCAGGAAAAAGCTGAGAACCAGTCTGACTCCACAAGGCATGGGAACAGGCAGCTCCAGGAACCTCTGCAGCTGGGGGTGAGCCCAGGACAGCCCATGTACACTGACAGAGGACAGTACTATCAGAGTGGAAGCCTCTGACTCTGGAGACCCACCAGGTAAGGTCAGTAACCTCAAGTCACTGATGGATTGTCTGTCTTTTACTTGAGGACAGAACTCCTGTGTCAGCCTGGCCCACCTGGGCTTGTCTTCTGGGTGGTGTTGGGGTTTCTGCTCTTCCCTCAATATCCTGGTCCCTGTCCACATGAGAACCCTCATTTTACTCTACAAAAGTGTTTGGACTTGGCCTCCTTGACAGCCGGAGTTGAGCCAGCGTGCTTAGAAGCAGAAAGTCCTGACCAGCTGCCTGACCACGTTTCTGCTGTGGTCCACAGCCCGCCTCTCCCATCTGCCTGATGCCCTAACTATGGGGTCCCTGTGGCTCCCAGAACTCATTCAAGATCTTGCTTCTGGTGCCCCCAGAAGGGGCTCTTATAAACTCTCAGGAAAGTGGAAGCCAGGCTATGCCCCAGAGATGGTTCAGTTTATTCTCCTGTGAGCCTGGCACCATCTTTTCTTTATATAATAAGCACTGAATTTGTGCTTGTTACCCCATTTTTCTAAACTAAACAATACATTGCTCAGGAATATATACATAGGCGGTAAAACTATAAAGAAAAGCAAAGACCTGGTACTGGCAAGAGGCACCAGGCAGCCCCGTAGGAGAGCTAATGCCTTACTTTTTATCACGATGGTAGATGCACAGGTGTTTATTACTAGCTTTCAATGTGCATATGTGTTTCTCACACACACACACACACACACACACACACACATACACACTGCTCTGAGCTTAGCCAGTGCTATTATTTCCCCAAGGAAGGACCAATTCAGAATCTCTGAGTGACTGAAGTTCTGACCTGAACATCTGAGGAGCAGATCAGGGCTTCGGCGACCCTGCCTAGGATGTCACTCTGGGTGTCCTGCTGCAGGGACCACCCAGCCTCCCTGGTAAGGCTCCAGCTCACTGTGCTTTCACCACAGCCTCGGAAGCGTTGCTGGAGAAGAAGCTTCTCATCTTGGGAATCTGCCCTCCCCCAACTCCTCCCTTGTCCATCAGTGACATTTTCCCCCGTGTCTCCTTCAAAGGGCCCCGCCTTTCTTCCCCTTGAAGAAATGGGGGCAACCGACCTGCCATCCATTTGGAGGAAGCTGTGCAAGCCCCTCTGCTCTTCAGTCACTGGGTTTGTGGCGTCAGAAGCCTTGACTTAGGAAGCCAGCGAAGCAAGCATTCTCATGACTGAACGTGCTACCTCCCTGCAGGGGAGAACAGCTTGGGGACCAGAGTTATGGACAGTGAGGGAGCCTCCGGCGCTGGTGTCAGACTGCAGAGGGCACATCTGGGCTGTGCAGTCTCTCGCCCAGCTTGCTTTTCTCCTCTCGGCTTGTTTCCTTGTCTCTACAGCAGATGCTGAGATGCAGCCCAGCGCCTGCCTCCAGATACCGCGATTCCTGCCCTGCTTAGCTCTCGGGTTTCCAAGCTGCTGTCGCGTGCTGCAGAAAGCCAGGGTGAGGGCTCTGTTCCTCTCCCCCACCACACAGTGGCTCCCAGGAAACATCTCGCTTAATGACATTGCACAGGATGCGGTGCTGCTGATTCTACCTGAGCAGGGGCAGAGCAAGTCATTGTCACCACACACGTGCCCCAGGACAGACTGTGGGAAGCATCGCTCTGTCTTCCTGCCCTTTCTTTATCCAAGTGCCACCTCATCAGCAGACAGATGTCATGGGTGTAGTATGTGACAGACACCACTGAGATACACAGACCCTGGGATTGAGAACAACCTTGGGGGGTCCGCAGGACAGACCAGGAGACAGGGACTCATTTCTTAAGAGGGACTCAGGGAGCTCTGGCAGCCCCGCACATGGGCCCAGCTTCCTGGTAATTCAGGAGGAAAGAGGGCAAATTGCACATCAGTAGGCTGCTCTGAAACCCCCCAAGTCTTCAGAAAATAGAACACTTCACTGGGAATAAAACATCATAGCAGGACTCAGTAGCTGACCAGATAGCTGTCTGATGTTAATCCAACATAATTGCAATAGAATATTCAAATATTGAAAGAGACCCGGAAAGGACTGGGTAGACATCAGGCATCATTTTTCATTTTCCTTTGAGTCTTAACAAAGGCTCTGGCACTACCGCCTCAACGGGAAATAGTTAGTTGGCCAAGCCACCGAGTAACTGACTTTCCAGCCGTTCTCCTTCTGATGTCCATGCGAATAGCAGACCTGGGTGATGTTCCCATCCCTTTTGCCTATAGAACTTTGTGTTGTCCTGTTGAGAATGCAGCTCTCTTGATATGTAAAATGTCAATGGAGAGGCAGGTATCATTAAAATGTGGTTTCGAAAATGTGGATGATAATCTTGCTTCTTGGACCGGAATCCCACTCTGGACCCCATGGTGTGAACAGTGCCACAAAAATGTCTGGATCTCTGTGAACCAACTTACCTTTTCCTGCTCTGAGTTGCTCTGGGAACTTAGGGGGTCCTGGCTGATGGGGTGAAGGGGTTCCACCGTGGTAAGTCACACGATTCACTCACAGTTTAATAATTCCAATTCAACAAGAATATGCTTGTAGTCAAAGGTATTATGGAAAAAGGGCATTTTGTGGATACCTGGAATTTGTGCAGACCAGGTTGTCAAGAAAACTGCCCTTTGTGGCAAATTCTAACCTACTTAAGACTCCATTTTCTTTCTACCGGGCTGCAGATGAACTACCGCAGCTAAGAAGCACCATCATTGGCATGGAAAGAAACACACTGCTTCTCTTCACTGATGTAGCCTTAAAAAGAGACGCATGCCATCGTTTTCATGAGACAGACATAGAAAAAAGCTGGCTGAAAGGTTTGGGGCTCATTTTTCTGTCTTGAACGTCTCCCAGTTTCAGCAGCGCTTTTTGTGCTTATAGGCTCTCTTTGCCTGATATATTTTTCTTAAACCCTTCTGAGCTCTCCTGACCCTTTTCGTCTCCTGGCCTTGATGCCAATTTGACCTTTGGTGACTCTGAGACAAGCTGCCTGTAGCCCCAGGGAGGTTAGCAATCCAGTGTCCCAAAAGGTAATTTGTACAGGAAGAAAAAGTAAGAGCTCTCTTGCTTGGGTGGAATGCTACAGCAACCGGGAAATCTGGGATTTCATTCACTGGGGATTTCTGGCTGAGGAAGAAATTGTTGAGGCCTCAGTCTTTAGCTTTCAATATCATAGCAGGGAAGTACGTTGGTTCAGCTTCACCAGCACTCAGCTCTCAGGGCAGAGTGATGGGAAAGGCACCAGGCTTACTCAGGGGGCCCGAGTTCTAACCCTGGTTCTGCCTATGCAATCTGTAGGGCCCAGGGCAAAGAAAATGCGGGGCCTCTTGTTAAAAAATTATCAAGAATTTCAAGATGGCAAAAGCAGATCATTAAAACTAAGCACAGGGTCCTTCTAAGCACACATCCCTGGGTAACCGCATGGGTGGCACGCCCAAGATGCAGGTCCTGCTGTATGACCTTGAGCCCTTGGGGTGTATGGCCTTGAGCAAGTCACAATACCTCAACCCCTCACCTGGAAAATGAGAGCATAGGACAAAGAGAGTTTTCCAGTAAGTGCCCCACAGTAAGGGGGGTTCACAACGAGTGCTGGGGGGGCAACGGGGGCCAGCACGGTGAGCAGCCTTAGGATGGGGGAATGTCTAAAGGTGTGTTTGGGGGTGGGGAGCCCAGCAAATCATACCCTCAGTTAGGAACACCTGAGAGAGACCAAGGAGAAGCACGTGAGGACCAACAAAGCGACACCTCTGGCAGCTGATTACAGAGAGCGGGCCCGGCTGTGCAACCACAGTGGGCTTGCAGGGCAAGCAGGGCACACCACCCCAGGAGGCATGGGCAGGTGGACCTGGGAGACCTGAGCTCTGTGCTTCATAGAACAGGTGAGCTTCAGGCAGTGGCTTAGCTGCCGAGGTGGGGAGCGATTGTCTAAAGCTGTCTTGACAATTCCTCTCCCAACTCGTCCATCAGAAAAATCCCTCAACCTCCACCGGAAGTCCTGAGAGGCCAGGAGTGTTACATCGTAGCAACTTCACCTGAAGGAAATCTCCAAAGCGGGCAACGTACCCCAAAGGTATTAAACAGGAACTGTCGTGATGTCCATATTTTTCCCAAGGAGCATTGCTTTCGACAGCAGGTCACTCCTGTTGTCTGGAACACCTGGTTCCTCCCCCGTCTACCTGGATGCCTCCCATTAGTCCTTCAAGACTCATTTTGGACCCTCCGCCTCCGGGGGCTCTGTTAACACCCCAGGGTTTACGGCACATAAACCTTCATGAAGAACGCTGCTCTCTAATAGTATTTTCTTCCTTCTCACCATTTAGGCTGACGTTCCTTGAAGACAGCACACAGACTCACTGTGTCTGGCACACAGTATGATCTCCCTGATTTTTCATTAAGCTGATGCATAAGTGAACGAGCTCGGAACCCAGCAGGGAGCTCCTTATCTTAACCAAAGCAGCCGAGGGCAAATTCTTCCCTCACCCCCATGTTGCTCTCGCATAGCAGGACGTGAACGAGCAGAACACGGAGTCATTGATGCAGAAACACAGAGCCGGGGCTGGAAACCTGCCATTCTCAGCCCAGGATGCTCACCCCATACAACAGGGAATAACCTCTTTTCCGTGCTTGGTGGATGGAGGGTGCATCTTACTGTCGTGGTGAAGGAGAGGAGAGGGTGCAGGAGGTCCTGAGTGTCTTGGGTGAATGTCACATGGGGAGGGGTATTCCCTGGAGTAAAAGAACCCGGATCTAGAGACGAGCTCCCTTACTTTGTCGTGCGGGGGCCGAATGCAGAATCTGTCCCACTCTGATGTCGTGCCTCTTGAGCGGCGTAATAGAAAGAGGATGCGGCTGCGGCTTCAGAGACCCCAGGCCACGCCCAGGCTTTGTTGGTTACTCTCCCCTGGGAGCGTGGGACAGACCTGGACCCATCAGAGTCCTAGAAACTGCATCCTGGAATGTGGGGACAATAATGCCTGTTTCAGTGGGTGACCAAGACAAAATGAGTGTATGTTTTAAAGTAGTTGGCACTTAAAAACACAAACGTAGAGCACAAATGTATGGATACCAAGAGGGGGAGGGGGGTGGGATGAATTGGGATTGACATATATGCACTGTTGATACTACGTGTAAAACAGATAACTCATGAGAACCTACTGCGTAGCACAGGGAACTCTACTCCATGCTCTGTGGTGAAGGAAGTCTAAATCAGAGGGGATATATGTATACCTAGAGCTGATTCACTTTGCTGTAGAGCAGAAACTAACACAACATTGTAAATCAACTATACTCCATTAAAAATTAATTTTAAAAAAGACCTTTTGAAATTAAAGGTCGTTTTTGAAGTTAGAGCCAACAAGACTTGCTGGTGCATTGGATTTGGAGACCAAAGGCTGCTCTTCAGTCCTCCCCGTGAGGTCCACTGAGGCTTCCCTGAGATTCGCAGCCCAGCTTCTCCCTCTGTCCCTCTGGCTGCCCTCCCCTCCCTTCCACGGCACTGACCCCAGGAGACTCCCCCATAACTCTCCAGCCAGGGGTCTCCACTCACGTGGCTTCCGGCTTCCGGAACAGATGGGTAGAGTTTGGATGAGCAGACCCTGAAGCTACAAACACACCAGATAGGGGTCTTAGTATAATTACAGGTGCAGAGAGAATTGATGAAGCCCACAAAAAAGCCTGCAGGTTGCTGGGGAGGACACAGCGCTGGCCACCGCTGTCCTGATCTACAGTGGGTGTGAGGCTATCCTTCCGGCTTTCCCTTGAATACTGACTTCTGAATCCGCCACAAACCGGCAGTGTGAGATAAAACGACAAAGCAAAAAAAAAACAAACACAAAACAAAACAAAGAACTTGTCTAAGCTTTCAAATCAAAAAAAGAAGACTGATCATCAGTGAATGAATACATGCCATTTATTCACTGACACTTAACTTCTTGCTGAGACGTAGGAAACATCCCAGTCTTGCAGGCAGCGTGCAGTTTACCTTGTGGAGGGATTATTTCCCAGACACATGACTAATGGGTGATTTGGGCGTGATCCCTGTTTTCCTGGCCACATGACCTAGGGGAACACCGAGGTCAAGATAAAGGTCATAAACAGTTTTCCTAGGGATCTGCTGACACTTGCTGCTCTGGGAACTTCATTCCCAGATTCTAGAAGTCTCCCCTCCCAGCTCTTGCAAGAGGACCCTGCGGGGCTCTCTCAGCTGCTGTGATCAGCAGTACTGGGAGCTCGCCTCCCTGCCAGGTCCTAAGCGGTGAGCTGTCACTGGGGCCACAGAGTCTGGAAGCTGCTGTAGGTGGAGGCTGCTGTCTGCCGATGCTCTTTGCCACGCCTGGGCGGAGGCTGCCGGTACCAGCGCCAAGTGCCCGGGGCTGCCCCAGGATCCGGGGGGCAAAGCCCTCCCTCACTCATGGACACCAGATGAGCTGCAGGCAGGGCTCTGTGCTTCCAGGTCATTGGGTCACTCCTTAGTACAGGTGCTGCCTGTGTGGAGCTCTGGGGATGTGCCCATCGCTAAGCACAGCCCCACCTTCAAGGGCCTCACAGGACCCAGGGGCATTTCCGCTGTGGCGTCCTCAGTGCTTTGACAGAATCAAGCAGAGGAGCGTCCACCGCAGCTTTGGGGGTTCAAAGCTCCCCAGCAGAGAGCCTGAGATGTGAGCATTGGGGATGAGTCATCCAGGTGAGAGGTGGGTAGGGAATGGAGTGCTTCAGACAGGGGGGGCCCACCTTTGTGCTAGGCTCATCAAGACCTCAACACACTGCTTCCCTGCCCCCCTACAGAGATGCAGGTGCAACACCTCCCTGCACCCTCACTCACCCTTCTTTAGGAGGGGGCTATGGGGCAGACCATGTTCAAAATAACCCTTCCCCTCTGGGCTGTGGGTTAAGCGGGTGTGCCTGATCTTTCTGGAGGACTGTCAATCCATTGTGCAAACAGCCGGGCTGGCCTCCCCACAGGAGCTCCTGGAACCCCCAGGTCTTCCTGGACCCCAAGCCCAGTTTAGCCCTTTGAGAGTCTCAAAAACCCCTTTGTTCCAGAATGTTCTTTATGATACACATAGCACCAAACCATAAAACCTGTGCAAGAAAGTCCAGTGTAAGGAGTTCTGTCTCTTTTCTCCACAACGATGACCTCAGTGCTGTTACTAAAATGTCAATTATCAGCATCTTCCAGTTCCACCGTTATTCCCCCAGACCTGTCTGACTGGGGCCCTAAAAGGGAGTTTATCAGGTAACCAGCTCCACACACGTGGCCTCGGTTCACACGGAGATCCTTGCCAGTTTCCTAAGCCCTTGCACCAGAGACTGACTTGAGTTGTCCCAAATTTTAGTGATAGGCTTGGAGCCAGGATATATGATGCCTTTATTTTTTTTATTTGATATTTTGACTTATATATTTGAAAAAGGAATAAAAGCATGTTCTAAAAAGTCCCTCAAAACTGAACAGCGTAGAGGGAAAGGGGGGAAAAACTGAACAGTGTAGAAAAGGTAAGTCTTTTGATGGGCCTGGCCTTGTGAGCCTTCTCCCTCCCCAGTGTGAACACGTTGCCGGTTTTCCGTGGATGCCTGCAGACACAGGTAAACATGCTGACAGTCACACACTCCATAAGGATGTATCAGACACTTCCTCGTGCTGGCCTGGGCCCAAAAAGGCAGAGGACCGCTTTCTTAGACCAGAGCCTGGAGGAGGATGGGGACACCGGTGCACCGTGTCAGTGACCAATTATGACAGCGATGAGTCCAGCGGGAGGACACTCACAGGCTTGCTGCCTTCCCTGCACCCCAGGTCTCCTTGCTCGGGGACCAACTTGGGGACCATCCGTCCTTTGCACGGGCCCGGAAACGGGACTGTCTTGCATCGTATCACTCCTCAGTTCTGTTCATCCAGGGTTTCTCCACTGCAGCACTATTGACATTTTGGCTCACATCCCTCTTTGTGGAGTGGCCATCCTGTGCAGGTAGGATGTCGAGTTACATCCTTGGCCTCTACCCACTAGGTGCCTCCCTTCCCAGTTGTGACAACAAAAAGGGTCTCCAGAATTTGCCAAATGTCCCTTGAGGGTCTAAATCGCCCCAGGTTGAGAACCACTGGGTTATTTTTATCTCCTAAATCTGCCCACTTACTTTCCCTTATTTCCACCTCTGCCACCCTGTCTGGCCTCCCTGATGGTCACTACGTTTGCAGTCTAGCTGCTCTACATTTTATTATTTCTACTGCAGCTACGCTGATATTTTCCAAGTCTGATCATATCACCCTCTGCTTCCAATGTTTCAATGGTTCTCATTGCTCTTAAGACAAAGCACTGAATCTTCCACAGGATCCACAAACCCCCAAACCGTGAGGTGCACACGTGGCCCCAGCCCCATCTTGCCTCACGCTCTTCGTTTCAGCCACATTGGTCTTTGAGTTTCAAATACTCTTAGAACTCGGGATCCTCCTCCATCCAGGCTCCCCTCTCCCCCGCTTATTACCCGAGTGAAGCGGTGAATGGAGCATAGGCTGCTCTTTTTCCAGTATCATGCTCATTCCCCACACCTGTGCCCCATACCTGCACGGGTCCCCTTTCCACCTCATTTAGAGAAGCCCCTTGTTCTTTGCATGTTTTTGGGTCGAGGGAGGGCAGAGAGAGAAGGCAGGTTCTCCAAAGAATAGCCTTGGAAACGTTCAAAACTTCACCCAAGGGGTTTTCCAAAGAGAGGGCTATTTTTCGTGAACCTTCATGCGTTAATTTGGTTTCAGTCCAGATACAATTTTGGAAGGAGAGAAACGTTAATTCTGTCTGACTTGCTACGTAGGAGGAGTCTTCGATGTCACAGACTGATGAAGTCAACTGTAACAAACGAGCAGAAGGTGGTCCCTTGAGATGAGCGTCGAGCAGGTCACACCTGAGCAGGTCACACCTGGGCAGGCTCCGATTTGAACAATGGGGGCAGTCACTTCCCAGGCCAAGCCACTGGGCACCTAGAATCCAGATCAGAGTCAGCACATCCTGGACTTAATTGTAATTTTAAACTTTTTTCTTGAAAAATTGTTTATTATTCACTGTATAACTATATGTTGCCAAAATTTTGAGAAACACACAAAATAGAAAGAAGCAAATTTAAATCACCAAAAATTTCGCCTGACAGTTCCTGCCAATTGGTTCATGTCCTTTGTTTCTTTTAATTTTTAACTAAAAACTAGGAGTATATGCTGCATGTTGTTCTGTAGGGTTTTTTTGTTGTTTCTGTTTTGTTTTTTTGGCCGCACCATGCAGCATATGCAGGACCTTAGTTCCCCAACCAGGGATCAAACCCAAGCCCCCTGCATTGGAAACGTAGAGCCTTCACCCCTGGACCATCAGAGAAGTCCTCTGTAGTCTGCTTTTGCACTTAAGTTATAACTTCTGCATTTCCCAGTGCCATTTCAGAGTGTCTGAAAATGTGATTTACATGAACGTAGCGACCTGCCTTGTAGATGTTAATGAATGATCTCAGGGCATTGAAATCACTAAGAAAAGTTTGCCAGTCTTGGCACTTGCAAGGAATTAAACACTTCTTCCTAATCAGAGTTGTTCAGAAATGTGTTTAAAGTTTTCTAATTATTTTTGTTGTGTTTTCTTAAATTTTAGTTACTAATTTCTAGTCAAATTGCTTAGTTCATACAAAATAACCACTTTTGTAATTCATGGCTTTCCTATGTGCTATTTAATAGTCACTTTTGTGAATATCCCATAGATGTTTGAAAGAAGCTACGTTTTTGTTTTGAGTGTATAGCTTTTAATCATTATCCCTTAATCAGCCATATTATTTTATTATCCAAAATTTCAGTGCTTCTTGGGAGGAATTGGGCGATTGATACTATGTATAAAATAGATAACTCATGAGAACCTACTGTGTAGCACAGGGAACTCTACTCAGTGCTCTGTGGTGACCTAAAAGGGAAGGAAATCCAAAAAAGAGGGGATATATGTATACGTATAGCTGATTCACTTTGCTGTAGAGTAGAAACTAACACAACATTGTAAAGCAACTGTACTCCTATAAAAATTAATTTAAAAAAACACTAAAAAAAATGTCTATGCTTCTTAAAATTTTCTATCCATTTCTTTTTTTTTTTTTTTTTTTTTTTGCAGTACACGGGCCTCTCACTGTTGTGGCCTCTCCCGTTGCGGAGCACAGGCTCTGGACGCGCAGGCTCAGCGGCCATGGCTCACGGGCCCAGCCGCTCCGCGGCACGTGGGATCTTCCCGGACCGGGGCACGAACCCGTGTCCCCTGCATCGGCAGGCGGACTCTCAACCACTACGCCACCAGGGAAGCCCTTTATCCATTTCTTGACTTGCAGAGGAAATCTTATCTTGGTTTGCTAAAATCTCCTGCTACAAATGTTTTTGCAGTGAATTTCTACTTAGATTTTTAAGTTTCTTCTTTAAATACGTCAGTGCTATTTTATTTGGCACATAAAGATGCATGATCACTAGTTTTCATCATAATTGTATCTTTATCAACCTGAAATAATCTTTCCTGTTTAACAATTTCCCCTGCATCTCATTTTGTCTGATATAATTTTTGAAAATCGTGCTTTACTGTATTTGTGTGTGCCTAGCATATCTTTGTCACCTTAAAAAAAATCTGTCCTTTCATTTTAGGTGAGTCTCATAACAACAATACACATTTAAATTTTCTTTCTGATCCAGTCTCTTAGTCTCTGAAAAGGAGACTTTATTTTGTTAATTGTCTCAAAACGTATGCTTGCTCTTACTTTTGCCATCTTGTTTTTACGCTTTTTGGGTTTTTTTGTGCATCCTTGAGATTTCCTTTCTTTTCTGTCTTTTGCTCTCTGGTGTACCTTATTTTCTTACTATAATTTGGAAGATATATATCCTATCCACACCCCCAGCCCCAGAGACTTTTTTAAAAACTGAGAGATAATTGACACATAACACCGTGTAAGTTTGAGGTGATACATCTATACATTGCAATATGATGACAATAGCGTTAGAGAGCACCTTTATCACGTCCCTGTTTTTAATTCTACTAACGTTACCTCCAAATTGTAAAATACTTCACCATCTGCCCAAACCTGACATCTCTTTGCTGACTTCTATCTGCGAAAATGACATTCTTTGCCTGCATTTAGAACCAGGCTGTGGAAGCTGAGATATAGAAAGCTCCAGCATCCACCCCTGACCCCTCCCTGTCTGCTCTGGTGCTGACAGAGGCTTCTTGGAGGCTTAACGGGAGGGAAGGCCATTAGCCACAATTCTGGTGTCAGTAGATGTTCAACAAGGCCTTTCCTGCCTGGAAGAGGAGGAGTATTTCCAGAAGACCAGGAGTTTCAGGTTGCCTCACTGGTGGGTGCACGCTAAAAAGTACAGATTAGCAGGACTGTTGGCGGCTGGGAGAAGGAAGTGACCATCTTCACCTTGAGAGGCAGCGTCTGGGAAGGGCCCGGCTCCCTCTTGTCTGACTCAGAGCGCTGTTTCAGAAGCTGCATTGTGCATCAGCTAATGAGCATTCCTCATTCTCAGCTGCACCATCATTGGCAGAAATCCCTCCTCGACTGGGGCGAAGCTTTCATGGATATTGTTAGCTTCTGGTGCAGCTGCAATTTTGCAATTTTGCATGTGCCTTCATGGGTCTTCTAGTGGGAGGATGGGAGAGGACGAATCAGGCAATCAGGCACATGCTATGAGCTGCCGTATTAATCTAGGAGTTTGCAGGTTTGGCTCTGAGCGACAGAGTGAACCATGATGCTTTCAGTGTTTGTTCCAAAGAGCTTATTGTTCTCACTTCAGCAGATACTGCAGTCCTGCGTTTCCCAAAGCATGTGTTCGGGAGAATGAGATAACAAAGCACACCGCATTTGGAAAACATAAAAGCAGGGGAGGGAAAAGGATGCCGTGGTTAAGCTTACTGGGGAAACAATGCACCCTGCGTCCGTTGGATATTCAAGATATACCTCAGTGTCTTAAAGGCTGGCAGTTCCTGCAGCAAACTGATTTAACTTTATTTAGAAGAGCACATCTCAATACTTGGCTTTGAAACCCTTTTGGCAGGGCACCTGGGAATGTCTAACAGAACTGGTGTTTTTCCCTCAGTGCTTACTGCAGTACTATTTACAGTAACCAAGACACGGAGGCAATCTAGATGTCCATCCACAGAGGAATGGATAAAGAAGATGTGGCATATATATATACAATGGAGTACTACTCAGTCATAAAAAAGAATGAAATCATGCCATTTGCAGCAACGTGGATGGACCTAGAGGTTATCATACTAAGTGAAGTAAGTCAGAAAGAGAGAGGCAAATATCATATGATATCACTTACATGTGAAATCAAAAAAAAAGGTACAAATGAACGTATATGCAAAACGGAAACGGACCCACAGACATAGAAAACAAACTTATGGTTACCAAAGGGGAAAGGGAGGGGAGGGATAAATTAGGAGTTTGGGATTATCATATACACACCACTATATATAAGATGGATATATAACTAGGGTCAACTGTACTGCACAGGGAACTATACTCAATACTTTGTAATAACCTATAAGGTAAAAGAAACTGACAAAGAATATATGTGTGTGTATATATATGTATATATATATATACATAACTGAATCACTTTGCTGTACACCAGAAACTAACACAACATCATAAATCAACTATACTTCAATTAAAAAAATAAATTACTTAAAAAAAAAGAACTGGTGTTTTTCCAGGATGCGTGTGAGGATCTGTGGTCACAGTGTGGGTGTGAGAGAGGCTGGAACAGAAGACAGCCCTGTCCCTGCAGCCACTGCTCAGTTCCACCAAGGCCCTGGCCTGAGAGCCTAGTTAAGCACACATGGCTTTTTGACTCTTCTGGATTATTCATATTAGTTAGATCCTCAGAAACCGAGATACCTAGAGCGTGTTTTCTTAACCTTCTGCAGAACCAATGTTACTGATTTATAATTAACAATATGTTTTCAAACGACAACTGAAAACGCTGACTCTGACGTTACCCAATCTACAAGCAAAATCTTTAGGGATGGATTTCATCACAAGTAGAGTTGCATGACAAACACAGATAGATGTGTCTCATTTCCTTTTCAGCTATTGAGTGTCATCTAGTTTTTTTCTCTTGGCCTTGGTTACTAGGAAACTCAGAAACAAATACAGGGTCCCTCCTCCAAGTTACTTTCTCAGAGTTGTCTGGAAACATCAGATTTCTCTGTTCATTTGGGATAATCTCTGAGTTTTTTCCCAGCCTTATTAAGATATAACTGACATAGAATACGGTGTAACTTTAAGTTGTACAACGTGATGATTTGACGTATTGTGAAATGATGACCTCAATAAGGTTAGCACATCTGTCACTTCCCGTAGTAACCAGTTTTATATTTGGGTGCAATGGGAACTTTTAAGGTCTGCTGTCCTAGCAACTTTCAAGGACATGATACAGTGTTGTTAACTATAGTCACCGTGCTGCACATTAGATCCCCAGAACTTACCCATCCTGTAACTGGAAGTTTGTACCCTTTGATCACCTTCACTCATCTCCCTCACCCGCCACTGTCCCTGGCAGCCACCTCGCTACCCTAGGTTGCTATGAGTTTGTAAGCTCTGAATTTTTAAATCCTCAGTTCTCCTGTTTTACCTTATGATTTTTTTTAATAAATAAATTTATTTATTTATTTATATTTATTTACTGTTTGGCTATGTTGGGTCTTCACTGCTGTGCGCGGGCTTTCTCTAGTTGCGGTGAGCGGGGGCTACTCTTCGTTGTGGTGCGCAGGCTTCTCATGGCGGTGGCTTCTCTTGTTGCAGAGCATGGGCTCTAGGCGAGCAGGCTTCAGTAGTTGTGGCACATGGGCTCAGTAGTTGTGGCTCGCAAGCTCTAGAGTGCAGGCTCAGTAGTTGTGGCTCACGGGCTTTGTTGCTCCAAAACATGTGGGATCTTCCCAGACCAGGGCTTGAACCCGTGTCCCCTGCATTGGAAGGCAGGTTCTTAACTACTGAGCCAGCAGGGAAGTCCCATGATTATTTCTTATACCATCAAGAATCCCTTTAGAACCAAGTAGTATTTAGATTCTCTGTCTTCCTATATTGATTTGTAAAAAGGAAGTCAAGAAAAAGCTAACGTTTCCCAGTGCAGACACTAGAAACATGTGCCTGGCATTGGAATGCATGAATCAACAGCACAAACAGTAATGTTAACAAAGAAGAAGAAGCTGGTAGGTTTATTTCTCAGTGTCAACAAAATCTTGAACTATTCTGATTCAATACTTTAAGCCCCAAGATTATTCTGTTACTGATTTATTTTCATTTCCATAACTCTAGCCAGTTGGAGTTTTTCCCATTTTTTCCTTTTTATTATGGAAGTTTTAAACATACCCCAAAGCTGAAAGCTGTAGTAAACCTCCATGGGCCCATTTACCAGCTTCAAGTTCGCCAATCGTCATCATTTTCCTAATCTTGTCTCATGTTGTTTTACATGAGACACGATTAGGAATTAAAAAAAAAATTTTTTAAGGAAATCTCTAAATCATGTTTTTTACACACATATATCTGAAACAGATGACCTTTCTTTAGCATAATCACCATACCATCATCACACCCTTAAAAATTAACAATAATTTTTAATATCTTATGCTCATTCCATAATCAAATGTCTCCAGTTTTCTCAAAAATCTCTTTTCATAGCTGGTTTGTTCAAGTCAGATTCCCCCATAAGGTCCACACGCTGCACTTGGTTGTTACGTTGGAGATAGTATCGTTTGGAACGAGAGGTGGGCAAGGAGGTCAAAGCATTTTCTCTGATGATATAAGAACTCATTAAGAGTTCTCATTAGGGCTTCCCTGGTGGCACAGTGGTTGAGAGTCCGTCTGCCAATGCAGGGGACACGGGTTCGTGCCCCGGTCCGGGAAGATCCCACGTGCCGCGGAGCGGCTGGGCCCATGAGCCACTGACGCGTGCCGCTGAGCCTGCGCGTCTGGAGCCTGTGCTCCGCAATGGGAGAGGCCACAACAGTGAGAGGCCCGCGTACAACAACAACAACAACAACAAAAGAGTTCTCATTAAGAACTCTGCAGAACATGTCGTAAAACAGTTTCCCTTTTATCCTAAATATTACATTAGACAAGTGTAGGGGAGGAAAAAGTTTTCCCTTACCCTCTTAGGGTCCCTGAATGGATCTGAAAATTAAACTGACAAAGACAGATTAGTAGGAGAAAGCGTATACCAATTTATTTAGTGTAGGTTTTACGTGACACGCTAGCTTTCATAGGGAAACGAAGACCCTAAGAAACGATTCAACCTGAGTGTTCCTACGCTGGGTTCAGTGAAGAGTGGGCAGCCGTGGAAAGGCCAGAACAAAGGATGTGAGCTAAGGGTAGGTAAGTGGGAGGAATAGCAAGGCCTGTTTGTTTGGAATCTTCTCGGCGTCCCTCAGTCTTGGAGATAAGGATGCTCCTTTTCTGAAGGTATAGGGAGGGCACTTGGCCCATGAGCATCTATGACCTGCTTCTGGGGAAGGTCCCAGAGTTCTTCCTGCATCTACTGTTTTCTTAAACCCCTTTAGCTTAAAATATTTAATATGCCAAGGTGCCATGTTTAGGGGTAGTACCTCCTAAACCCCATGAGAAAATAAAAAATTATAATATTGCCCAAATTACGCACCATTTTTATTTAACTAGCAAACACAGTACACAGTGAATTCCATATTCTCTTTTTATCAGTCGATGTGATACCAAAACCACTTCTGTGTTGCTAGAATCTGTATAATTATCATTTTTAATAGGCTCATATTATTTCAGTTCCTTGGTCACTATTCTATCGCTTTAGCCATTTCGGAGCACTGGCTCAATCCATCAGGTATATTGGAAGGGGGATGCTAGCCAAGGCTGGAAATTTTTGCCTCCCTCCCGGCTTTAAATCCTACATTTGACATTGCTTATGGGTCTATAGAGGCGAAGAAGAGTGCAGGTAGGCGGGCAGGGGGAGTCGAGTGAAGGTAGCCATTTGCCTGGGGTGCATTTGAAAGGTTTGTTCTCCTTCTGTCCTCTGAGATGAGGTACCCCCTCCATTTAGGGCCAGCCCTGGGAAAGTGTGTGCTCACCCTCCTCTGAGACTATTGTAGTTAGAGAAGAGACCAAAGTCTGCCAGTTGCATGTGTTCATGAAAAGATTGGAGTGTGCAGGCCCCAAGCAGCAAGGAGCAGATATGGACCACAGCCAGCTATGCAGAGGAGACCTCCCTCCCGTACTGTTCTCAGAGGGGGTAAATGGGTGACGGGCGTGGAGTTACGGGTCTACAGAGAGTCGAAGTACTTAATGTCAAATAATGTGATATCGGGCTTCCCTGGTGGTGCAGTGGTTGAGAATCCGCCTGCCAATGCAGGGGACATGGGTTCGATCCCTGGTCTGGGAAGATCCCACGTGCTACAGAGCAACTAAGCCCCGTGTGCTACAACTACTGAGCCTGCGCTCTAGAGCCCGCAAGCCACAACTACTGAGCCTGTGTGCTGCAACTACTGAAGCCTGTGTGCCTAGAGCCCGTGCTCTGCAACAAGAGAAGCCACCGCAGTAAGAAGCCAGTGCACCTCAACGAAGAGTAGCCCCGCTCGCCGCAACTAGACAAACCCTGTGCACAGCAATAAAGACCCAACACAGTCAAAAATAAATAAATAAAATAAATAAATATATTAAAAAAATAATGTGATATCTTCTTTCTTTCTTTCTTTCTTAACTGAAGTATAGTTGATTTACAATGTAGTGCTAATTTCTGCTGTACAGCAAAGTGACTCAGTTATACATACACATACATTCTTTTTTATATTCTTTTCCATTATGGTTTATCCCAGGACATTGAATATAGTTCCCTATGCTATACAGTAGGACCTTCTTGTTTATCCATCCTGTATATAATAGTTTGCATCTGCTGACCCCAAACTCCCAGTCCAGTGTTCCCCCACCCCCCTCCCCCTTGGCAACCACAAGTATGTTCTCTACGTGTGTGAGTCTATTTCTGCTTTGTAGATAGGTTCACTTGTGTCATATTTTAGGTTCCACTTATAAGTGATATCATATGGTATTTGTCTTTCTCTGTCTGACTTACTTCACTTAGTATAATAATCTCTATGTCCATCCATGTTGCAGCAAATGGTATTATTTCATTCTTTTTTATGGCTGAGTAGTATTCCATCGTATATATGTACCACATCTTCTTTATCTATTCATCTATCGATGGACATAAATATTGCCATATCTTCTCAATCATTAATTAATCATCTTAGAATAACCCTGTACCCAAAGATGGGTCTTGCCCGTTGTGATCCGCAGGAAAAAAGAACCAGCACCTCATTTTTTGTGGGAGCACCATCTGGGTGTCTTTCATGGAGACAATTGTAAGCAATAATATTTAGATAATATTATTTTTTATTGTCATCAAAAAAGGACTTTCTAGGAATTTTTTTGGGCATTTAGATATTTTTGAGGTTGAATATTTTCTTCTAGGATTAATTTTTAAGGACAGAGTTATTCAATCTTGAATTGAACATTTTTGAGAGAGAGAGAAGAAGAGGGAGAGGGAGACATGTTGTTTATGAAAACAATGATACTAACCACCAAGACACAAACGTAAAGACGAGGCTCAGATGAGCCATATTTAAACACCAGCCATAGAGGTTTTCAACAGCAGGAACACAGACGCTGGAGAGAGAAACACTGAAGACAATTCTGTTGCACCCTAAGTGCCAGAAATGCAACCTCTCAAACACACCGCTATAATCCTGTTTTAACAAAAGGAACCTGGACAACAGTTAAGCCAGCAGCTCAGCTGGGAAGGGCCTGTCCATTGAAGCTCCCAGAGATGAGCTCTTATGTAGGGACACCAGTGGACCTGCAGGGAGATGAAGCAGTGGTAGTCTGTTGAGGAGAAGCTCAGAATTCTTGCATGGTAATATTTCGAATCTGCCATAGCGCGCCCAAAGAGAAAAGCCTTGGAAGTCACCTCATGACATCACTTTTATTTCTAAAGCAGTGATGAACAGTATTTCTTGCAATATCAGCATAGCTGAGCCAGTGTCGTGAAGAAGTCTGTGAGTAAGGAACACAGCTAGCACGTTGTGCGCCCAGATTGACACGATTCCAGCCGTAAGCATCCCTGATGTTTGTTCAGGAATATCGAGCCCTGTCACAGAATCTGCCAGACGACGCTTATCTGACAGCTCTGGGAAGTGCAAAGCCAAGCACGAGGGAAAGAAATATGTTCCAGACAGGAGCAGATGTTCTTAGATCAAATATTTCTGTGAAAAACTGTAGAAGAATCAACTGACAAAACAGCAGAGGCTATTTTAGTGGCTTACATCATGGTGGAAAAAAAAAAAAAAAACGAGAAGAAGGAGAAGAAATCTCTCGTCTGAGCTTGGCTTCCTCGTCTGTAGAGGGACGGTTGAGGTTACATCATTTCTAAAGTCATGGCTCTAGTTGCAGTTCTGGGCAGGGGCAGGTATGTGGTTCCAGAAGGGCCTATTTTACTATCAGGGACGGATTAGGAGTATTACTACCAAAGCAAGGAGGCAGAAGAAGAAAATAAAAAGACAAAAAAAGGGAAGAAAGCAAGAAATAGTGAGGAGTATGATGGTGGTGGGAAAGGACTCTGGAATCATTATCTAACTCAGTGGTCCACTCAGAGCTGGGTCGCCTCTAGAAGAGGTGAAAGTATTGTCTCAAATCTAACCCTTTTGGCTGCTGCTAAAACGTCACGGCAAGTGGAGTTTTTGCAGAGTTTTGGGTGAAGAGATCAAGAATCACAGAACTGGCATTCGAACTGAAACATTTGGGCAGTCTTGAGACCCTCCTTACCTCCAAGCCTGCTCCACTTACGTGTCACCCAGTCTTGAAATTCAGCCCCTTCCTTCAAGAACTCTCTCTCTCTCTAAGCTGGGGAGTGTCAGAGATGTTCCCGAGGATGCGGTGGTCCCTGGAGGACCCACTATGTCGTGCCCAACACTTGGCTGTCTTTCTGGCCCTTCTTCCCTTCTCACTCCCTCCCTGCTCCATCCGGTGAAGACAGAAGCTTCAGATCCTCCCTCATCCCCGCAGAGCAGCTGACTCTGCCCTGCTCCATCTCGAACCTGTGCATCCAAACTGGTCCAGGAGCTCTGCTCACCTGTTTCCTGTTTGTCAGGAGCGTTCTCCTAGAGGCCCTTCTGGTTGTGAGCAACAAAACATTCTTCTCCGTCTCCTGTTTTTTAGAGTTTGGTCATTTTGTCACCACCAGCTTTGCCATGAAGCCTTAAGACAAAGTAAATTTGGTATCTATTTGTAAAGAGATAGACTGGGAAGCTCACCCATCCTGTGTCCCTGTCCTCTTTGGGATTTGCCTTTGCTGTCCCCAACTTGGTGTAACTGGGACTGCTAATAACCCTCACCTGCGGAATTGGTCCTGCCCCAGTTCTGAATTTTGTGGGAGACAGAACACATGCCAAGATGCCCCGATCACATCTCCCTGGGCATATCGAGATGAGATTAGGATTAAGTGGCCTCCCCAGGCCTGGGACCCAGAAGCTCACTGGCCATCACTGGGATTCTGGGTTGTTCTCCAAGTGTCCTTTTACAATGTCACCTCCATCACTCAGCTTCTCAAATCAGAAACCTGTGGTCAGGAGGTTGCCTTTATAGCTTCCTCTTCTTCAGGGCTCTGTCCTCCATGGAATCAAACACTTTGTCTGCTTCTGGGATGTTCTCAAACCTGTTCCACACTTCTCCAACCCAGTCACCACGTGGGCTCATCTCTCATCAAAATTTCTATGATTGTCTCCCACTGGGTTTTTCAGCTCTTCCTCATTTATCTCAACCTAACAAACAATCTGATCTTTTAAATAAATGCAAATCTAGTCATTTGCATTTTGCAAATCTAGTCATTTGCATAAATGCAAATCTAGTCTAGGATTTTCCTTCTGTGTTTTCCATTGAGTTTGGGATAAGAGTGACTTTCCATTTGGGGTTCCCTTGGACTGCAACACTCTTCCCAAGCTCTTCATGTGGCTTGGTAACATCACTTCCTTCAGATCTTGGCTCAAGTATCACTCTGATCACCCTATAAAAAACTGCAGCCCCATACCTCTGATCCCCATTTTCTCCTTTCTACTTCTCTATAGAATTTCTCACCATCTAACCTACTAGAACTTTGCTGTTTTTTTTTTTAATTGAAGTATAGTTTATTTACAATATTATGTTAGCTTCAGGTATACAATGAAGTGATTCAGTTACACATGTATATGTATATTCTTTTTCAGATTCTTTTCCATTATAGGTTATTATATTGATAAGACATTGAACATAGTCCCCTGTGCGATACAGTAAGCCCTTGTTTGTTATCTATTTTATACAGAGTAGTGTGTATCTGTTAATCCCAATCTTCTAATTTATCCCTCCCTCCCTTTCCCCTTTGGTAACCATAAATTTGTTTCCTATGTCTGTGAGTCTATCTCTGTTTTGTAAATAAGTTCATTTGTATCATTTTTTAAGATTCCACATGTAAGTGATATCATGGTATTAGTTTTTCTGACTTACTTCACTTTGTATGATAATCTCTAGGTCCATCAATGTTGCTGCAAATGACTTTATGGCTGAGTAATATTCCAGTGTGTGTGTGTGTGTGTGTGTGTGTGTGTGTGTGTGTGTGTGTGTGTGTGTGTGTATATATATATATATACCACAACTTATTTATCCATTCATCTGTTAATGGACGTTTAGGTTGCTTCCGTGTCTTGGCTATTGTAAATACTGCTGCTATGAACATTGAGGTACATGTATCTTTTCAAATTAGAGTTTTTGTCTTTTCCAGTTATATGCCCAGGAGTGGGATTGCTGGATCGTATGGAAACTCTATTTTCAGTATTCTAGGGAACCTCTGTATTGTTCTCCATAGCGTTTCACCAATTTACTTTCTCACCAGCAGTGTAGGAGGGTTCCCATTTCTCCACACCTTCTCCAGCATTTATTTGTAGACTTTTTGATGATGGGCATTCTGACTGGCATGAGCACTTTGCTGTTCTCTATGGACTCTCCCTCTTCCAGGTCATCCCATGCCCCCAGTGTGAGCTCCATGAAGCAGGTACCTCGTACCTTCTGCTTGTTGCTCTGGTCTCAGTACCTACAATGATGCACATCACACAGTAGGCACTCAAAAATGTTTATCAAATGTTGAACTAAATCAAGATCTCAGTAGTGAGTGGTGGATCAGGGTCTAAATTCAAGCAATCAGGCCCCAGAGATCTTAATATTTGCCGTTAATGAGCTTCCGTGTACCACACAAGATACCATCCATGAACTTAAAGTAAAACACAAAATACATTTTGGAAAGAATCACACATGCTAGAAGTCATGAACAGATCACAATGACAGATAACAAAAGACCATGGAGACACACAGGAGATAGGCAGTAAAATGTCATTTTGTAGCATTTATAGATGAGAGCTTTATATCCCACCAAAAGAAAACACAACCCAGTGAAAACCTGTGAAATGGTTTCCAAAATTACCAGAAAATGCCATATGGTAAAGGTTTTAAAGAGAAACATAAATCTATTTACCAGGTTCTGGGGGGTGAGACTTGTTGAACCCAAACAAGCAAATAAACAATAAAAAAACAAAGGAAAATGCAGTTGTCTGCTTGTCCCAAGACAGATGCAAATGGAAGAGGGGTCTCCATCATCCCTTCCCCGCTGATCGGGAGAAATGAAGGCTCTCCCCTCCCCCCACAGTGGACAGGTCCCCGGCAACCCAAAGACGCTGATGGAAGCATCCAGAAAGTTAGAAGCAGCTGCAGAAAGCAAGCCCCTTCCACCTGAAGGGTTTGGGAGGGATGCCGCAGAGAAAAAAATCGTGTTATTACCTCATTCAGCAAGGACCTTAGACATACCTTTTACAAAGAAACAAACTGACAAAGGAAGGCAGAGTTCTCTACCACAGTAACTTAAAGTTTAAAATTAATAACATTAAAAAAAATCTAACCATTTGGAAATTTGAAATTAAAAAAAAAAAGTCCTCTAAATAACAGTTCGTGAATCTTTATCGAAATCAACAATATACTGACCCTGTACCCAACAAATTTGTTTCTTTTTAAAATATTTATTTATTTATTTATTGAAGTATAGTTGATTTACAATCTTGTGTTAATTCCAACAAATTTGTTTCTGAGTGACAAACCTTCAGAAATATTTGCGCATTCAGCAAGATGTATGTCCTAGGATAGTCATTGGAGCCTTGGTGTAACAGTAAAAACCTTGAGGGAAACCCAGATGTCCTCAATAGGGGTAGACGGTAACAAATTATGCCTCCATTAAGAAGAATTAGGTGGTATAACTTCTAACCTGGGAGGAGAGCCGAGTGGAAACTCCATGAGACTGGAGATCTTTGTTTGGATAGGTACCCCAGGATCCTGGAAAAGAAACGGACACAATATTTAGCTCTTAATAAACGTTGATTAAGTGAGTCGATCTCTGAAACGTAAGTTAACTGAAAATAGAAAATCAGAGCAAACTCCAGGGTGTCAACCACTTATGTTCGGTGTACCATACGTGCATGTGTACATATATGTGCATAGAAACGCCTCGGAAGAGGGCAGGAGGGAGGTACCCCCAGCTCCTGCCCTTGGAGTGGGGTGCGGATCAGGGTGGGGGAGTGGGAGCAGTGGAGGGAGGCGGCCCCTTCCTGTTCAGAATACTCCTGAGTTTTTTATTTTTTTATTTTTTTCTGAGTTTCTTAAACAAGAATGTTTCCATCCATGTATTTTTTAAAGACAAAAAAGATAAAGAGAATAAAAGAAAATTACTAAATAAACCCCAAAGCTGGTGGTCTGAGGGTTGGCTGGAGAGAACTCTAGTAAATTTCATCAAAAAAAAATATACATGAAAACCAGAAATGAAAAAAACTATGGATATGAAACTACATGAGAAGACTGGGCTCAATCATATGCCAATATATAAATGAAATTTATTAAATGAAAATTTACTGTACTAAATGAAAAGTGTTAATCCAAGGAGAAACGTAAATAGATATAACGGTGAAAAAAATTTTAAACAAAATCGAACAATAGAAAAAAGTTTTAAAGTACTGCCTCCTTCCCAAATTCACTGGGGAATTCATTTAAATTTTCAAGGAAAGGAGTCTCCCTATACTTCATAAACTTTTCAAGACAAGAGAGAAGATGACACTATTCTTTTGATGTAAATAACCGATTTTCTAATATTAGTACTTTTGTCAAAGATAGCATTTTATTGAGTTGCAAATATCCTAAAGTACTTGCAAATAATTCATAGATATATACAATATTTCAATACTTCAATGAAGGCTTATTCCAGGGAGTCAGAGTTAATATAATGGTAGGAAATCTATTAACACATACTTCAAATTAAAAGATAAAAGCAGAAAATTATCAGCAGATGCTGGAGAGGAATTTAATAAAGTTCAACAATCATTCTTACTGGGGAAAAAAAAAACTCTCAAGTAACTGAGTATTAGAAGACTACATCTTCTACCAAATAGAGAATATCGTTCTTTAAGGATGAAGAGCTAAAAGCAGTTCCAATAAAATCTGAAACGGAATTCTGCCACATTCCACTATCCAACACTGCTCGAGAAGTTCTAGCGACAGTACAAGGCATAGATTTTATTAACAAAAGCACAGAAGACAAAATTATCTTTGTGATATGATCGTGTACTTAGAAAACTCAACATCTTTTAAACTATTAGAACTAATAGAAGAGCCCATTAAAAAGGCTGGATTTCAGGTAATGAACACAAATCAATGATTATAAAATATACTAGGTTTGACATACAAAAAACAGCCTAAATAGAGGTCCTCAAAGATGTTGGCAGGAAGTGCTGATGAACAGGGGCTAGAACCAGGTCTTGCTGGATCCCCACGAACAGGATGGACAGTTGGAGGGCAGCAGCTTAAAGCTGCCGCTTCACAATGGACTTGAGCCCAAGAAAACATGAACTTTAACAGTTGAAACCTTTGTAATATTTTGAAACCTTTTTCTCTGTTGACTATTTGTGTTGCCCTCTGTCTGTGTCTCCATGGAGGTGACCTCTTCAGAAAAGGTAAGAAAACCGACATCTGGGCTGGTCATCTGGCCACCCCAAGATGAGACTCAGGTAACAAGGTGTCTTACTTGTCATCCAGAGCACTAACCCCAAAGAGTGTTTGGTGTGGCCCCATCTGAGTGGGTGGCCACTGCAGAGGGGTGAGGGTGACCCCTGAGGCCAAGGGCCGGTCCTGGTTGCTCAGCAGGAGAAGAGTCCAGGAGGTGGCCTGGGGGTTCCTCTTGCACGGCTCTGGGCAAACTCAGCAACGTCGGGAGAGGAGCGTCTCCTAAAGGAACCCATCTGCTGCTGGTCCCGTCGCCTCCATCCAAGCATCTGAGGACAGGCAAGGGGTCTGGGGTGGGAAGCGGAGTACCATTTCCTCGGTTTCAGGTAGGAAAATGATTCTTTTCCACTGTTGTCTGAAAGAGTGATGTTCAAAACTGTGGGTCATGATCCATTAGAGGGTAGAGAATCTATTTGGTGGGTTTTGAGCGGCACAATTTAAAAAAATGAAACTAAGTGGAAGAGAAGAGAATACAAAATGCTCGGGGACTTCACAGGTAGTGAGAGCAGTGCTGTTCTGTGACACTTTGGTTTCAGGTGTGTGTGTGTGTGAGCGTGTGGACCAACTCATGATGTAAAAGCATTCATATCGTGGGTTGCAAGGACCTTTCCCCTTGCTTTCGGAGGAAGAAAGAGAGGATGGTGACAGAGGTGGGCAAACCCCTATAGACAAGAGGCTCCAGGGTAAAAAGTTACTAGCTGTGCAGGAAGCTGGAAGCAGTGGAGGCAAACACGTACCTGGAGACAAGGAGTTGCTCTGGCCAAGCCCTTGGCATCATCCTTGCCCGCCCTTCCTGTTTCATCCCTGCATCTAAACTGTATGCGAATGATGTCTGCTTTGTCTTTAATGTATATCCAGAATCCAACCACATTCCATTTCCTCTGCAAAATATAGAAGCTGCCACATGATCCCTGGCATTGGGAGACTCCCTAGGAAAGACATGACTTTATTCTAGTTCTTTACAATGGAATTTGTGAACCAGTGAAAGGAAAGACGGCACACTTGTAGAAGCCATGTCACCCACTGTTTCACTTTTTAGCGGACAACACACCCTCCTTCTCTGTGATGCCAGAAACCCCATGACTTCTGTGAAACCGGCTCTCTGATGAGACCACAGGCCTTCTGCCTCGAAGCTCTCTTGCTTCCACGGGGGTTTTGACTGCATCAGGGTTTGTGCAGAGACTCCCATTTCTGCCTCAGGACGCTGAGCAAGCTTGAAGGTTGGAGGTTGATGTAGATGGTTCCACATAGCCCCAGGGGGAGCTGCCTTGCTTGTCTGTGCTGTGGTTTCTCCACTTTCAAAAAAAGGGAAAGCACTTACTCCCTGAGTCACTTATATTTTTGTGACCAGTGGTAACACCCTGAGAAATGTCTTAAAAGTTACAGGGTTCAAATCAATGATGTATAGAATTAAGCAATATGCCCTTTCTCCTCCTGGAAAGTCTTGAAAAACAGCCTAGCTTTCTGGGGGAGATCTGTCAACGTGCCCTTCAGATTGGGAGCTGAACTTGCAGACGTACCAGGGGGTGAGGACAGGCCAGCACATCAGTGATTGCCACTCGGTCGCCCACCGCAGGGTTCCACCCACAGTCCTGGTTTATCTGCGCAAACCACCCTGCCCCACACCCTTCACCCAGCCCTTCCCCGCAGAAGCTGTAACGCAATCCAGGAAGGTGTTGGAACAGTCAGCTTGTCCATGACACAGCTGGCTGCTTCCCAAGGTGGCAGCAGTGGCTTGATTCTGGTGCTTTTGCTTAAAAGCCTCTATTTTGAGGGTTCAAATAAAATTGCAGAAAGATGTCAATTACTTAGACAATTGCAGCCTCTTCTACTTTGTTTTGCTTTCCCCATTAGCACTTCTGTCACTAGTCTTGTGTCAAATACGATTATAGGCAAACAAAGATTGAATGACGTACAACTAACACATACAGAGGACTTTTTTAAGGACTACTGGAAAAACTGATCAAACGTTAAGTATTTTCTCTGGAGAAAATCTGTTTTATTCTTACAGCATCCAGCGCATCTAGTGGTGTGAGTCCCTGGTATTTGGACAAGGAGATACCGGACAGGGTCAAAGTTTGGGTTCTCTATGAGCAAGCATCACACGCAGGGGAGCAGTGGATGTGGACCGATTCAATTGCACCTTGAGAGGAATCACGACCACGACGTCCATTTGTAAGTTGACGATTGGAGTTAAGATGGCATTCTGTGGCCCTGGAGCCTAGGAAGTCAACTCATCCATATGTGAGTCAGTCCTTGGGTTTGATCTCATCCATTTGCCATTCTACCTGCAAGTACCTGCCTTGTGTTCAGTGCAGGGTGTGCTCAGGACTGCTGAGCTGCCTGCCCTCCCACTGTTTGGCTTAAGTGTTACTTCTGAGAAGGTTTTCTCCCCAAAACTTCTGAGGCAGATTGAGGTCCCTGTGCCTCTGAGCTCACAACACCTCTTTACTTCCTTTCATATTACTTAGCTCACCTTATTGTAACTGCCTCTTCCACTAGATTGTAAATTCCTTGCAGGTAGATATTTTTCTAAATTCACCTTAGAGTTCTCAGACCTGACATAGCAGCCACTTGTATTAGTCAGCTATTGCCATGTAACAAATCACCCCAACCAACAAGCAAGTAGCAGAGCCCAGATTAAAACCAGGTCTCTGATATCTAGTTTAGAATTCTTATTCCTGTCCTCTGACTCCTCTAGTGGTTAATTAAAAAAACTTCCCAAAGCTACTGATTGTGAAAGTGACATCATAGAGAGGAGCGAATCATGTTAATGCATTTAGGGACTCTGTTGGGCCCTCTCCCTTTTCCAGCCATACGCCTGTTCTAACTATATGGGACATCAGGGAGATTGTGTATGGTGGATCATCTGTGCCCTCAGGAGTAGCTACAACAGTTCTCAATGTGTGGTCCTCAGAGCATCAGCATCACCCCCTCACTTGGGTTCCACCCCACACGTACTGAGTCAGAAACTCTGCAGATGGGGCACAGCCCTTGTGTCTTCACAAGCCCTCCAGGTGATTCTAATGCATGCTCAAGTTTGATCATGCATACAGTGGTTGATCATGTTCAACCACTGATCCAGAAGTTTCCAAGTCACCGCTAGCCTACGTGTGACTGCTCTGGTGGTATATGAGGCCAGTGAAGAAAAGGAGACCTTAATTCATCAAGACATCTATGAGTACTGGGGTCAGAGTCAGGAGAGGGGAGGGTGGAGAGCAGATTTATGCAATGACATCTGGAGGGTCTTTATTGTTGTGATTATTTGATTGTACATTTGATGGGAGCGGGCTGGAAAGACTGGCTGAATTGTCCTACTGAGCAGAGGGACAAGATGATCAAGACCCAAATCCTTTTATGTGTCACAGCACGCCTACTCTTTCTCAGTCCTCTCTAGCTCTTGCCTTCCTAGGTTTCAATTCTCATGCTGGTCCCTTTTAGCAGTTATCCCCAGTTCATTATGTCTGGCTCTGAGTGTGCGGAACCCCAAAACAAACATGTCAGGTCCTGTGCTGGTTAATGCCTACGTCACTGTCGATCTGCCTGCGTGGCGTTGGGGATGGGAGGGGCTCCCCATGATTCTGAAGATGCCAGGAGCAAACACCAAGAGGCAGAAATGTAAAGGTGAGTCAGCAGAGACAGGGCAGCCCAGGTGAATGGGATGCTGCAGCTTCACGTCATACTGTTTCCGCTCTGCTTAAAGAATCAGACTTGGTCTCCTCTTCCAGGAAGGCCACCATCACAGGCTGGGGTAGATATCCATCCCTCTGCTCACCTCTGTGGCAGCGATTATCATGCAGAGGTACAACCTTCTGATTGCTTATTTATCTCGCCTCTGCTCTGGGTCCTGGAGCACAGGGTCCACGAGCCAGGCCTCAGTATTCCAGCAGTCCACCCCCTAGGGTTTAACACAACAATTGACTGTACATAGGTGCCCGGTAGATGTTTGTTGAGGGAAAACGACTCCAAAGAAGCTTTTCAGACTCTGGGTGGAATTTTTGCCAAAAAGTTGTGTGCATATGTGTGCATTTGATCACTGTGTGTGTTTATGTGTGTGTGTGTGTCTGTGTTTGAGAGAGTTTACCATTATATGAATGTGTGTGCCTATGTATGGGTATGTTTATGGAAGTGTCTATGTGTTTGTGTGTCTGTCTGACTTTGTGTGTGTGTGTGTGTGTGTGTAACTGGGTGAATGTCTATGTATGTCCCCGCAGAAGAACAACAAATGCCCAAGGGCATGGGTGCAGGGTGGGGACAGAAGCAAAAAGGGAACCATAAGGAGGAATGTGGGGGGCCTCTAGGGGCTGAGAGTAGTCTCTGGCTGTTGGTCCTCAAGAAACAGGGACCTCAATCCTACAACCCCAAGAAACTGAACTCTGCCACCAACCAGAATGAGTTTGCAAGTGGGTTTTCCCCCAGAGCCACCAGAAATGAAAGTAAGCTGGTGGCCACCCTGATTTCAGTCCTGTGAGACCCTGAGCAGAGAAGCCAGCTAAGCCCTGCCTGGATTTCTGACCTACAGAACCGTGAGCTATGAATGGGTTTTGCCTCGAGCCGCTAAGTTGGGGGTATTTGTTATGTAGCAGTAGGACACTCTTACAGCCTGGCTCATGTCTTTGAAGGAGAAAGGAAAAATTTAGAAGGGAAGAGTCCACATTACTATCCCACTAAAGTAGCTCGCCGCACCTACAATGATATTTGTTCTCCCACAGGGGAGAGAAATTGCCTAAGCTACCATATCTTCACCAGCAATGAGTTTTATTATTTTATTTTAATTGTTGACAAGTGAAAATGGTGTTGGAGAGGAGAACCCTAAAGCCTGGGAATAATCGATGTTGGAGTGAAAATCCTCGTGGATACCTGTAATTACTCCTTAGGTCATAGTTCTACGAATGGAGTAAAACAAAAACATGTGTTTAATGATTTAGATCAGTAACGTCATAGCTTTCCAAAAGAGTTCCCAGTCACCCTGCAGAAGATCCCACACTCCTGTCAACACAAGTTTTGGTTGACTTTTTGTTTGCCTGTTTTTCTTTAAGTAAAATTTATATTGAAGTATGGCATTGCGTTACTTTCCGAGGGCTGCTGTTCTTTGCTACAACCAGCTGTGTGTTCTCTCACAGTTCTGGTGGCTGGAAGTCTGAAACCAAGGTGTTGGCAGGGCCGTGCTCCCTCCAAAAGCTCTAAGGGAGGATCCTTCTGCTGGGGAGGAAGACATTTTCCTCTACCCTTCTAGGTTCTTCTGGCTGGTTTAAGAATTAAATTGACATGAGACAGATTAACAGGAGAAAAGCAAACAAAAGTTTAATAACATGTATACATGGGAGAGACCCAGGAAAACTGGGTCGAAGCCCTCACCTTAAACGCCATCTTCAGCTAAAGACAAACGAGGAGGTGAGGGTAGTGGTTTGGGACTTCAAAGGAGAGGAAAGCAATCTATGTGGAGATGGAAAAGTAAATGTTTGGTAAATAAATGTTTGCTGGGCCTGCAGGGACAATGGACACAGAGTTGACTCTGATCTCCAGGCCCTGCCGGGGTTCCCACCTCACCTGGCCTACACTCTTTGCAGGCATCTCTGGTGATAGTTGTCTTCTGGGAACAGGCCCTTTATCTATTTTTAGGCAGCCAAGGGGAAGGTAAAAAAGAAAGACTTCTCGAGTCTTCTGTTTCTTAAAAATAATCAGCCTAAAATAATCCCCTTGCCAGAGAGACACTTTTTGGGGTGGCACATTTTGCTCCCTGTACCGCCTTGCCTCTTTCCGGCTCTGGGTGTTTGTTGTCAATTCCTGGAGTTCCTTGGCTTGTGGACACATCAATTCAACCTCTGCATCTTCACATTACCCTGTCTTCTGTGTGTCTGCATTTTTCCTCTTTTTATAAGGGCACTTATTATTGGATTTGGAGCCCACCCTAATCCAGAATGATCTCACCTCAAGATTTTTAGCTTAACTACATCAGCAAAGACCCATTTTCTAAATAAGGTCACATTCACAGCTATCTGAGGTTAGGAATCAGACAAATTTTTTAGGGGACACCATTCACCCCACTACAGACATCCATATATAAAAGTCCGCAAGTGGACAGTTCAATGAACTTTTACACACTGAGCACCCCCATGTGACCTAGAACAACATCAGAATTGCAGAGACCTCACTGATGCCTCCTCCCCACCAGCCCCTTCCCTTCTTCCCAGAGTCAGCCTCCGTCCTGACCTCTGTCACTCTCCACTGGTTTTGCATGCATTTGAACTTCATGTAGATGGAATGCTGTGTGCCCAGCACTGGGGGTACACCAACCCTCCAGCCTCAGTTTCTTCTAGCAGTATACCTAGTATCTCAAGAGACCCACCTAATAGTTGAAGAAGTAATAAGAGAAGTTAATAAAATAACCAAACTCACTATAAGTACACCAAAGTCACTCTTCTGTTTAGAAACAACTAACCGGTTAAAAATACAATTTTTAAAAATCCCATTTATAATAGCACCCACGAATAGAAGAGCTAAGAATACCTTTAATAATAAACATGAGGAGACAAATAAATAAAACTAAAAATTAAGCTGAAAAATAATTTTGTTTTTAGACAGAGCAGCTCTGTGTTGGAATGGAAAATGCTCTATTTTAAAACAAATAACCTTTCCAAATGAAACTGGAAGAGTAAATAGGTGAAAATACCTAAGAAAATCTTCCACAAAAAGAGAAATGGGGGAGAACTTGCTCTACCAGATTTGTGTGCTGTGTAAATCTAAACCAAGTGCTTCAGAGCATCATGGGTACAAGAAGCAGTAGTACATCAATGAACAGAGAACAGTCAGAGATTGATCCATATTCAACGTATGTTAAATGAGGCATCACTCATTAACAGAAAATGAAAGACTTCTCAGTCAAGGATGACACAATAATCGGCAAGATATTTGGGGAAAATATCTGCTTCTAACTTTACCACACACCAAAGTCAACTGCACATTGATCAGAGCTCAGTCATTTTTAAAAAATAGGGAAAAGAGAGAGGAAAAAACTCCTTGGTTTCTAGATAGAGAAAGGACTTTCTACATTTAAAACCAATGGAAGGCATTAAGAAGGAAACAGTAGATTTGAATTCACATAAAAATTATATGTCAAATATCACAAAATACATGAAAGCCGAATTACAGGCTGAAAAAATTTTTTTTCGATAAACAAGCCTGAGAAAGAATTTAAATGTCAATAAATAGTTCAAATGGACCAATGAGAAAAGTGAAATAGTCCATTAACTAAACAGGCAAAGAAAAAGCTCAGAAAATTCAGAAAGATGGAATGCGAGGACCTTATAAACAAATGAAAATATAGTCAATCTTAAGAATAAAGAAAAGCAAAGGTGAAGAAAAGGGCCAGTTTTGCTTTCACTAGCATTTGTGTAGGTGTGGTAGGTAAGCCGCACATTTTCATAGCTAATGATGGGAGAATAAATTTTTGCAATCGTTTTGAAAATCGATTTATCAGTTTGTGTCAAAAGCTTAAATTTTTAAAATATACTTTAAGTGGAAAAAAACAAGGGTTTAAATTGTATCTATATAATCAATGCAAAGTAAATTAAAATACTAAGGAAAAGGAAGAAAATATACCTAAGTTTGAAATGTTACACTCTCAGTATTTGGTGTTCTTTCCTTTCTACTCTTTTAATTTTCAAACGACTTCTATTTTCAGGAAAAAAAAGGATTAATAAAACAAACAAACAGAAATGCTAAGGGTATTCCCAAGGGAATCACTGATGCCACACTGCAGCAAGAAGGACTAAGGGTGTGAAGATACAAACAATGTGAAAAAAACATATCTCTTTGCTCATAAGAAATCCAGCGGCAGCACATCCACCCAAACAATAGGTGGTATTTGGTGATCTGCAAGTAAATGAGATCTCCCACTAAATGGAATTTACCTCATTCAGCAGAGAAGGTCACGTTTAGACTGAAAGGTTAATAACGACCAAGACTCTTTCAGGCAGAAAAGCAAGGGGCGGACCCCAGTCCAAGAATGGCCACCAGCAAAGCAGAGTGGCTTGAGACAGCTGTGTGGGCGGGAAAGGTGGTGGATGAATGATGATGATACGGATGGGAAGACAGAGGCTGGACCATTAAGGGCTGCAGGGCATTTGGAACTGGTCCTGTCCAGAGGGAGACAGGAGTGATGGGACCACTGGATGGATTTCGAGCATGAATGTCACGTAATCGGATGCGTCTGCGGGAACGATCAGCAGTGCCGAGAATAAGCTGGGGGAGGGGAGAGACTGTACAGACGCTGACGGATTCAGAGGCTTCTGCAGTGGTCCTTCTGGAAGATGATGGAATCCTAAACAATGGCCATTATAGTTCAGATGAAATGGGGGGATTGATTGGAATGACAGCTCCCCAAAGAACTTTTTTGGTCACCCCTGGTTTTCTAACCCCTAGAAAAATAATTGGCTGGTAGCAGACAATCAAGAGATATTTGTTGAACATGAATAAATGAATCAGTGAAAGGACACAAGGTATTTAGAATGTAATACTAGAGGGAAGTGGTGAGTTCTTAGATGTAAGAAATAATGTTAGAGAACTTAAGAAGGGCTGAAATCAAACAATAATACCTCAAAACAATCTATCTCAATAAGTAAATTCATCCTATGCTGCCTTATAAATTTCCTGAGATAGTACTGTATTATAGTAATTTTAGTTATAATTCTGTAGACCATCACAATATTTTCAAGGGCCACTTAAATGTTTTTCTTCTAAAAGGGAACAGACCCATTCTATGGATATAAACTACTTGCTAGGATTAATAGAAAAGTATTTTCTCCTTGCCTGGTCGTCTTGTAATTTAATTTTAGTTGCTGTTTTTTTTTTTAAATACAGAAGTTTTGCCTTTTCATATTTTCAAAAGTGACAATATGTCACTTTGAGAGTTCTCCAAAATGAAATCATTGGTGTCAGTGTCAGTTTCCTGGTTGTGTTTCCTGGTTCTACTATAGTTATGCAGAATGTTTCCATGGGGAGAAACTAGGTAAAGAGTTTACGGGGTCTCGCTATTATTTCCTACAACTGCAGGTGAATCTATCATCATCTCAAAATAGAAAGCTAAAAAAAACACCCCTGAATGGTTCACCTTCCTCGTTGAGGATCTTTTCCATGGTAATGGCAAGAAGAAATCTTGGATTTATGGACAGCCCCTGGGAAACGAGTGTTATCTGTACTTTCTTTGTAGATGAGCCCAGAAGAGAATACTGTTGCTTGGCTGTTGTCTTTGCAGCTTATTTTTTTCAGTGGCAATTCCAGAGTAAACACACCCTTTATTTAAGCCCCCAAATTGTGAGATTGTCACCGTGGTTATTCTCACTGCTCCTCTGAGCTTCATCACTTCCCCTCCGGATGTGGTTTGTTCCGTAGAAGATTTGCCACCATTTCAAGGGAGCAAAAAATGAATCATTTCTGAGCGCTCTGTGCACCGGTGTGGTACATTTTGCTTCTCTCGAGATAGTTCAGTCCAGACTGCGTGGAGAGGGTTCTGGGTCAATCAACATGGTCCCCTGATTGCGGTCGACACCTGCAGAGGCATAGCCCTGGCTGAATGGATGGTGGGAACAGCTCCATGTATGTTTGCTGTGAGCTGGGGGGCGGGGGAGACAGAGAGAAGCCTCATCTAAAGCTTTTCTTCTCCCTCGCTCTCCTCTTCTTGACGCTCAGGGCATCTCCGGTCTCAAGGCTCCTGTAGCCCCAGACTTTTTCCATCCCCATGCAGCTGACCCAAGGGAGGCGCTCTGCACGTGCCGGCTGGACGGATCATGTTTCCCCTCGCCCCATGCACAAGTCTTTTATCTCTGTTGCAGCCACCCGCCCATCTTTGGAACCACTGCACAGCCTCCCAGACTGTTCTCTCTCAGTCCCCATTTGGTCTTTGTCCAACTCACTCTCTGTGGTCAGCCAGAGCGATCTCTAAAGCATCACTGAAAGCCCCTGGGACTCCAGAGCACCTCAGGATAAATATGAAATATGGCGCACGCGGACCTCCCTGACCTGATCATGCAGAGCCGCCCAGCCTCCTGGCTGCTTCCTCTGCGGACCCCCCTCCAGCTCTACGTGCAAGGCACTGAGGGCAGCCCCACCTAAAGGACCCCGCAGCGCAGCCACGGGCACCTAGGAGCCCAGGCGTTTGTAACCGGGAGCAGTTGGGCTTAGTGTCCCAGCCACTGCTGCGTGACTCTGGGCGGGCATCCTCACTCTGACTCCACTTCCCCCTGAGGCATCTGGGGCATAATATCTGCTGGATGGATGGCAGTGTGCCTGGCTTCAGAGTTGACCTTATGTAGTCAGCATGTGGGTGGGTTTGGAGAGGCAGATCCCATGTGTGATTGCAAGTTACTA
The DNA here is from genome assembly GCF_949987515.2 of Delphinus delphis. Lineage (NCBI taxonomy): Eukaryota > Metazoa > Chordata > Mammalia > Artiodactyla > Delphinidae > Delphinus > Delphinus delphis. The sequence goes on from NC_082689.1 coordinate 6,271,301, forward strand.
AGAGGCCACCTGCCCCAAAGATCTTTGCCTCCTGACCTACAAACCCGGAAATTACCTTGACAAGAGCAAACATAGCTACTCCTTGGTCCCAACACAGATTTCTAGCTGTAATATCCACTAGTCCTCTCCATGAGGTCTCTGGCTCAGCCCAGCTGGGCTCCCTCAAACTGTCCCAAACATCCCCAACCCTCCCTGATCCTCCCTGCCTGGGAATCGGCTGTGCTCGCCTCTGGCGGGCGTAGCATGAAGGCACGAGCCCAGCAGGATGTAAATGCCTGTTACTGGGGCTTCCTGTGAGGGCGGAAGGGAGATGCTGGGGCAGGCCCAAGGGCAACAGCAGGTTTAAGACTGCATGTGGACAAGGACAGAGCCGGGATGCTGGATCTCCAGACTGAGCACAGACACCCATCTGGTGACATCCAGGACACTGGCCCGATCCCATGGGTAAAGGCAGACTAAGGGAGATTTGAAAGATTCTAAAACCAGGTAAGTCGTACAGTTTGGCATGTCTAGATAACTGAGCTTAGAAATCAACCAATCCAGCTCCTCACTTTACAGCTGAGGAAACTGAGATTCAGAAAGATTCTGAGGCCTTCCCCATCTTGCAGCTAGAAGAGGCAGGACGTTTCGTGAACCAGCCAGGGCCAGCATGCCTGGATCACAGTTCGATCACCGCAACCGAGCAGGGCTGCTGTTCCTAACTGTTCAGGCCTTGCCTTGTTCTTTGCAGACTACAGTACAGACAGCACTGCCTAGGGGTGTGCAGTGCACAGACCACACAACTGTACAGAGAGGCTCTGAGCCAGAGTCAGGGTAAAGGTCGGTAGTGACAGGAGGTCCCATCTCTTGTCTGGGTCTGTAGTGAGAATGAAAGCAGATGGAGCACAGACAGCAGACAGCAAGGCCTTTCCCCAGAAAGGAGGGTTCCTTTGGCATTTAGTCCTGATGGAGGCTGTGGTCCAAGATGCTAATCACTGAGCCCATGAGCACCCGGCCAGTGATCCAGGGTCACAGCCCGGTGGTCAAACCGAGTCTGGAGCAGAGCCCGGCAGCCCTTTGCAATATCAGGTCCTGGAGCCCAAAGGGCAAGAGAAACACTCGGGCAAGAGTCACAGTGCACACAAGCAGGCCGACGCCAACACATCATTGGGAGGTGAAAGTGGGGGGAAGCAAGAGCATCTACAAGGGGTTTAACGTGGAAAGAAGGCACTGAAGAATTAGTGACCCTCATATTCGCAGATCTTTTTCAGGCTACAAACATTTGTGTCTAATTGCTTTATTTAATCCCTGAGATGAGGGGCTCATCTTCCGACGTGTCCCAGGTGTATTTCGCAAGTTACAAGAAAGGACAGACTAAGAAATTGAACTGAAGTCTCTGGTTTCACGTGCCCGTCCTGCACCACAGCGCCCCCTTCTGGCCAGACAGGAAACTTCCGTTCTGGGCCTCTGCAGCTCTGAGCTGGATGGAGGGAGCAGGTGAGGGTGCACCTGACCCAGGCCAGGTGGGTGAGAAGTGGGCCAAAGGTGAAAGAAGACCTTCTAACGAGGACCCTGACCGTGGAGACAGAGCAGTGTGTGTCTGAACCTCTGGGCCCCATTCTGCCCCCAAAGGGGCAAGAGATCAACTCCTCTCACACAGCTGCTCCGTGGGCATCTCTGTGTTTTCTACAAGCCAGTACCCCTTTGGAAAACTTGCCTCTTTTTCTGACAGGTGAACCTTTTGTGTTCACACGTCTTTCTCTCCGGCAGGCCCCAGCCACCAACCCAGGCCAGCTGCTCTGTCTTCTGTGTTTTTTCAACCCTTTATTATCCTATATTTCATACAAGATTCAGTTTAGACTGGTTTATGATTTTTCTTTTTATTAAAAGAGTATGTTCTTGGAGAATGTGGAGAATGTAGAAAAACACAGAAGCAAAAATACACATCACCTGCAATCCAACCCCCAAGATATAAATCTCCTGGTAGTTTGTACCATCTCCTTCCAAATCTTAAGTATATAATCGGATTGACACTTTACTCGTATTATATTCTATTTTGTTGCTTAACATTACACTGCAGGCTTGTTATGAGATGGTTTCCAAACACTCGTTTTAATGGCCTTATCGCATTCCATCCTGCTGCTGATCCACAATTTACATAGCGTTATCCCTTGCTGGATAGTCCAATTGCTTTGAAGTTGACTTTCTGGGACAATGCCATAAAGAATAGGTTGTCGGTGAATTTTTGTCCCTGGGGTAAGTGAAGCCACCAGTCAAAGGATTGCAACAGCTTTAAAGCTCCTGGCAGCCATGCCCAGCTGCCCCCTCACTTCTGCAGGTGTGAGCTCACCCACTTTTCCTGCTCCCCCCGGACCAGGTGGCCAGGTGAGCCTGGCCTTTCACTTCTGTTTCAATGTGCATTTGTTTGATTGTCAGTCAAGTTAGCATCTTTAGCTGCGTGGACGGCCAAAATCTCTGAAGGGAACCAATGAACAGCACCTTCCCCTGCCCTGGGTCCAAGTGATTTTAGAAGTGAGACCAAAGAGGGACAGAGGGGCTAAAACATTACCTCCTAATAAAGATGAACACAGAGAAGGCAGCTTTACGTGATAGCCAAATGGCCTATGAACTGACGTAAGAATTCAGCAGCATGTTTTCTCTGCATCTGGGGCAGTGCAGGCTGGACAGATAAACAGATGGCAAGGACAGACCTTCCCTGGTGTGGGCGCAGCCAGGTGAGTCTCAGCTTAGAGGAGCAGAAGAGGATCACCCCTGCAGGCGTCTGGCTCCTGGAAGGAAAATGGAGGTGGCTCAATGAGCACCCCTACTTACTTTCCTGAAAGGCTCTCTTCTTTTGAGAGAGTGTTAAGGAAGGCGCTGCAGCAAGATCAGTAAATCTGGGGAAAATTCCCCCAATTAGGATGTTCGGAGAGTGGTGATGAGGCCCTTTCTCTATTGCTTTTTTCAGCCAATTGTATTTTCTCCTCTTAGTATTTATTACTTTTGCATATTTTCCATCGGGATTGACCTGTACGAATGCCTCAGTGAGTCATTGTTTTCTGTTCTTTGTCTTTTCCTCTTAAGTAAAATGTTTTTGAACTATGAAAGTTTTAAATTATTATTAGCCAAATCTACCATTTTTTGCCTTGCCATTTCATCTTAAGAATCAGCCACCATCGTCTCTTTATCACATTTGAGTGAGTCCCCTGTGCCAGGCATTCTGCTAAGACCTGTGCGTATATCATCTCATGAAGCCTTCACAGCAGCCCCTGTGAGGGAGGAGCAATTCTCCACACTCGGGTTTGTCAGGTGCAGTGAACCGCTGTTTTCAATAACGCAGGTGTAGTAAGGCTAGCGTGGTCTGATTTCAATTGCTGTGTCCCCAAAAGCGCAGGTCACCCTGGCCTCAGGAACGGTGGCTCAGGCCTCACATTCCAGGGCCATGCTTTCGGGAAATGAAAATGCTCATTTATTGGGGCTCCTAATTCCTATGCCAGGAAGTGAGCCTGTTTTCACGGATGATTCTTGGTAGGAATGATAGCGATTCCAGTTTAGGGATGATAAAAGGCTGGGGAGAGGCTGTGACTCATTTTAATGCTGTTTTGAGAAGCATCAAAGCTACCATAGATTTATCTGTCTGCCTGGAGACGCAGCTGTTCCCGGAAAGCTCAACCTTTCATACTTGATACAGTTGGTGGCCCCTTTGCTTTCCATTTCATTTTATTTTTTCACTTATATAAGTAAATCATATTCATTGCAATTATTCAAAAACTATGGTAAGGTATTTAAAAAACAGCCAATCGCCCGCTACCCACTCCTATCCACCTTTTAAAATAATAATACTTAAATAATAAAAAATACTTGAATAATAAATAATAAAAACTGGAATGATATTACTTACTACTTCAATAATAATAAGTACCATCACTCATGGAGTGCTTACCACGTGCCAGGAATATAGCTTAATTCATTTACTCCACAGAAAGACCCTCTGAGTTAGGCGCTATCCTTATTCCTGTTTCACAGGAGAAGAAACCGAGGCACAGAAAGGTTAGTAAGTTGCCTAAGGTCACACAGCCAGAGCTGGGATTTCAACATTAATGTTCGGCTCCAGAGCCTATGGTCTTAACTAGTCTACTCTGCTCGTTCTTGGCAAAAATGATGCATATGCTAATGTTCTTTGCTTAAATAAACGTGGATGCATATGTAGGTCAGACAACCACCTTTTCTTTCTTTTCCTTTTTTCTTTACAGCCAAATTACTTGTTCTTCTTGACAATATAGTTGGACATCTTACCAGATATAAACAGAGAACTGAGTGAATCTTTTACGATAGTTGTCTTATAATCTGTGATTGAATATACTATATTTAACCCCTTCACTACTCATAGGCTGTTTCCATTTGTTTTCTCTTGAAATAAATGCTGAAATACGTATGCTTATGCACAAAACTTTGAATAATGTGCTTTTTATATCAATAGACTAGATGACTAACATTGGGATCGCGGTATTAAAGCCTTACATATTTAAAACTTTACCACATTAGTCTCATGTGGTCATAGACTAATTCTACCAAATTTTTTTTTTAATTTATTTTTGGCTCTGTTGGGTCTTCCTTGCCGTGCACGGGCTTTCTCTAGTTGCAGTGAGTAGGGGTTACTCTTCGTTGTGGTGCGCAGGCTTCTCATTACAGTGGCTTCTCTTGTGGCGGAGCACAGGCTCTAGGCACGCGGGCTTCAGTAGCTGTGGCACGGGCTCTACAGCGCAGGCTCAGTAGGTGTGGCACACGGGCTTAGCTGCTCCACAGCATGTGGGATCTTCCCGGACCAGGGCTCAAAACTGTGTCCTCTGCATTGGCAGGTGAACTCTTAACCACTGCGCCACCAGGGAAGCCCAATTCTACCAAACTTTTAAGGACTGAATCATTTTACTCTTGAACAAACTGAGTCAGACAAGAGAAAAAGAGGGATTACTTCCCAAGTCATTCTATGACGTCATCATAACCTTGATACAATGATACAATGCCATGACATCACAGAAAATGAATATTTCGACCTATGTAATTCACGCATGTAGGTATAAAATATTGGAAAACGTAGCCCAAAAAATATATAAAGATGATGCAACACATTTTGCATTTTTGCCAGTTGTGCAAGGATTGTTTGATAATACAATTTACTACATTAATAAGTCAAAAGAGGAAAAGCATGTGATAATTGCAGTAAACTCAGAAAAAAGAAAAAAAAAACATGTGATAAAAGGAAATACCCAATCATAATTTTTAAAAAGTCAAATTTGGGGAACAGAGAGGATTTCCTTGACATGGCAAAGTGTATCTATAAAAAATGTAGAACGAATATCTTCCTTGATGGAGGAATGTTAAAAGCATTCCTTTTAAATTGAGAAAAATGAGTCAAGGATGCCCCATCACCACTTCTATTTAACATTGTTCTAGAGTCCTAACCAGTCAGTACGACAACAATGACAGTAGTAATAAATTGAGATATTAAAAATAACTACCTAATCAATTGATTACAAATAGGGTATTCATGAGCCAATGATGAAAATATCTTACAAAGGATTCTGATTAGTCCAAACCTGTGCACCTGAGATCCAAAGAAAAAGACAAACAATTGAACTCTCACTTATTTCACAAAAAAGACACAATTCCACAAAGTAGTGTGTAAAAATGGCTCTTTTTTTTCCTCCTCACATCCTCGTCAGCATTGTCTGTTATCAATATTTTTGCTTTTTGAAGATCTGATGGTTGAGAAGGAGGCTGTTGTGTTGTTTCTATCTGTACTGCTAACTAGTGGTAAGGGAGCATCTTCATACAACCCCTGCGCCCTTCTTTGTGCCGGTCATTCTCCTGAACCACTCAGCCTGTTTGCCCTTCTCCCATCTGCTCTGGGATTTTGGCAGGTCTACTTTCCAGCTCCTTGCCGACCAGCTTTCTGTTGGGTTCAGCCAGTGGGAGACGCCAGCAGTAGATCAGGAGGTCGGGGGAGGGAAGCTCCCCACAGCTGGCCGCAGAGATGGACCCAGAGTTGGCAGATGCTGGGGCTGCCAAGCTGGTTGGCAAAGTGGGTGATTCTAGATTCCACTGGTCCAGGCAGGGCACTGGACATTTCCAGCTCTGGTCCAGGCAGCATCCCTGGTGGGTCTAGAATCCACCAGTCAGTGTTTCAAACAGCCCTGGAGTGGGAGCAGCAGGCGGGCTTCAGCCTCTGAGCTCTGGTCCTCACTCCTTCTCTCCTTTTTCTCATCTTTTCCTTCCCCCACTACGTGTCTTCTTTGCTCTCTCAGCCTTCCCAAAACCTTTGCAACCACCTTACATTCCCTAGGTTTGAAATATCTAGAGTATTTTCTGATTGCACCCTGCCGAGAACTCTGTTTATACAATTTGCCCAGTTTTCAGGGTCGTTTGAGTTTATTTTCATTTCTATTCTTTAAAGAAAGTATTCTATATGGGTTATTAACTCATAAGTCTCGCAAACACTTTCTTCTATCCATGTGTGGCTATTAATTTTCTTTATGATTTGATGTCTTCTCCAAAGAGTTGCCCAATATCCCCTTTGCCTTATGATTTCAAAATCTGGAGGTGTGACCATATGTCACCGAGCTTATGACAGCTACATACAGCACTTTGCAGGCTTTCTTGAGGTTATCGAGTGTCTTTCTCATATCCACTCAGATGCTATTCTTTGGATCCTTCCAAGTTCTGAAGGCCAAATTGGTGTTTCTTGTACCTCGGTCGTTGGATATGCTGCCTGCCTCACTCCCAAGACCACCACTGGTTATAAAAATAACACAAAAGCAACACAAATAAAAGGATGTGAAAATTGAAATTATGACTGAGGCCCCAAGAAATAGTATATGCTGAATTACGAAGCTCAGTGCTACATCAAGATACATAATAATCTATTATAGTCAACGTTTGAGAAAGGGTTCCAAGACTTATGGGACCAACATCCAAACCGAGGAGTGGTGGGAATGTGGAGGGGGTCAGGCTATGTGTAGATGTCTTGGAGAAAACCCTACTCTGTGCTTTGTTTCTCACTTCCTGCCGAGAGAGAGTGAGGTCGGGGAGAGCCTGAGCTCCCACCTCAAGCTGAGGTGGGGTGGGGGGCTTCAACCAGACTAGCCATGGACCTTATAATGAGACCACTATAGTTGGGGAGTGCAGGGGACTGTGGACTAGATGGCAAGATGCAGGCTGCCTCTCTGCGCTAAGGCTGCAGTGGGGTCAACCTCAATCCCAGATTGTGTAGAAGCCAAGAATGTGTAGGTGTGTCCATGGGTCAGGGGTGGCCTCACTTGACTGTGAGTGAGAGCCAGCATAAGTCCTGCCTGATAGGGTACCCAGAGGGGTAAAGAGACCCCAACAGCAGGAAGCTGGGGAGACACCAGCTTCCTAGATACAAGTGACCACCCACAAGAGAGGAGCATCGCCCCAGTCAAGGAAACTCAGGAGAGATGTTCAGGAGAGAGCCAGCCTTAAACACCCACCAGGACGAGGACAAAGTCAGCCTGCGACAGTGCAGAGACCCACCTAGCACTCACCCTGGTTACGCGAGGGGAGATTACCTCTAAATCAAGGTGATTTGGCTATTCCAGGTGACTGATTACTTTAAATTCTGAATTAATGCTATGTTTTGTGACTAAAGGCAGCCACAGGGCTGTCTTCACAGAAGAGTGTGCATGAAACACGCAAGTTTTATTCACGGGCAAAGGAAAATCTTCCCCCACTAAATGGATATTAAAGGGCAGAGAGAGACAAGAATAAAAATGTGTTGTAATGACAGTCCCTATATGTGCTTATTTCAAGTGACAGTTATAGACACAAAAGTCAATTGCTTATTACTGAGCTCAGAATCTCGGTAGAAAATATTAAGAAAACAATTCTAGTCACAGTAGCAACAGAAGCAGAATAATTAGGAATAAGATAAATAAGAAATGTGCACAACATATGAAAAAACTACGTATAAACTCTGCTAATGGGTATTAAAAAGAAAAACATGATAAAAAGAGATATGGACCCAACCCAAAGTTATAAAAACTGTTAATTATTCTCATACTCAGCTATGTTAGGTATGGTCCAGTCAGTAGCCCAATGGAATTTTGGAAATGTGACCAAATAATTCTAGGCTTTATTCGTAGGAAAATTATGTGTAGTATAGGAAGGACGTTTCTGAAAAAGAAAAATTATCAAAGGAATATGTTTCTTAAAAGAGTAACGTGAATGATGAAGTGAAATTCATTTACTGATTCTACAAAATATTTTGAGCAGCATGTGGCCGGAAGGGGTGCTATTGGCGATGGGAGTGGCCTCCAGGTAGAAGTAGGAAATACCCATGAGAGGTGTCTCAAGTCTGTCTGCTTCTACCACACGGTGACAGAGAAGGTGCTTGCTCCCTACCCGGCAGCTGTGTGACCTTGGAGCCAAGGTCAGACCTCCACCCCCTGGGCCCCGGGAAGCAAGGTGGGACTTGCATCCTTTTTTGGGGGCTTGACCTCCAAGTCATGCATCACTTTGATTGAATTCTATCGTCTGCAAGTGAATCACACACCAGCCCAGACTCCAGGGGGAAGGAAATTAGGCTCCCCCCGGGACCGAGGAGGGGCTGGGGTCTAGCAGACCCCAGTAGAGGGAGATGGGGTAGCAGCTGGCTTTGGAAAGTACAGTCTTCTATGGGGAGTCTGTCCTTTGCTGGGGAGCCTGGGTTCAGCTGAGGTGCACAAGTTGAGGGAAGGCTCAGCTGAACGCAGGGCAGGACCCTATGGGGCCCTCCTGGGACCGGCCCCTCCCTCATATCCTCTGCTTTAGCTCCTCTCCGAAGTAGCTAGATAACAGCACCTTTCTTGAACTGTTTTACAAACGTGAACCACCCCCCTGTCCCCCAGTGGAAGACGTTAACTACCTGCTGACCCCGTGAGCACAGAACGCAAGCCTCCTGGAGCCTAAGGACGATAATGTTAACCCCTGTGACACCGCCCTGTTACCTCACCATCAGCCAATCAGAGAACTGTGCACGAGCTGATCCCACACCCTGAGACCCTCCTCCCTCACCTGGCTTTTAAAAATGCTTTATTGAGGGCTTCCCTGGTGGCGCAGTGGTTGGGAGTCCGCCTGCCGAGGCAGGGAACGTGGGTTCGTGTCCCAGTCCGGGAAGATCCCACGTGCCGCGGAGCGGCTGGGCCCGTGAGCCATGGCCGCTGGGCCTGCGCGTCCGGAGCCTGTGCTCCGCAACGGGAGAGGCCACAGCAGTGAGAGGCCCGCGTACCAAAAAAAAAAAAAAAATGCTTTGCTGAAACCCTTTGGGGAGTTCAAGGTTTTGGGGGGCATGAGACAACCCTTCTCCTTGCATGGCCCGGCCGTAAACCTTGCTCTGCTCCAAACTCCAGCGTTCGGTTTGATTGGCTCACTGCGTCCGGCACACGTACTTGTGCTAACAAACAAGGCTGGGCCCAGGCTCAGGGGAATGAGGCGCCTGGGACAACGCATTTAAGAAGGTGCTTCCTCTTGGGCCCTGCGACCGAGCACCTCGCTAATGCAGCACCTCACTCACCCCACCTTAGTCCTGAGGCCAAAGCAGCAGCAAGAAGAAACCTGCATGTGAGTAGACGTGAGCCCAAGTCACCTGCAGGGACAGGGCTGCTGCGAGCACCATGGCTGGTACTGTCCCTGGGCTCCTGGGCAGCGACCTTCAGGAGGCTCATGGTCAATAACCCTTTGTTGCGGCCAAGGAAACTATTGACGGAGGAGATTCCAACACTTTAAAGAAATATCTTCCAGGTGACTGGGAGAGGGAGGGTATTGGCCGGCCCTGCAAACATCCATTTCTTTGTCACATCAACCCTGATCTACGCAGGCTGGAAATCTTAAGTTAAAGAAGTGGAAATAGACAGGCCCTGGGCAGGTGCAGAACACCAGGTCCCAGACTGTTTCAGGTGTGTCACATCCCTCCTGCTTTGTCATCCTGCTTGTGGATGGATTGCATTCAATGGAGAGATGGGAGCTTATGATGACAGAGGCTGGGGAAGCGGGGGCTGGCACAGTGAAATAGGGGGCCCTCCGAGTCCCTGCCGGACCAAGTCCCAGTGATGAAAGGTCCCCCGTCCTCCATGAACCCCTCTGATGCGTTGCCATTAATGTCTGGGGGCCAAAGGTCTGATTTTAATTATCATTTTAAAATTCAGGCTTTAAATTGTTTCTCTCCCATATTTCTGATGCTGGTGAGGGCTGAAGAATCAAGGTTTGCAATAAAGATAAAAATCTGTCCCATGTGTGTAATGCTCTAGTGCTTTAAAGCAAATTCACATTCGTTTACTCCTTAAGCTAGTAAGGAAGACGGGACAGGAATTCACAAGGCCACCTGGTAGGCGATCTCTTGAAAGCTTCTCACCTGGTTGACTGGGTGCTCTTAGCGTTAAGATGCTAAAGAAACACAAGGGGACCCTACTTCTCCAGCTGATGGTGTTTCAATCTGATCACTAAAAGAAATGTTTGGAGGCCATGATTCTGGGAGCTTGTGTGTTTATTATCACTAACATCCTGGACAGGGAGGTTTTGGAAATGAACTAGAATGGACAAGAGTGGAGCAAGAACTATCGTCTCATGACAGGTGGGCTCAGGGTCCCCCGCAGCCCTCCCCTTCCTCCGTGCACCAAGCTGGTGGCTTCTCCAAGACTCCCCACTCTCCCCTGCAGGCAGCGTGCCCTGAGAAGTGAGGGGTGGAGGGAATTGTCCCTAAGACACAAGACCCTTAGTCTTGAGTCTGGACCCACGTTTCCAGAAACCAAGGGTTGCTCAGCTAATCACCTCTGTCCACATTGGACGGTTATATCCATTGAAGCCAAGTAAACAAAATGAGCATTTTATGTCATTAAAAAAAGATACTCAGCTTCATTCTCTAGAGATTCGTCTGGGCTGTTACCATATCAATAGTTCGTTCCTTTTCACCGCTGAGCAGTGTTCCACAATGTGGGTGTCCTGGTGGGTGGTCATCCATTCACTCCTCTAAGGGCATTTGCGTTGCTCGCAGTGTTTTTCTTTGCTATTTTGAATAAAGCTGATCTAGACATTCATGTGCAGTTACGTTTTCGTTTCTCTGAGATGAGTGCCCAAGGGCAAAGGGTTTTAACCCTCAATAAAGCAGCTGGTGAGAACGAGATGTTTCTGGTGCCTGAAAGCCAAGAGAAATGCCTTCTGAGTAAAGGAGGCAAGAGCAGGAAGAACGAAACTGTGTGCCAGCCTCCCGTGTTGGAGCCGCGTAGGAAGTCGTGCAAGCTGTGTTCACTTGTGTTTCCCCATCTGCATCTCAGTACCCTCCTCCCCTGTGCAGACGCAAATAGGGACACAAATAGCGGGAGAAAATACAATCTGGGAAACCTCCACTTTAAAGATTAATTTTAAAACACAAAACTGAGAACTCTGTGATTACTACATCACTTCTAAGCGGGGCGGTGACAATAGACCGTGAGTGTCTGGTCACCCCATCCTATAGAAGGCCTGCAGGTATGAATGTGGGAGTGATTTAATCAGGAGCCTGTGATAAAAGCGGAGGCACGGTGATTATGTAGCACCTGCAAAGTTCTCAAAAAAAAAGGGCATCCTCTTAACATAAACATATTGTATTTATTAAAAAGCAAAGGAGGGCTTCCCTGGTGGTGCAGTGGTTGAGAGTCCGCCTGCCGATGCAGGGGACACGGGTTCGTGCCCCGGTCCGGGAGGATCCCACATGCCACGGAGCGGCTGGGCCTGTGAGCCATGGCCGCTGAGCCTGCGCGTCCGGAGCCTGTGCTACGCAACGGGAGAGGCCACAACAGTGAGAGGCCCGCGTACCACAAAAAAAAAAAAAAAAAAAGCAAAGGAAATTTAAAGAAAATTTGACTTTTATGTTCATCATGCACAATGATGATGATAAAAAGATAAGTATAGGGCCTGCATGCGAATTAAAAGCATAGTAGCTAAACAAAAACTTACATCGAAGGCAATGAACAAATTCCACTATAAAAAATCGTATCTGTTCACGTGGAGCAAAATCTTGAGTCCGAGCCACTGGACCGCCAGGGAATTCCCTGAATTACATTTTTTAAAAGCCAAATGCTGTAAAAAGAATTTTTCCAGAAGAGAAAAAAACCAAAAAACATTCCAAATGTGTAATGTGTTACCTTCAAAGAAATGAAAACAAAATTAATCACAAACTTCTTTGGAAGTTCAACCTAAGAAAATTAATTTGCTTTGAAAAAAAAGCAATAAAATGTGGCCCTTAATATTTTTTTATCCAGGGGATTTGTAAGTGATACTTGCACGCAGGAAGCTGAAAAACATTTTTAATACATAACTTCTCTTGTAAAACAAGATCATAACTCTTTCTAAAATAATAGCATAAATATTCTTAAGATTTCAGACACAGAACCATATTTAAGAATGCTGAAGTTTTGTTGAAAGAAATTGAGTAGGTGAAAAGGATGAAAACTAGTTACACCTGCAGATAATCACAATAATTCTTTTAAATTTGCACATTAATTTGCAATCATAACAAACAATAAATGAAACTAATATGAAAACTAGTAATAAAAAATAATGATGTTATGTGGTTTACAATCTCAGATAAAATGACAGAACATTGGGTGGTGTTGGAATAATAAATCCATTGGTAATCCTCGTCTCTCGCAAAAGAAAGTAAAACATGCTTGGTTTTTCTTTCAGCATGAAAATATATAAACATAGGTTCAAGACTTTTTGAGAAGCTGTAGCATAAATACTACTAAAACTGAAATCAGATTTTAAACTTCCAATTTCTGAAGAAGTGAAAGGAAGTAAAACACAGTGTTTATACGAAAAGAGAGAAAAAAATGAGAGGGTAAGACCAAAAAATGTATACAAGATTAGAAAAGATCTAGCAAAACATTATGGCAATAAAAGTGTTTTGGTTCTCTTATTGAATAGTATGATTTGTATTATATTTTAAAAAATTCATTAACTAGCTTTCTATAACAAATCCATGTAAGAGAAATAAATGGTTAAACATAAACTCTGGACCAAAAACAACAATAACAACAACTTTTAAAAAAAAAAGATAAGTATGGCAAAATTAATATCAGACAGTCTTAGGCAGTAAACATGAAGCAGGACCCAAAGTCATTTTATATATAGATAAAATTCATGACTAAGCTATATCACAAAATATATTTATGTGATGAATAGCTTAGCGTGGAAATTCAGAAAAATAAAACTGGTAATTTTTTTTTTGGTCATAATTGAGTCAGTGGAAGACTTTAGCATCATTCTAAAGAGTTGGTATCATGCTATGGAAAATAAAGAGCATATCCGAACCATAAAAAAAGTGAGGGGAATAATAGATACATTCTACACCTGGTGCTCTATATGGTTTCAAAAAGTAAACAGTTTTATAAGCACTAAACTTTTGAACATGAGATTTGGGCAAAGGGCCATGAAAAAACACAGCCTGGTTTTCCTTGAGCTAATTAACCATAAAATTTCTTTGACAGTTGCTCTTTTCTGGGGTTTTCACCCGGTGCCCCTGCTCACCCACCATTCCTTGGTTCTGAGGCACATGGGACCTCGCAGGGACACTTTGATCACAAAGAGCAGAGGCCACCGGTGTCTGGAAGGGTCCCGTATTAAATTTCTGTGGCTGTGTTTGTATGTCCAGAGGCATATTTCAATCTCCTCTGCTAGTGTAATTCTCATCTCCTTAATCACTTATATAATCAACCAGTGTTTATTAGGGCCAATGTATGTTTGACCTTAGGGTGACAATGTGTTTTATCCATCAGTGTCTAACAGCCCAGTTGGTTTGGGTGTGTTGAAAATAGATTTTGGTTTTGATTTGGGGTTGAGGGGGAAGAAACTGGTTTTTAAAATTATGCATGAGTAATACATGAATGCATTCGTATTGTAAAAGATTCAAAGATACATGAATACACGGAACAAGAGGGCTATAAATTGTCTATAAATCTATAGATGATTTATTTTTCTAACCAAGGAGAATTATGGGGTGGAGATGGGAACAGGGATGGAAAGCCAATCTACACAAGGAGGAAGCTTATACGCTACACATAATAAAATGGACATATTTGATTTCATGAAAATTAGTGCTGTTTGCATCACACACACACATACAAAGGCAAATGACAAACTGATTATTTCATCATATATAATAGCAAATGTGTCCAATATGTAAAGATCTCCTATTAGACAAAGATAAATAACTCAACTGAACAATAATATGAACAAATAATTAACAGAAATTATACAGAGAGGTAACAGAAAAAGATGCTCAACTCTGCTAAGCAGGAAAATGAAAGTTAAAACATCAGGAAGGTACTATTTTTCTACCTTATATTTGAGAAAAACAATTAAAAAGCCAATAATAGCCAGTGGTGTGAAAAGTTGTGAAAATCAGTATTCTTATATACTCTTGACTGAAGTTTAAATTTGTGCCCTTTAGAAAATAATTTTGTAAAGTTTATTTAAATTTTATATTCACTAATCTTCTTCTTGATAAATGACTTTCCCTTGGACTCTAGCCCCAGCCAAGGCCCTTAGGGAAAGCTACAGGTGCTGGGCACCTCTGCCTGTCCCAATGCAGTTGATAGATACCCGTGTCTCTGATACCATGGAGGGAGTCACTCTGCACAGCCAGGCTGTCTACCTGTGCTCATCTCATTTGAGCAAAATGTTTTTATTTGAGACTTACTCCCCTCTATCACAGTTGGAGGTGCTCATTTGCCTGAAATCTTGATTTCCAAGCTCCAATTTTGTGCCAAGCACCATTCTCTATACTTGGATATAATAAGTGAATGAAGGAATGAATGAAGGAATTTTTTTAAAATAAGCATTGTGTTCCTGATTAAGAAGTATCATGCAAGACTTGAGTAATACTTTATAAAATAGTTAAGAATGACAATAAAGCTTAACAGTCACCAGGTATTCTTCCTTCATTTATTCTTTGTTAGAATGAACAATGGTTTTTCTATTTTATTGTTTTTTTTCAAAGAAGCAGCACTTAGATTTATTCACCAATTCTACTTTTCCATTTTCTATATTAACCTCTCTTCTGTTCTTTTTTTGCTATGTTCTCACTTCTTGAGTTGAATGTGCAGGTTTTAATACATTTTGAAGTCAATGAACATGTTAAAGGCTATGAATTTATCTCTAGGAACAACTTTGGCTGAATTACATTTTTTACTTTGCTGACTTTTAAGACAGCAAAGGGAAAGAGCATGGAAGAAGCAGATGGAGAGGAGAGGAATTTCCTTTAGACCAGAAAGAACTAAGTACACAAAAATGCTAGGTGGAAAGAGCCAGTAAAGGGAACAGTGACAGAACAGAAGTGGGAAGAGAAGCCAGAGTGAGGCCTTGAGGGAGAAAAGGTAGAGGGAATTTTGAGCACTGTCCAATGGCTCCTTTCAAACGAGCAGTCACTCTGGCCACATTGCCTTGGTCACCTCCAGAAACATGCCAGCTCTTCGGCCCACCTCTGGAGCCCTATCCTCTGTGTCTGCTCATCCCCATCACCCTGCCACAGCTGGCTTGTGTTCCGGATCCACCCTATCCTACATGAGGAAACTGGACAATGTTGAGTCCCGGTGTGTTAGCCTTCCGTCTTTGCTGGGCTGCTCCTTGGACTTGGATTTGGCAGAGCTGGCTGGCTTGGGATGAACAGTCCAGGGATGGGAGGAAAGGGGTCCAGCTGGAAGCAGATTCAGGTCAAGTTGCAACCAGAAACCCCCTAAGCCTGCCCGAAACAGAGCTCTGATAACCTCACCCTCTGCTAAGGCCTTTGACGGCTCCCCACTGACCCCACAACACACTCAACCCCTCCCCGTGGCATTCCAGGTCTTCACAGAGCTGAAGGTAGCACTTCTGTATCTGCCACCCCACTCTTTCTCTAAGGGGCTAGAATACTTCCCCTCCTTTCCGTCACTCGTGCCTTAAATATAGGATCCTCTCTTTCCTTCAGACTTATTGCAAAAGCCATATCCTCCACGAAGTATGAACTAGATTCCCCTACACAGAAATCATCCTTCGTTCTCCTCTAGCTGCCAGAGCCCTTCCTTTGTATCCTCTTTCTGCACTTGGATTCCCAACTTGAGTCTAAACCTCCTCACTTTGGATCTCAGCCAAGCCTGAACATGTCAGCAGGATGCCTGGGATGAAACCTCCAAGGATCTCTTTACTTGGGAGACCAGGCACCTCTTGACAAGAACTCATCCTGAGGGAAGAGAGCGGAGCCCACCGGGAGGTCAGTGACAATGGGCCTGAAGACACCAGACACCTGGGCATCAGAATCCATACAAAAGCTGCATTGGAGTTGACCTTGGGGGTAAAGACCAGCCCCAGGGACTGGGTAAGACCTCAGAGGCTTGGGCGTTGGTGTTGGCAGCTCCACGGGGGACGTCCAGGCCATCTGATGGCAGCAGGGACCACGTTGGCAAATGGAAGAACGTGAACTTGAATCAACCTGAGTCAAAAAGGAGGATTTATTGGCTCACACATCTGGGAAGGCCAGAGTGGAGCTGGCATCTGGGAACCTGGATCCCAGCGTGCAGGTGACATCCTCAGGTGTGGCTTCACCCCCTTTCTCCTTCTCTGCGCTGAGCTCGTTCACTTTATCTGCAGGGGGTTCACCCTTATATAGCCGGAGACCTGGCTGTAGTTGTCTCTGCCTACCATCATCTTAGCTTGGTAACCCTGAGAGAACCGCCTTCTCACACCTCATCACCTGCAAGGATGTGACGGGCTTGGGGAGAATCCCCGAGCCCACACACGGACTAATCAAAGAGGCCAATGGAATGAACAGGGAATACAGATGGATGGTCCCAGTGCATCGAGCCGGTCCACAGGAAATGAGGATCTGACTACCAGAAGGGGGCGGTGTTCTCTATGGAGGTGTCTTCGTGGGCACTGGTAGCAGAGCTGCAGTGGAGACATCCCCTGGGACCCCATCAGGAGAGGAGGACAGTGGTGGGTTTCCAGGAGGAGACCAGGCCGAGTTTCCTGAACCCAGGGAGAACCTCCAGGAGGTTTCCAGAGCCACATGGGAGGAAGTTGCCGGGGGGCGGGGAGGGAGCAGAGGTCTCACAAGTCAGAGGTACCCCCTCCTGTGATTGCTTTTATCCCCTGGTTGCAATGCCCTGAGTAAACCGGGTCACAGTGCTTTGTTATAGATATTTGTAGGTGTATCTTACATTCCTTACCAAGTGTGAGTTCCTGGACACCAGGACCTGTTTCTGTTACCCCACAGAACACAGCCCAGCATCTTATGCATGTGCAGAAGATATAAATAATCGTCAAATACATTAATTTTTATTCTGATCAAAGGGCCCAGCTTTACCTTCTCATCCGAACCTGTCATTTGGGGGCATAAGTCAATCCTTAACCCTGAGTCAGCCCCAAATAGCCATGGAATTCGGGTCCCTGTTATGGGGCTACTCAGGCGTCCCTACCAAAGTGCCACCAGGGGAGGTTATAACAGCTCAAACAAAGTGGACCTTTCATCCTCTTACTGTGGCCTGTAGATTTCAAAGAACCTCTTTCAGCTGATCCACAGGGTATTTCCAGGAGGGGAGGGGACAGTGTGACTTGCACCTCTTCCAGAGAAGCTTCAGGGCAGGTCCAACCTCTGCGTGTTCAGACTTCTAGCCCAGGGCTTGTTTCCGCGCCCTGCCCTGCCTGCTAGTAAGGACAGTTCTTGGTGAGTTACATCTTTCTGAGGAGCGTGAAGTCTTGGCCAAATAGCTCCCTTCCTTTTGCTGGAAACTATAGCTTTCCTGATGTGTAGCCACTTTCTGCCATGAATCAACGTCCCAGACCAGTCACTACAAACGACAAATGACAAATTGAAACATGTCATCTGCATGTCCATCTCAATGTCTTGAGCTTCCCCCAGTCGAAGGACCCGGTGCTCTAGGGAAAGCCACTTGGAATCTCATCCAGGTCATTGGAAAATCACCTGATGGAGATGAAGAGAACGTATCCCTCTCTCTCTTTGCTTCAGACTCCTGCCCTCTGCCTCTCCCGACCCCTGTTCTCTATCTCCCCTCTGTTTCGTATCCTATGACTCACAGGTCCTGCATCTGAGTCACTGAGATCCCCACAGCGAGCAGCCTTGTCCGGTGCCAGGTGCCCTCCTTGTCTGGGAGGTGCTTCCCACGCATGCGCCTTAGACATGCCCCAGCAGACCTGGAGGAAGGGAGAGTCTTCTAATCTCTCTCCAAAGACCTCAGAGCTGCCGGCTCCCCATTCAAGCTCTCTCTTCCCCACTGAGAGACATCCTCACACCCACCCTCTTAGCTGAAGGCAATGGAAACTTCCTGTAGTTGAACAACTCTGGTTGGTGGTAGACTGTTCTTGAAACACACCGAACCCTTCCTGGTTCCCCCGACACCCCCTACCCCAAGGGTCTGAAGATGTTGCCTCCACATTTCCAGCTGCAACGGTGAGGAATCCCACAGATGCTCACAAGCTGGTGATTTCTGATAAAACTGAAGCTAAGTTGCTTGGTTAATAGAGCATATTTGCAAAAATTATTCCTGGCACAATGTCTGAGGCTTGGTACCTCTGCATGGGTTAAATTCCCTTCCCTCCCCTCCCCTCCCCTCCCCTCCCCTCCCCTCCCCTCCCCTGCCCTGCCCTCCCCTCCCCTTACCTTCCCTTTTCTGTATTAGAATGTAAGCTTCCAGAAAGCAGGGCTCTGACTATCTTGCCCAACTCCTTGAATTATGCTCGGCACGTGCTTTAGGGCTCAACAGATATTTGATCTATTGACTGACTTTTCAACATTAATATCGAAATGTTCTGAGCTCAGAAGGTAATGGAACCTTCTCGGTTGCCTTCCCGAGGCACTCTGAATCACCCATAGACTCGCTGCAGGATAATAGTAATGATGTGTTTTACGTGCCAGGCCCAGCGTTACACATTTCACATTGGAGTATCTCATTTACTCTACGTAAAACCCTATGGTGCTGGCATTGTTACTATTTGCATCTTTACCACCAATGAAGCTAAGATTCCAGGCTCTCCAGCCTATAAGTGGATGAGCAGGGATTTGAACCCAGGTCCTGCTGGCTGCAGAGTCTGTATCCATCCCTAGGTATGTGTCAACAGGTGAAATTTATAACCCATAGGGTGACGTGAGCGAAGTGACTCTTCATTAAAGTTTCAGCTGGGTTGAGTGCAGGGTATCACATCAAGATTGCCAGGACTTTGAATCAATGACAAAGAAACCCATGAGAGCAGCCAATCTGAGGCACACAGCCCACCAGTCTCGTAGAGAGACCTACAGTCTCTAGAATGGCCAGGACATGACCAGGACTCTGCAGAAGAGCCTTTATTCCAGGAATGCTCACCTGGTAAGATCAGCAAACCAGCTCACCCGGGGCAGGATCTTCACCTTGAAGGGAACACAGACTGCCCTCTGCATCGCTGACTACAGCAGTCATCTCAGGAGCTGTGGGTTTTCTCAGCCCAGCCCCCCCACCTGCAACAGGTGAGGGGTGAGTGTGCCCTGCACCCCGATCTCCCTCGGTCTCCTGAACTTCATGTGGGCAGTCCCTGTGTCTCCTAGTTCAACTCGGTTAAAGATGACTTTTTCTTTTGTTTTTAAAAGTCTTTTTTGAGTTCGTTACAATATTGCTTCTGTTTTATTTTTTAGCTTTTTGGCCGCGAGGCATGTGGGAACTTAGCTCCCTGGCCAGAGATCGAACCTGCAACCCCTGAATTGGAAGGCGAAGTCTCAACCACTGGACCGCCAGGGAAGTCCCCAAAGATGACTTTTTCAAATGAATTTTTATCACAAATGAACATCTGTATCTATCTATCTAGCATAAATACATACGTATACAATGCTATACACACACACCCCTACTCAACCCACAGTTCTTTGTCCAACGAAAGACCAGCAGTATCCAGAAACAGTACGACCAGACTAGGAACAAACACCAGCCCTTGGACCAACTTCCTCTTCTCCAGCCCTGACCTGGTTGAACGAAGTAGGGCAGGTCTGTGGCTGGTAGGCTTGGGGCGCTTCTAACAGGGACATTTGCTTTGCTTTCAGAATTTCTCTACCTCTACAAGAAACATCACAGCTTCTCGGGTGTCTGTCCGCTATTCCAGCGGCATCCAGCATTGCTAACACGGTTCCTATCAACGCTTCTGTTTTGAATGAGTGACTCAGACTTCTTTATTCTAACAAGTCTGCGTTCTGAGTATCAATAATTAACTGCTGAACTGATAAGTTCAGTGCTTTCTCAGAAAACCTGTTAACATTTAACCATGAAGACAGTCCTGGTTTACACATTTTGTGTAATGTTTTCATTATATTGTACAGATTCTAGCAAATCTAATCACGTTGATTTTGGAGCTGCTCGATAATCATCTCCTAATCTTTCACTCTGCGTGTTCTTGAAGTTTCCAGAAAGATGTACGTTATCCTCAAATATATTTGCACTAAGCCCCAAACAGTCCCAAGATCCTGACTGTGCTCTAAACCAAATATTGCTGTAGGTATAAACTGCTACTTTGTTGATGTTTACTTTAACGTTTTAATAAATGTCTCCTTTCTCCACCAAATTCGAAAGAGAACAATTGGCATGCGGTGATAACAGGCCCCATTTCTGTGGTTAAAGCACAACGCCATCTGTATCCTCTTTTATTTAGCCAAGGTAACTCAATTTTTTTCCATTGATAACAATAAACAATGAAACCTCATCTGTTTGGGGAATGGCAAAAAAAGACTTCAAATTCAATTATGTGCTATAGTTATTAATCATCTAGCTAATTGGTTGAGGAATACCGTTGCCTAAAGCGGGTGTAAATTATTTTGACCCAACAGTATTTGCTAAATCAGATTTACCAAATCAACTAATGGACAAAGAAACAAATGTGCACAGGCTCTAGACTGGGCATTAGATGACTGAGATCTGTCCTTGTGTTTAAGCATCTTACAGTCTAGTTGATGACACACAAGGTGGCTTTTCTGAACAAGACGGCGGGACTTGGCTCTCATTTACACAACCACGACATACATCACCTTGAGTCATTTTTGAAATAAGCGTACTTCTGTATCCCTGTATGTCCATAGCTAGATGCACATCTAAATCACAAAATAGAAGCAATATATAAACTAATATGTATAAAATAGATAACTAATAAGAAACTGCTGTATAAAAAAATAAAATAAAATTCAAGAAAAAAGAAAAAGAAACAATATACGTCCTCATTGCAGAATGGAGTTAAAAATTAGCCATGTCCCAGAATCCATGGGGCATTCCTGCAACTATAATGTGGACAGGATGAGATAGAACAAACCACTGATTTCTGAGAAATGCTTCATGTCCAGAGATAAGTACGCCTGTGAAGGAACTACGCTTGGCCTTAATTTAAAGCTTGGGCTCTTGGAAGATGGACTCTACAGGCAGGGTGGGGTTCTCTGAAGCTTCCCACTCACATAGCAGAGTGCGGGAAACGCCACCAGGGCGTGGAGATTCCTCCTGATGGACTGGCATCCCAGGCAGAGGGCCCGGGGTGTGTGAACATGTGTGTGTGTGTGTGCGCGTGCGCACGCAATGTGTGCAGTGGCCACGAGCGCTTTCCCTGACCCTCCCCCAGCATCTCTCTAGGGAGCCAGGCTGGGGCCACGATGAGAGGAAGCTCCTGGCTCATCCCCACCACCACCCTGGGTAACTCCATCCCCCAGACTCCTGGGCCCCCAAACTGACAGTCCACTACCAACAGTTCTCTCGCTTAGGACTGCTGGATAAAATACAGGATGCCCATTAAATTGGAGTTTCAGATAAACGACAAGAATTTTAAAGTAAAAGTATGTCCCAAATATTCTATAGGACACGGTTATACCAAAAAAAAATTGTTGTTCATGTGAAATTCAAATTTAAATGGGCAGCCTGTTTCGTTTGTTTGTTTCTTTGATTTTGCTCAACTCTCTACCCCTGAGTGATTGGGATGGCATGTGCACCATCTCAGCAAGGCAGAGTTAACAGTACAGGCCCTTGGGACAAACTGCCTGGACTCTAACCCTGACCCCACCACTTACGGGCTGCAAAACCCTGGGCAAGTCACTTCACTTCTCTGGGCCTCAGTTTTCTCATCTGTAAAATGGAGATAATAGTAGCCCCCCCCCCCAATATTTTTATTGATTCGAATACTGACAGCAAGAGAAGAAGATGACTGTCAGGTCGGTTGAGGTGTCCATTCTGGTGAAGAATGATGAGCACAGACTTGAACTGTGAGGTCAAAGTGAGTCACCAAGTTAACCACGGTCTATTCCTAATTGCATTAGGT
Organism: Delphinus delphis; assembly: GCF_949987515.2. Classification (NCBI taxonomy): domain Eukaryota; kingdom Metazoa; phylum Chordata; class Mammalia; order Artiodactyla; family Delphinidae; genus Delphinus; species Delphinus delphis. The sequence continues at coordinate 6,293,612 of NC_082689.1, forward strand.
GCATGTTCAAAAGAATCCGGAGATAATATAATCAAAAGGGGCTCATCTGTGTGTGTGTGTGTTTTCCTTCCTTCACAATAAAAACATGGATTTCACGCATTATGACATAAACAGATAAAATCTTCCCACAAGTTGGCAGAATCACAGCCACCACACGGGACAACGCTAATGGGAAACAGCAGGTACCTGCTCACCGCGGCAGTTCCCACGTGTGGTCCTGCTGCTTACTTGGCAACCACGCTGGAAATCGTGAAAATGACTGACACATCTATTTTCACATGTTTGTCGGCCAAGAATGAGGCTAGACTAAAACAATTGGAGTTTTTCACAGCAGGATGTGGTCCCCCAGGGCTGAGACAGAGTGGAAGGCGGGAGCGAGTAGGGAAGGGCTGCTTGTCTTCCTCACCCGCAGTGGTGACCAGGCTCATCTCTCTTTCCACACCTGACCATCCCCTGGGGATACAGATCCTTCTGCAAATTCACTTCATATCTCTGAACAAGTGCTTATGAGTTCTACCGCTCCCTCTGTTTCTCCTCCCCCAGTACAGCCATGTGTCCAGAAACCAGTTTAATGACTGTCAAGGGTAAGGTGGTGTTGAAAAGAGGGTTGGCAGCCCACCTGAGTGATGCTCGTGAATAAGGAATGGGCAGAAGCAGCCCTGGTTCATTCATCCCACAATGATTTCTTCTTCCAGACTCTATCACGTGCAGGTGGTGTGCTAGGTCGGTGTTGGGCATGAGAAAGGAATCCAATGAAATAACATAGTCACGTGTTGACATTTTCCTGGGAGAACCACTGATTGAGAGATGAGGGCTGGGAGGTGATGGGCTGTATTTCAGAAAAACAAAAGAGAAGTTACTTTGTCTCCACACTATCTCTCCTTTCAAAAGCGAACAGGGATTTGTGCTTCGTGCATTACAATAAAGTAACTGGATCGTAATTGCCACACAAACAGCTCATAAGACCAGTCTCAGGGCTGCACAGCACAAGGGAGCCGGTCCTGGTTCACTTTCCACTGTGATGTTCACGCTTCTAGTTCAGCAATCAGGCTGCCCATTTCATACCATCATTCCTTGTTTCATATTTTAAAGAAAGGTTTCTTGTAATTTATTGTGTTATGTTTCTCGAATCTTATTGAGAACACAAATAATATTTTCTCTAAGTTTATTCCTTTTCTTCTTTTTAAAGAAAAGTTACTTCAAAGGAAGGCAGGCCCTCTGGGTCTGCCAGAACCTACTAGTCTGTCTTTCTGGAACCATGCTAAAGTGTCATGGCTTGAGGATTCTTACTCAGTTTGTCAGAGCAGCATCGACTCACAGACAGGTGGGTGTTCAGCTAGACTGCCAGAGATCGCGGTAGGTTTTGCCAAAGTCCTTCCAGAAGGAGCTCCAGGCCAATCCCAGGAAGGCAGGGGGAGGCTCAGGAAAGGTCAGGGGATAACCAGTCAGTTCAGGGCCTAGAAAGCTGGGGATGAGCCTGGACTCAGAGCTTCATCCTTGGCTTTTGATGGAGCCAGGATTCCAGGGAAAGCTTCCCTGGAGCACACACTGGCTGGAACAGTCCAAGGCTGCCTGTCGTGAGAGCTGGCAGGGCTCATGGCTGCTAAAATGTCATCACCCTCTTAGCCTGTGGCATGGAAGCTTTCATTTCTCTGGGATCATTTAGGGGTGTCAAGGAAGGTCAGTGGACTTTTCCCAGGACCTCTGGTCTTTCTTGTTTCTCCTCCATCCTGCTGTAGACCTCTGCTTCCCCTCTGTTGCCCTGAAGTGGAATTGAAGTGGAGGCAAATGGTCACAGATTGAATTAGAGTCACGTTTGTCCTTCTGAGCAAATGTGGTTCTGGAACTGTGAGGGCTTTTAAGTGTTTGGGGCATCCAGCCAGCTTGGGAGTTGAGTGTGCAATGGCACAAAAATTGATAGTGGCCATCTGGAAGCATTCTTTTCTCTTTTGGTTTTCTCCTTTTTAAAGAACGTTGTGTTTTAATTGCATTGTACTTACTTAACAAATACAGATCAATAGAAATCATCACCTGGAGCTAATCGCTCAGGATTTTGATGCTTAGTGTTTTCTATCTATATTTTCTAAGCAAAACTGGACCATACCCAGTGTAGTGTTTCGTAACTATGGACTCATACTGGACGAAGACTTCCTCTAGTGGCGATTTAATCAATTCTGCTACATTTCCTTGGTTACCGGCATATGCTACCTGGAGAAGATGAGCTCTTGGGAAGACTTGGAGGCAAAAGAAGTAGAGGAGCGTTCACAGAAAAGAGGCACGGCTCCCATTGGATGGGATGAACCGTTTGGATTGGTGCCTGTCTCTCTCTCTGAGACCCTGTGACCGCACAGAGTCCTCACATTTTCCCACTTCCAATCCCTTGTGGAAACCTTCTCACCTACAGCATTTCCAGGACAAGGAACCATGGCCAGAGCCAGACTCTGGGGTAACTGGATAGCTTGCATTCCCCCTCTTCTATTTTATCTTAAATGTTGAGAATGATATATGTCCAAATCTGTTGATTTGGTGTATGTTGAAACCAGTTGACTGGAGTCAGCCTGTCACCCTAATCCCATTATAATATGCTTCTCCATAAATCCTTTCCCCATCTCAAATATGTTTAACTTGTGAATAAGCCTCGAAATTATGGTGTCTAGGGCTAGCCTTGGCGAGCTTATGAATCCAAAGTCAGGCGTTTTATGGGTTCTGGTCAACTTTCCTCATTAGAACAATCAACCTGAAGCATAAGAGCTGGAGTTGGCATAATAGGGATGAACAGTGACGGTTTGAAATGAAAAATGAAGTTGAAACATGCTTCTAAGGCTCCCAGGACCAACTGCCCCAGGGCCCTAGTACGTGACTCACTCTCTCTTCCCCATTGTTAGAAATGTTTCTCATTGTTGAATGCCTTTTGCTTGTCAGGGCTGAGCTCTTTTCTCTAAATAGTTGAGGGATAAGTTGTCATTAAAAAAAAAAATGCTTAAGGAGTAAAAGTGTTATTGCCTGGCTCCATATTTTTAAGTATTATGTCATCTCTTGTCTTCAAACAGATTGACGGGAGGAAGAAAAACCTCAGGTAGTTTCTATGTGTAAACTGGGCAGGGAGAGCACAGCACACGGGAGCCCTTGTCATGCCAAGTCCCAGTTCTTTTGTTGATGCCCTGAGGTTGAATCTGCTCCTCAGTAAACGCTTCTCCCACCATCACCACCACAGGGACCATCCAGTCTCTGCTGCCATTTTTCTGTGTATCTGTGTGAAACTGCTTTCTAGATATGATCCCAGGAAGAACTCTGAGAGCCTCAAAGCCCTCTGTGTTGGTGGAAAACACATGAAACAGCCCAGTATATGCCCCAAGAAGGGAGGGAGAGAAGCTGGAGTTGCTTGGAGCAGTTGACCAAGAACTTGGCACCAGGAAGGAGAACGTCATTATCTACAGTCAGGAGACAGAGTTGGATGGAGCAAGATCGAGGATGCCCAAGAGACCCAGGGGGTTGGGTCCTAAAGAGCTGCTCTGCTAAACACCAGAAGACAAGGGAGATGGGTGTAGGTGGAACTAGGCGGGATGCAGACATTGCAGGGAGCCACATAGCAACCTGGGCTCAGACACGTGAATTGTGTGTGATCTCTAGTAAGACACATACTAATTTAGGTAAGAGTGGATAGTGAACATTTTGTATGACTCAAACTAGTGCCCTTCTTAGAGTTTGTGCCCTTATAAAGTACTGAATGTGTTGTAAAATAGCCCATTTTACCCTGTTTAAGACCAGTCTAAAGAGTTTCTATTAAAGATGCATTTCTGGAGAAGAAAATGAAGAAGAAATAGAAAGTACCTTAAGGACAAAAAGATCTTTATCCTTCTAATTGCTCTCATTGTAGAAAAATTGGAAAATATAGGAAAACATAAAGAAGAAATATAAAGCAAGCACACATACACCAACCTATGATAGTGAATTTTATATTTTTCAGGCTTCATCCAGCAAATTTTAACATGGTTGTATAATTGAGCAGGATCCTAGGGGGCCTTCCCAGAACAGACACCCCCCCCCCAACCACCCTCTCCACCTGCTCTTGTCTGTAGAAGAACTTTAGCCTCTTAGGCCTTCCCCAAGTTCCAAAGAGTAAATTTAATCAGAGAAATGAGAAAGTGCAGAAAGAAAGGAAAACAGTGAAGCAAGACAAAATAATAATAGTTTAGCCATTAAACAAAATCAAGGACATTTAGTTCCTCCTCAAGGGCTATAGATTATATTCTGAGCCATATCCTATGAGCTGTTTTGCAGATACTGAAACCCCCACTAGGTGGAAGAAGTTAACTGCATGCTGCCCACCAGTACATAGACCCCAGACTGGTTAGAACCAGAAGGTCGATGGTGTTGACTGTTAATTACCTCACCACCATCCAATCAGAAGAATGTCCACGAGTTGATTATGTATAACATCCCCCTCCCCCTGGCTTTAAAAACCTTTCCCTAAAAGCCTTCAGGGAGTTCGGGCCTTTTAAGTACTAGCCACCCAGACTCCTTACTTGCTGCGCTGTGATAAATTCTGCACTTTCCTTCACCACAATCCAGTGTCAATTGATTGGCTTTACTGGGCATGGGCAAGAGAATCCAAGTTTGGTTTGGTAAAAGCTGTTATCATATTAAAACTATAGTTTGTATCTTGCATATTTGGCTTAGCAATGCAACACATACATCTTCCTTTGCCACTAAGAATCTCTTTGAGAAACATGGTCCTTAATGACTATAGCCTATTCTACTCTACTAAGACACCCAACTGTCTTATCTTTACATATTGTTGAACAGTTCCGTTTTTCCAAAAATTTCTTAACTTAAACAGTTTTGTAATAAACATATTTATACATAAGTTTTAACTATGGTAGGATTATTTCTTGGAAAAATTCTCAAGAAGGGTCAAAATACTAAAAAGTATTTTGAGATCATTCATTTCTACCACCATGGGAATACCAATTTCCTCCCAGCCATTATTCCCCACTATAAATAAAATACGAATTGACCATGTACAGTGATCTTTAAAACAGTTTAGCATGTGTCTACACTAGGCAGGCTTTAGATACCAGTTAGAAATTCTGTTCAGATACAATGAAGCAAATCTGTTTAGTAGTGGCTTGGGTGAATTTGTTTTAGGTAATGAGAAGATGGAGAGTAGGATGTCCAAGGATATTATGGCCGCTCTACAGAGTCATCAGAGAATCCAGTTTACTTTTATTTTCCTGCTTTGTCATCTTTGTTATTGTCAGTCTGTGCCTTTCAGTCTCATGATCACAGGATGCCTGCTGTGCCTACCTCCCTCTTTTCTTTCTCTCTTCCTCCCATTCTTTCCTCTTTCTTTCTTTCTTTCTTTCAAAATAACTTCAACCTCTTCATGATTTGGTTAACACTAGTTGAGTAACTTTAAACAAATCACTCACTGTACTTTTCAAAGTCTGGATTTTGTGAGGCATAAAATTAAAGGTTTTGGACCAATCTTTATTACTCCTTATATGTAATAATCAATGTATTTTTTATCATAAAAATCTTGCAATTCTAGGGCTTGATCCAGAAATAGTGACCACTTTCCTAAGTCACATGGGAAGTCTGTGGCAGAGCTAAAATCAGGACATCAGCAATGTGGGTTTATTTGATTTCACGAGTATCATGTCCTGGACTTGACTCACTAAGAAACACACATTTGATTTCAACAACAACAACAAAAAAGTTGTTACTAAAATTTCTCATCTCTCCTGTGTTCATTATTCAAGTAGAAAGAAATTGTCCTTTTTATCAAGCTACTCAGCACGAACAGAAATTACATTATGTTATTTCATCTTTTGTCATACTGTTAAATCTGCTGTGATTGGATTTAAATATGCATTGAACATAACATTGTCTCCTAGATTAAAATGATTTATAATAAATTTTTGAGATCCTCCTGAGTGGTTAGATAATGTTTAGTTTAACATCTTTATTTTAAATCAACACTGTAACTTTTGAGACTTTCCACTGGATACTGGCTTCTTTCAGGAACATTGCTGGAAAAAAGGTAGTTTATGAGTCATCATGTTAATATGTCATATTACATAAAGACTGTTTCACCATACATCTGGCTTTTTTTCCCCTTTCAGTCTCTTCTTGAGAGTGTGGCTTTCTCAGGAAAACAGTAATTCACTCATCATGCTTGCTTTAGCCAAGATGCAAAGTCATCTGAACACCAAATCCAGCACAGTCTTGGAAAACTCACTAAAAACCACTGAACACTCCGGGGGAGATTTGATCAAAAACCAACTGGTTCATTTTCCCATGTTCTCAGCTTCTCTTCCGTGAAATTCATTCTGCAAGATGGGGGGAGGGAGATGGGGCAGGAGGATGCAGAGCAAGCCTGGGACCTGGGAGCGAGTGGAGGGAGGGAAGGTAAAATGTCCCTAGTGGCAATGTCCCGGGTTCCCTGCAGAAGCAGATTCTCTTCGGACATAAACATCCTCAACACAGATCCCTGGGGTTGCCTCAGATTATGAGCAGATGAATATAAATTCAAAATTAATTACAAAACATGCAAAGAAATTAGCCACTATGAATGAAAGCAGCAAACAACAAACCACAGAATAAGTTCCCCAAGTACCTCAATTATTGGAATTTTTATATAGAGACTATAAAATAACTATCTTTATTTGAAAAAATTAAAATGACCACTACCAAGGGACAATTAAAATTTCAGGAATTTTTAAAAGTAATTAAATTTTACAAATGAAATTTATAATTAATAAAATGAAAACCACAATAGATGGATTACAAGTTGATTAAAAACAGTTGAAGAAAGAGTTAGAAATCAGATTTGACAACATAAGCCAATATTTAACACAGAGAAATAAGAAGATGGAAAATATGAGAGGCGAAGATATACAAAGTAGGGAGTGAGAAAGTATGACATATGTCTAACCAGGATTCCAGAATAGAGAGGATGGGTGAGGAGAAGTATTTGAAGAAATAATGGCTCAGAACTTACCAGAATTAATGAGACTACAAATCCCCACTTAACAGGAAACATAATAAACCCAAGCTGGTTAAGTAAAAAGAAATCTACACCATACCAGATTACCGTAAAATTACAGAAAATCCAATGAAAAATAAAAGCAGCCAAAGAGAAGAAATAGACCACCTAGAAGTGAAAATTAGATTTACAGGAAACTTGTTATTTGCTGCAATGGAAGCCAGACACAGTGTAATGATACCCTTAAAGTGCAGACTTAAGTTTGTCAACCCAGTAAACTAACATTTAAAAACAATGGCAAACTGAAGAATTTTATAGACAAACATGGTTTTACTACTAAAAGACTGACCAAAAGGACTCCAAAATATGTTCTCCAGGAAAAGGTAATGATCCTAGAAAGAAGGTCTGATGTTGAAGAAATAGCAGGTAAAATAATTTCCAAACAAGTGGCTACATTTTTAAAAGTGTATATAAAGCAATAAAAACAATTTAAACAAAGAACAAAATGCTGAAAAACAACAGCAAGTAAGTCTGAAGTTGGGACGATTAGGAGAGCTTAAGATATTGGTTAATTTTAGACGTGAGTTCAGCAAGCCTGAATTTAAAATTTTAACTACTAAAAAAATGTAATAAAGGGATCCCTGGTGGTGCAGTGGTTAAGAAACCTCCTGCCAATGCAGGGGACACAGGTTCAAGCCCTGGTCCGTGAAGATCCCACATGCCGCAGAGCAACTAAGCCTGAATTTAAAATTTTAACTACTAAAAAATGTAATAAAGGGATGCCTGGTGGCCTGGTGGCACAGTGGTTAAGAATACTCCTGCCAATGCAGGGGACACAGGTTCAAGCCCTGGTCCGGGAAAATCCCACATGCCGCAGAGCAACTAAACCCGTGCACCACAACTACTGAGCCTGCGCTCTACAGCCCACAAGCCATAACTACTGAGCCCACATGCCACACCTACTGAAGCTTATGCACCTAGATTCCATGCACCCCAACGAAGAGTAGCCCCCGTTGCTGCAACTAGAGAAAGCCCGCGCACAGCAACGAAGACCCAACTCAGCCAAAAATAAAAATAAATAAATAAATTCAAAAAAAGTAATAAAGAGTATTACTTTCAAACTAGAAGAGGGGAAAATAGAAGAAGAAGGAGGAGGAGGGGTGGGAGAGGAGGAGGAGAAGAAGAAAAACAACAACAACAAATCAACTTATTCAAACAGAAGGAAAAAAACAAATAGAGAATTAGCAGGGCAAATATAAAACACAACGTAAGAGGAAGATGGAAAAAGAGGACTTCACACATAATAATTATGATAGATAAAAATGAACTAAACTTTCTGCTGAAAATACAGAGAGTATCAGTTTTGAGTAAGAAAAATATCTACTATGGATATTTAAATGAAATACACCTAAAGCATGAGGACACTGTAAGCTAGAAGCAAATGAATTAAAGATACAGGCAAATACTAAAGAAATCTGCAATGGCTGTAAAGACATCAGCCAACATAAGTTATTGTTAGGGATGAAAATGGTCACTATATGTTGATGTAACAATTCTAAATTTTTATTATCCTAAATAGCTACAAAATATATAAAGCAAAAATTGATAGAACTACCAGATGAAATGGACACATGCTTCGCAAAAGTGGAAGATTTCGACATACCTTTCTCAATTCCTGATATGGCAAATAGACAGAAAATAGTACAGGTATACAAGATCTGTTCAACGCTAACAAACCCACCTCAAAAGCATTTAGCTTTTTTACATTCTTCTTAGCATATTCAACAATGGAGAAATAGACATTCTTCTCACGTACAAATGGAATATCTACAAAAATGGAATATCTACATGTTGTGTTCAAAACAAAAACACTCCACATCTCACAGATTGTGTTTTTTAACAACAATGCAAATCAGCTGGAATTGAATTAAAATGTGTATTTTAAAAAAAAATTTTAAGTCCCATGTATTCCAGAGACAATTTTGTTCCATAGAAAACAGATATCTGGGAAATTGAGCTAAGTCAAGTTTAATGATACTAATAATAATGAGGAGGAGGAAAAGGAAAAGAATTTTTTGCTTCAGGAGTTCTCATATGCCTTAATATAGTAATGTAATCACACATGTCTAAGTGAAGATGTTTTATGCAAAGCTTCGTACGTTTATTGTACCAAAAATTTTTCTACCCATGGAGTAATGCATGGGACCAGTGTTCCGTGGAACACTCTTTGGAAAACATTGCTCCACAGCAACCCTGGGGCATACTTCATATAAACCATCTTATTTTTATTAACCCTATTTAGCTTATCCTGGCAACTGTGAGTCTGGATAGGACATCTCCCAGGATGCATCCTAATAAAACCATGGGTTGATGCTCCTGATAAGAAGAGCAGGACTCCATCTTACACAGCATGTTGCGATGACCAGGGAAGGATCATTTCAACAGGAAGAAGACATGTGAAGATAGGAATATTTGTGTTTTTAAATTGCCCTCATTTTTCAAAAACACTTGAGCTGCTCTAATTCACATCAAAGCTTTGAGACCTGCTGTAGAATTCCTTCAACTGCTCTTCAAACCTGTCAGGACAGCCTGACTCTACTGGGTTTGACCCTTATCCAAAAATGCTCACTTTCTAGACAGTTAGGAGACTTGACATTCTTTCCAGATCAGTGAGGCTGTGACAGGGCAATGAATCACTCTGTAGACCAAGAACTAATCCATTATGTTGCCTGGAGCAATAAACCATTTCTTTTTCTTTCCAGGTCTTTCTCATGGACTCTCCGTTTTGCATTGAGATAATTCATTAGTTCTGCTATAAGGGGCCCACCTGTATTGTGTTAAAGAAGAACCAGAATGGATCAGGGGCTGGAAAACCAGTGAACCCACTCTGGGACATGGCCAACTCTGAGGAGTGGATTTTTCCATACAGGAATCTCACATTCTAGGATATGACATAAGCTCACACATTGTGAGTTCACTTGAGAGTATGTTCATACAACTGAGGAGATACAGGTGTTAACACAAGATGGTGACTTTTAAAATGTGTCCAAAAATTCTAGATATTCCTCCCTTCAAAACATGGAGCTTAATTCTCTTTCCCATGAGTATGGGCTGGATTCAGTGACTAATGTCTAATGAACAGAATATGGCAGAAATCAAGGGATGTCACTTCAGAGATGAGATGTAAAAGACTGTGTCTCCCATTGTGGGCTTGCTCACCTCTCTTGCATCTCTTCCTTTGGGAGAAGCCATGTCATGAGCACTCTTTGGAGAGGTCAACACGGCAAGAAATTGAGTCCTCCTGCAATAGCCACATGGGGGGCTTAGAACTGCCACCTCCAGCCCGTCACATCTTCAGAAACTGCAGTCCCTGTCGACAGCTTGACTGCAACCTCATGAATGACCCTGAGCTAGAACCACCCAGCCAAGCTGCTCCTGGATTTCTGACCCTCAGAAACTGAGTTCATAAATTTGGAGATAACTTGTTATGCAGCAATAGATAACTCGTATACCCAGTGACCAGAGCTGTTTAGGGCATAGGGAAGCTATGACAAAATCATCTCAGGTAATCTGTACCTACTCCACACAGCTGGGACTGTACTGGGCTGGTGGGCAAAAGGAAATCCCTATAACTAGATGGGGGAATTACTGGGGAGGTGGGGAGGACAGAAAGATGCTCCCAAGATACAGGAATGGTCCCTGCAGCTCAGTTCTCTACTGAAGGCAGACAGAGGGGGTGAGATCCTGACCACGTGGACACGGCAAAGGAGTTAGCAAAATGTCGGAGATGCAGTGCTGGCAAAGTTGTCCTTGAGGATGGTGTCACCTGCTGCAGGAGTGAAAGAAGGGTGATAGGGGTGTGGAGAATCCTGAGTGCCAGTGTTAGATTTGGTTGGTCTGGTGACGGTGCCTATGGTAATCAGCGCTAGACTAGAAGGACCCCAGCAGCCTCCACCAAAGCCTGGCCTTCAGTAGACACTGCCAAGCAGTCCAAGTGCTGGGGGCATTGGCAATGGTGGTGCAGAGATCAGAGCTGTGCAGAGCATGGAAAGGGGTTGGCCAAGCAATGCCCTGGGCTTCAACTTATGGATCAAACTCTAAGGGGAGAGATCTTGATTTCTTCTGCCCACTGAGGATGAAAGTTCACATTTAGACATTTGAATTGGAATTTGAAAACTAAAACTTGAGATGTACTTACCCTTTTGAGGTTGGGATTTACTTAAACTTTAAGATATGAGGGGCCTTTCTTTATCTCCCCAACAATTTATTTTGAAACTTAATGAAAGAAATAAAATGAGTTAGAAAATAAGTTTTTAAAACTTTAAGAAATAAATAAAAATTTAATAACTTATTGACACAAAGCTTTCCCCCAATTTCATGAAAATTAATTCTAATGTGGTATTGTTATAATGTATGTCTGAATAAAAATTTAACTTGGGTCTTCCCTGGTGGTCCAGCAGGTAAGACTCCATGCTCCCAATGCAGGGGGCTCAGGTTCGATCCCTGGTCAGGGAAGTAGACCCCACAGAGATGCCGCAACTAAGAGTTCTCATGCCACAACTAAAGATCCCGTGTGTTGCGATGAAGATCCCGTGTACCGCGATGAAGACCTGGCACAGCCAAATAAATAAATAAATATTTTTAAAAATTTAACATGGAATTGTTTTTCCATTCCTGATGTGTTAATTATTCAAGCACTGTCAAGTTAACATTGTTACAATATTTTTCTGGGTAAAGAATTTGATTCATTACTTTACAACTTGTTTTGAGAATAGATTTTGCATTAATTTATTGAGTTTCACTGACAACCGAACATAGTCACTCTACAGTATAATATCAGGGTATATGGTAAACTAAGGAACAAGTTTATCTATTTTTTTCAACAGATGTGCACTGGACATCTACTCCGTGTCAGCCAGTGTGGAAAACACATAGAAGGTGAGTAGTTAATAGCTTGGCACAAAAATGTAGTTGCCAATAGGAAGGCAGGCCCAGTGATGATGAAGGTGATGCTGATGATAATGATGGAGGCTAATTGCTATTCAGTGCTCTGTGCCTTGAGCTGTACTAAACATTGTATAAGCATCATTTCAAAAAATTGTTACAACAACACTATGAAGTTGTTACAACTAAGGTCCTCGTTTTGCAGATTAGAAAAAAGAGGCTTATTAAATTGAATTAACTTGCCCAAAGTTACACCTACAGGCTGGAGCCTATATTGACAAACAAGATCTGTCACATTCCAAAGCCTGTGTTTTTCATTTCCACATCGGCAGGAAAACTAGAAAAACTGCCTACACTGAGAGAATATTATTAGAGACTTTAGATAAAATTTCAGAATTAAAATCTGTATGTGGAGGCAGTAAAGGGAAGAATCAACATCTGTGGTGTGAAGAACCAAGTGAGAAGTTCTTTCAGAATGCAAATTAAAAGACGAAAATCAGGCCCTGGAGAATGTGAAGAATATATGGGCAATTGGATTCTCTGTAGCGATCAGAATCCGTGGAAAAGAAGTAATAATATATGATTAAAAAGTTTGTATTTAAGAAAAACTTGATTCTGCACCTTGAAAAGATTCCCTAAGTACAGAGTAAAATTACTGAAAAATACAAACAATAAATGTATTGTCTGCAAATGTCTTTATTTTTACTGAAATACAAGAAAATGCACAGATCCTAATGGTTTGGTTCAATGAGCTTTGACCTACAAATGGGACAGAAAATAATTCCAAAACCCTAGTAAGTTCTTTTGTATTCCTTTCTAGTTAATCCCTACCCCAGCAGCAACCACCGTCCTGATTTCTCTCACCATAGATTAATTTTGCCTGTACTTGAACTTCATCTAAATGGAACTATACAGTAAGTAACTGTCTGGCTTCTTTTCCTTACTATATGTCTTCACGATTCATCAGTGGTTTATTTCCTTCTATTGCTGAGACATATTCCATTATATGAATAAACAACAATCTGTTTGTCATTTCTCTTGCTAACATTTGGATTTTTTCCAGGCTTTGGCTATAATAAATAAAATTGCTATGAACATTCTTGTGCAAAGCTTCCTGTAGACATATGTTTTCACTTCTCTGGGGTAAATACTTAGGAGAGGATTTGCTGAGACAGGGCAAGTTTGTGTTCGACTTCATAAGAAACTGACAAGCAGTGCCACAAAGTGGTGATGTTGTTTTAGACTCTTACCAGCAGCATGTCAGAGTTCCGGTTGCTTCACAGCCTGGTCAACATTTGGTGCTTTCAGTATTTTTCATTTTAATTTGGGTCTGAAGTGGTATCTTGTTGTGGTTTCAATTTTCATTTTCTTGAAGACTAATGAGGTTGAGCATCTTTTCATGTGCTTATTGGTCATGGTCTGTCTTCTTTGGTGAAGTGTCTGTTCAAATCATTTGCCCATTTTTAATGTAGTGGTTTCTCGTAATAAGCCAGGTGAGAAATTATGACAACTCGAACTGAAGGAGTTGCAATGGTGATCATATAAGTATTTATGTCTGCTTTAGAACAGGCTTAGTCACAGGATGATTGTACTTCTTGGCATCATTACAAAAACTGTCTTCAGAAGACTTTTGTGAGTCATTTTCAGGGAAGTCCTGGTACCTTCATTGGCCCTCATTTCTAATTTTTTCCCTCATTTGACTGTGTATTTGAACACAAGATTTATTATAAATGCTTTTAGGTGGAAGTTTCCAACGCAGGAAGCAAACAATGAGCTCAGGCAGATTTATTGTATATATTTTTGTTTTCACTTAGCTATTAACGTGCCAATTATGAAATTAGTTTTCTAGTTATCACATTGATTAAATATAAGAAATAAGTTTGTACAAAATGAAACAAATATGAAGTGAATTTTAGATGGTATAAAAGTAAGAGAATAGCGAAGCATCTCTTAAACTGTAGCATCTATACCATGGATTCATGAACTGTGATAGTAGTTTTGCCCTGAAAAGTATGGGAAGGCATGGTTAATCAGATATAAACTGTAATAAAATACTGTATTAGACCAGTTCATTAAAAAAAAATGACATTTAGACAACAGAGACAAGACACCAACTCTAAATATAAAAGGAATCTGCAATATTTTCTGCTTCTAAGAATTCCTATTCTATTTAGAGTTGGTTTCTTGTCTCTATTGTCTAATCTCATGGGGTTTTTTTTTTTTAATGAACTGCTCTAAGAAGCAAATCCCATGTAAGTAATAGAAGAAAACTTCTCTTAGCTGAAGATAGTTGCAAATTCTCAAATTGTAAGGCCCACCAACACCAAGAAAAATAAATGAAAGGAGACCCATACCCAGCCAGTGATGGTGTATTTCAAGGGTAAAGGGAATTTCTTTTGAGTGTCTAGGAAAGGCATTTGAAAGGTAAACGCATAGTCAGATTAGCATCAGACTTGTCTTCTGCAGCACAAAGGGCAACACATCAATATCTGCAATTCTGAGGGGAAAGTATTGCAGCCCAAGAATTCTCTAACTTATCAAGCTATTGTTTATTTGTGAGAGTAACATATAAATTCTCAGACATAGAGGAATTTAGAAAGTACACTGTTTTACTTTCTTATTGCTGCTTTAACAAATTAGCACAAACTAGTGACTGAAACAACACAGGTTTATTCTTTTACAGTTCTGTAAATCAGAAGTCCTAAAATCAAGGTGTTGTCAGGGCTGTGTACCTTCTGGAGGCTCCCGGAGAGATTTCACTTCCTTGTGTTTTCCAGATCCTAGAAGTCATACACATTCCAGGTCTTGTGGTTCCTTTGTTCACCTTCAAAGCCAGCAAAGTTACATCTCCCTGACCATTTTCCATCATCACTGCTCCCTCTGACCTTCCTGTTCTGCCTCTTTTCCACCTAAAAGGATCCATGCGATTACTTTGACCCCCCAGATAATCTCTCCATATCTAGATCCTTAACCTGATGACATCTACAAAGACCCTTTTATCATGTAAGCTAACGTGTTCCCAGGTTCTGAAGATTAGGACATGGACAGTTTTTGGAGTTGGGGGGCATTATTCTGACTACCACAGAATATATGCCAAACAGGACCCTTCTTGAAAAAAGGTAAAGATCTACAAATTTAAAAATCAATTGGAAGAAAACATGAGAACAGTCAAAAAATTTTTGAAAACAGAAAAGTAATGATTGGGGCATGCCCTAACACTCTCTAAAATTGTACAGCTGGAACAATAAAACTGGAACACTGGAACAGATAGACAGATAGAAAGTCCACTAATAGGGCCCAAACATCCGTATGAATTTAAATCAAGAAAATCAGAAAGAAATCCAGTATTAGGAAAACTAACAAATTGAGAAAAGAAGTTTAGATCCTAAACTCGTGCCCACAGAAGGGAACGATTTGAATATATGTATTTTTAAAAAATGAAACCATGAAACTATTGGGAGAAAATTTAAGTGAATAATTCTGTAATTTTAGAGTGAAGATGAATTTCTAAGTATAGCTCCCAAGCCAGAAACTCTTAAAAGAAACCCCTAATGGATATATTTGAAGATATAAACAATTAAATAATCATAAAATAATTTCTATATGACCAAAGAAAATATCTCAAAGTTAATAGTTCAAAGGTCAATGATAAATTATTTATAACAAAAATGACAAAAGTTAATATCTTTCTTACATAAAAAACTTTTACAAATCAATAATCAAGAGATAACCACCACAAGAGAAAAACGGGCAAAGGACATAAATAGACACTTTGGAAAAAGAACTGAACAGAGCCAGTAAACATGAAAGGAGCTTTACCTATTGTATTAACCGATTTTTTTTTTTAATGATAATATTCAGTTTGGGGATGAGTAATCTGAATTGGTTCAAACTTTCCGCATGGTAACTTTACAACATGTACCAGAACTTCAAGTTTTCAAAGACTGCAGCAGCAAGTCTAAGTCTTCACCAGGTGCCTGGAGTAATGCCTCGGCCATCGGGGCAGATGTGCAGTTCCCCGAGGGAGCTGCCCTCTCAGAGATGATGAGGATCTTGTTTTCACGACAGTTGCCTCCTTCTCTCTCTCCTTTTCCACTCCATCCTCTGTACTAGCCCAGCAGATCCCTTTAATTCAAGCTCGACTATTGCAAATTCAGAGGCTGGGGTGAGCAGCCATGGCGGCCTGAGTGTGGGCAGGCAAAATGCACCCGCTCCTGTGGCCCTTGCCCGGGGCTGCAGGGGGTGTGATCCACCCAAGACCATCTGTTAGCATATGGGCAGTCTCTGCTCTTTTTATGTCCCCAAACACAGCCAAGCCCCCGTTCCTCTGCATTTGAAAGGTTGATGGCAAGTAAGTTCCACTCTTCTCTCTCCCCTCTCAGGAATATTTTGGGAGTTTCTCATTCCTTAGCCATCAATAGGAAAAATGGGGTGGGGAGGGGAGGTGTGAATCTCTTAGTTAAACTTGAAATGCAAAACAAATGCTTTTAGATAAACTCTAAATCATCACAGCATTTGACATTCCAACAGCTTTTTTTTTTTTTTAAATCTCTGGAATTAGAAGTTTACACCTTTGAAGATGCAGGCCTGGCCTCCCCTGGGAAAACTGAGTCTTGGTGTCTTAAAAAAATGAATCAGCTGCCGCTTAGCCAGCACCTGCCAAGGGCAGAAAATACATTTCAATAAATTAATCCTTTACATAATGAAAATATTAGTGCTAACTCCGGAGCATACACATTCACACATACAGACACACACTTTCTCCTCCAAAAATCAGACACCATTTTTCACTGACAACATTTTTTTTTTTTTTTTTTTTTTTGCGGTACGCGGGCCTCTCACTGCTGTGGCCCCTCCCGTCGCGGAGCACAGGCTCCGGACGCGCAGGCTCAGCGGCCATGGCTCACGGGCCCAGCCGCTCCGCGGCATGTGGGATCCTCCCGGACCGGGGCACGAACCCGCGTCCCCCGCATCGGCAGGCGGACTCTCAACCACTGCGCCACCAGGGAAGCCCCACTGACAACATTTTTAACTTCAAATGGACACAATCCATATTTATAGATTCAAAGTTTGAAACGTTATGAGACTCTAATCCACAGTCTGCCTGTGCCCCTCTTGTTGCCACGATATCTCCCACTGGCAGTCAGACGCACAGCGTTATCTTCCACTCAACCCTGCACTTCCATTGTGAATGCATGTTTTACTTAAATTATTTAATTGAGATTTATGTGAATGACACACATAATACCATTATTTGGTAGAAAATTCAGAAAACCCAAGGTAAGTAATCCAAATCCTTCAGACTACTATAAGATCAAGTACTGTTAACATTTTATTGACTACCTTAGTCTTCGATAGAGATATTTTTTTTTAAAAAAATAGAATCACATGAAAGTGTTTTAGAAAGTAGTTTTAACAACTTTTGCTATTAGCAATGCTCAATATCATCAGTTATATCTGTATATTCAAACATTCTTATAGATCTGTTATATTTATATAACACAATTTTTTATGGGTACATAAATTATAATCTTGTATAAGATGTTTTCACTTTGGATTTCCGTGACCATTAGCGAGGTTGCACATTGGTTTATATATTTGTGATTCATTGTTGTTTCCATTTGTTTGAAATCGTTATTCATTTCCTTTGTCCTTAAAAAAAATCTTTCTTATTGATTTGTGGAAATTCTTTATATATTTTGACAGTTTATTCCTTATTGATTATGTGTCTCATATAATTTCATCCGAGCTTGTCTTTGTGCTCTTGTTTGTATGCCTTTTGATAACTTTTTTTTTTTTTTTTTTGCGGTACGCGGGCCTCTCACTGCTGTGGCCTCTCCCATTGCAGAGCACAAGCTCCGGATGCGCAGGCCCAGCGGCCATGGCTCACGGGCCCAGCTGCTCCGCGGCATGTGGGATCCTCCCGGACCGGGGCACGAACCCGTGTCCCCTACATCGGCAGGCAGACTCTCAACCACCGCGCCACAAGGGAAGCCCTTGATAACCTTTTGATGGTACTTAATTTCAATGTATTTGAATTGATCTATTTTTCTCTTTATGGTTTATACTTTTGTGTCTGGTTAAATAAATGTTTTCCTACATTGAGTTTTAAAAAGTTCTGTACATTGAAGTGCATATTAGTTTGATGATTTATATTCATTTTTTTTCAAAGAATGAGCTTTTCAATAAAAAATATTTTTCTACCTTAAAAAAAATAGAATTACACTGAGACCTATTTTTTCCACTGAAATTTTCCGTGACATTTTATATATATATATATATATATATATATATATATATATATATATATATATTTTTTTTTTTTTTTTTAAGATCTGGAATTATTTATTTATTTATTTATAATTCCTTTTTTTGGGGTGGGGTGGGGGGAGCCGTACCGTGCAGCATGAGATCTCTGTTCCCCAACCGGGGATCAAACCTGCACCCACTGAAGTGGAAGCACAGAGTCCTAACCACTGGACCACCAGGGAAGTCCTGACATTATATATTTTAAATTATTTTTTAATTGATGCATTTGTTTGCATTCTGTGGGTTACTACATTGTACTCTTAACACCCGACCTGTTAAATGTTTTTTTGTACATTTTTAACTATTTTGTACAACCTAGATAAAATCTTTGTGCACATTTATGGTTACTCATCTGGGATAAATTTCTAGAAGCAAAATTTTTCCAACTTTACACATTTCAAAATTTTTTTATACATAGACCAAAGTCATCCTCTGGAGATCTGTAATGATATACACTCCTGTATGATCAGGTCACTCAAGATGGCTGTTCTCTTGCTCTCTGTACATCCCCTGCTGGTCCAGTCCTTGCCTCACCCACACCCTACTCACCTGACTGACCTTCCCTCTTAATCACAGAACCTAATCAGTAAATGCCTACACACTTGCCCTCAGCCCCAGCTAGCGTTTGTTCTAATATTTAGATCAGAACTATCTCTACTATGATAGTTTCTCAAAGGGGAGGTAAGTCTCTCCTGGTTTCCCTGGAAACCCGTGAGCTAAACTGATGTCAGTTCCCTCTGTAACTGGTAACCTCCCTCTCCCCCTGCTAGCTGCCACGTCCTGCCTGCCATCTGCTGCCCATGGTGGGGTGCCGTTCCAGGACCTTGCTTCAGACAGGTAAGATCCCCCATCCATTAAACTACCAACGTCTCTGTGGCTGACTCCGGATTCTTTCTTCAGTCTTGAGGCTAGAGTGCAGCACAACTCCCAAACATGTGTGAAAGTCCTAGTTTCCTTGTGTCCTCACCAACCCTGGGGACTGTGTTTTAAACTTTACCTAATTTGATAAGCAAAGTATTTACACACATTTCACTGATGATTCTATCCTAGGAATGTTGCAAATTGAAAGATATGAATTTTATATTTTATGTAGTTTATATGCTCATCAAAGATATGTAACATTGAACAATGATATAACTTTATACATAAAAGTAACAATTAATAACCCACATTTATTTGCTGACCTTGATGTGATGTCTTAGAACGATCATGATAGTGAAACAATGATCGAGCTTTAGTACACAGGCTATTTCTGAAGCCATGCAGAAAAGGGATACAGTTCCTCAGGCAGAATTCTATGTGTAAATGTATGAATTGTCAAGAAAATGGAATGAGAGTGAGTAGCGCAATTTGCCTGAAAATAACATTGATATTATTGCAAGGGGTTGTTTCTAAAACTTCAAAGTAGGGATGATGAGTTCCTGGCATGGAAACCTTCAGTATCTGATTGAGTTGTTTCTATGGAAATAATTTATGGATAAATAAACCCTGGTGAATAAAATCTATCAATGCTTAACCACTTAGGATATCAGCAGGAAACATGCAAAATACTGCAGGTATCTTTTTTTAGAGAATGAGAAGTTCTGAATGTCTTACAAGTTTCTTTCCAACATTCTAAGGAAAAATTACTTAAATTGTCAAAGATCTTCAGATCATTCAGTCGCTCAATGACTTTATTCAGGGCTTCCTATGTGCCTGGGTCCCGAAATAGTTTACTATACTTGGCTTCGTGCTCAACTCTGGTCTGCACACCTCTTGGATGCTAGACTATTACACAGTTTAAATATGAAATACTCCTTCCCTACTTACTGTCCCTCTCCTCCAGCCAAGGAAGGAAATTTGTTATGAAAATGAGGGATGATAATTTATAATCCTGGGACAAAACTGAACTGGCTCCCTGAATTAAAAAGAAAAAGAAAGGGAATAAAACTATTTCAGTGAGGAGGAGATTCAAGAATCTTAGATGTCTGCCCAGTCTTATATTGTCTTGTACCAGCCACAGTTAAGAGAGAAAGTCCTACACCAGTTCCTACAACTGACCAACTAGATGGGCAGCTGTATATTCTAAGATGGATGCCGAGGAAACGCATAAATGTGAATCGACTTTATTCTGAGTCGACTGTAAGCTGAGTAAGAGTGGCAGAGCTTCTGGAATTCTCTTCCATCGTCCTTCAAGCTCTTGGCTAAATTAAGCTTCATGTTGCTAACCTGAAGGGCTGTGTGTGCTACATGACCTCCGCCTACACCATCCCTGACATCCGCCTGATACCCAGCTCGGGGCATTGCTTCTCTGGAGGGCTCTTAGATTTCGTGTCTTCACTGCTCCTGAGAATAGATCTTTTTTTTAAGTGGAAACTGATTCCGTAAGATGAACTCACAATTCTATTCAAGTACATTAAGAGCCATTCCCGAACCTCACAAGGCAGTAAGAAAACATTAGGATATTCATACAACTATTCCCCAAAATAGAAACAAGAGAACCTCAAAAACGAACTTTACCCACTTGTCTATAATTGATCCAGCTCTGCATTCTCATTAGGATAAAATACTCCTGTTTTTCACTTGGATAAGACTTCCTCTCTGCTTTTCCATTGTGAAGGGCTGGGCAAGATTGGATTACTTGTTTCAGTGTAAGGTATGTCATTTTTCTACAAAGGCTATTTGCACAGATGCATTTTAAATCAGGGCTCCAGAACCCAGAAATAAATGTTGATTGATATTCCATCAAGGGTTTCAACATATGGTTCTGTGTTTAAAGGATTTTAGATTAATCCGTTGAGGAGGCTGCAACTCTGCTTATGAGTATAGCTTTTTCATGTAGCGGTAGCTACCTTAGTTTAAAGACACCAGATACCCTTGGTTACATAGGCTGTAAGTGCCCTGAAAACAGGAACCTGGTGTTATTCACAAGGGATCTTTAGCGTGTAGCTCAGGGCCCAAGACACAGTGAGGACACAATAAATGAAATGTTTTTGTGGCTGACGAGACACACAGGAACTGTGGACAGAAAACCAACAACTTTGGACGGATCCCCTGAAGATCATATTCCTGCTGGAGCTGCCCATCATTAAAGAAACTTCTTTAATCTTAACTGGACCCATTCTTTCAGCCAGCATTTGTTGGGTACTTACTCTCCACTAGACCCTGGATATAGCAAATAGCAGTTCATCAGGACCCATTTTCTCTTCCTCCCGGGCACACCAAGCAGCCCTTGTTTCCTGGTCTCCCTTCCTGTAACTGAGGTCATGTGCCTGGTTCTAGCCCGCAGGATGTGAGGATGAGTGTGTGCCTCTCTCAGGCCTGGCCCTTTAAGTGGTCCTCAGTGCCCTCTTCCTGCTCGTCTGTCCTCCCTTCCAGTTGGTTGGCACGGGAACAACCATGGCGGCTTTGGCCCTGCTCTGAGGATGGTAGATCCTGCTTCAGCCTGGGCTCCTAAGACACCCCACCAACCTGCCCAGGACTGTTAGGTGAACCAGAAAAAAAGCTTCTATCATGCTAAGGCCAACCCCAACTCAAACACTGGCGATACAAAGTCACTGGAGACGCAGTCCTGGCCTCAGGGGCCATCCAACCCTAGCCTGGACTTTGATGGTCAGAAGACCACCGTATGGCCCTTTATGCTTCCACAGAAGAGAGTCACAAACAGAGAGAGTCCCTCCATGACACGTCCACTCCTTGACCTGCAGGACATTCAGAAACCTTCACAAGAAGGCCCTGGTTGGAGACCATCCATCAGACCACCTGCCCTCAGTGATGCGTCAAGTGCTACAGCCAGGCAGATGCAGAGCCTGGGAATCAGAGGTTGGGTTTCTGTAGGAGGCCGGATGGATGATTCTGACGCCTCAATTTTCACCGAAGTGAATCAGCAAGTGACTGCAAAAGAGGCCCCTCATCAGGAGAAGTAATTCCAACAGAGGCCCAGCTCAAAAACATAAGGCATGTTGTTTGCTAGCAGGCAAACTCTTTCCAGTGTGTTCACTTAAAGGACTTTGGACTCACGGACATAGAGAACAGACTTGTGGTTGCCAAGGGGGAGGGAGTTGGGGGAGGGATGCAATGGGAGGTTGGGATCAGCAGAGGTAAACTAATACATATGGAATGGATAGACAAGGTCCTAATGTATAGCACAGAGAGCTATATTCAATATCCTATGATAAACCAGAATGGAAAAGAATATCTTTTAAAAGAATATATATATATATATATATATATATATATATATATATATATATATATATATATATAAAACTGAGTCACTTTGCTGTACAGCAGATGTTAACACAACTTTATAAATCAACTACATATACTTCAAAAAAGAAAGAAAGAAAGGAAAGAAGGAAGGTAGGAAGGAGGGAAGGAAGGAAGGAAGGGCTTTGGTATCCTCAAATATTAAAGTACTTTCCTATGTATTTCGCATGAGTTCTCAAAATGACCTGCTGACCAGTGAGGCAAGTCAGTTCAAAGCCATACAGCCTCCTCGGGGGGAGTCAGAACTCAAATCTAACACCTGACTCAGCATCTTTTCCCACCAGGCCAAGCTCTAGTTTATGTCAGAGCTTAAAACACACTTTCCTCAATCGTCCCTTGTATTTCTTAATATCCTCAGTGAATTCACGGACCAGCAGCAGATGTAAGCTCAGTCAGAGGGCCAGGACCACCTGATTGGTGCTCTGCCCCACTCAGCCACCACACCACCCTCAACACAACCTTACTGCTACGTAGAGCATCGGCAAAATGTCACTGGGTAAGATTTAAATGTCATGACATCAATCTGGGTCTCAGATTCAGTTCCCCAGACAGAATACAAATGAAGAGGACCCAAGGATTATAAAGGGGTGTGCTGGGCTATTTGCTAAGAATGTCAGGGTGATACTGGGTCTGAGGTTTCACTGGCTTATTTGAGTCTCCATTTCTGTAAAAGTTAGAACCTCAGCCAGTTTATTTCCTTCCTTTTTCTACTTCACAAACATTTTCTTTCACATTATTTATTTGAATTTTATAAGTATTCACCAAGTACCTACTAAGGGAAAGGCTTGCAGCCATACAGCCCAGATGACACGAAGGCTGGTGTGGAAGATAATTATTAAAAGCATGGAAATGGATTGTTCCTGAGTTTTCCAGTCTTCTGTAGCCCCTTTCCATTAATGTCCAAACTACCTGAGCCCCCGACCCATTGACCAAGGGAAGGCCAGCGTTCTATCTGGGATTTGAGGATTAGTGGGTAGACAGCAAAAAGTGCCCTATTACCACTGAGTTCAAATATATGATATCAACCCAGCTCTCAAACCCAAAATTTTTAAAAATTATTTTTCTCTTCATACTTTATTTTTTGAATGTTTTCAATGAATATACATTACCTTTATATTAAAAAAATTAGCTATTTGTGTTTTGAAAAATTATAATTTTTGAATGTTTAATTAGGTTTTAACCTGTTGTAAGAAACAAAACTCTCTCATGTAGTACTAGATGGAGCTTTAAATTCATAACCTATTGACAGGTGGGAATTTGACAATAGATATTTCAAGTCCTAAATATGAAATCCATTTGACACTGCAATTCCTTTGTCAGGCATTCGTTCTAAAGGAATACTCATATACACCCACAAAGTTGTGTGTTCAAAGGTGATTGAGTTCAAACCCAAAAGATTATCTCTCTTCCTGCAGCTTCATTCACGTACTTACTCATCAAGTGCTTACTGGATTCCTACTAGCTCCCAGGCAACGTTCTGCGGGATGAATAACAGAGTCCTGCTTTTTTGACAATGCTCTTTACAACCCAGGGAAAGACCCAGGCAATTAACCAATGACTCGTTATGTAGAGAACAACTACCCTTTCTTCACCCAAAACGTGGACACATCTACTCCTCTCTCATCCCCATAAGCGCAAGGCTCGTGTGCACGAGTCTTTATTGGAGGCTTTACTGTTAGGCTTTACTATTACTAAAAATTTTCTGGCCATTCCCAACCATAGGGCTTGCTTTCCTGAGATCCAGCCTCTGGACCTCCCACCCCTTGACCATTTTCTTCAATCTTCCCCTTGTTATGGGTTAAACTGTGCCCCCCACCCCTCAAAAAAAGAGAATGTTGAAGTCCTAACTCCCAGGACCTCATATTGTGACCTTATTTAAAATAAAGTTTTTTCATAGGTAATCAAGTTGAATGAGTTCATTACAGTGGACTCCAATCCAATATGACTGGGGTCCTTGTAGAAAGAGGAATATTGGGCACAGAGACAGACATGCACAGACAGGAAATGATGTAAAGATGCACAGGGAGAAGCCTGGAGGAAAACAGAAGATTAGAGCAACACATCTACAAGTCAAGGAATGTCGAAGACTGCTGGCTAGGAAGGCAAAGAAGGAGCCTCCCCATAGGTTTCAGAGGGGGCGTGGCTCCCCCATCACCTTGATTTTGGACTTTTAGTCTCCAGAGCAGTGAGACAAATGCATCTGTTAAGTCACCCAATTTGTGGTACTTTGTTACAGCAGCCTAAGGCAAGTAATCCACTCTCATCACCGAGGTTCAAAATCTTTACCTTCCCTGCCATCGGGCTGCCTGCAAAAACCCAAACATTCTATGACTTCATCATTTAGGGCAAAGTAACTCACTTTGATCTCCAAAAGCCTGACCTCTTTCAAGGTTTTCCCAAAGCGAAAGATTATTTACCCCTATGACGAATTTTGTCACTTCCCTACAAGGAGGAAACAGAGGCTAGCAAATCATTTCAAAGAGATGAAGCCCAGAAGCTCTAGATGACGTAGGGGCTGGGGACCTGGATCTCTGCCCACCAGGAGGCCACTTATGCTCAAGGAACCCTGGTGTTCTGGGGCACCCAGTTGGAAACCCTGGACTGGATCACGGACCCATGAGTAGCTACCTTCCTTGTGTGGTTTAGGGCCCAATCAGGCTTCCGGATTTGATGTCCAGTTCCCTAAGAACCTGAGAGTACACTGATCCCCAATTTGGGGGTCTCCCAGGATACCAAGAGATATCAACCATCCATTATACTCCCCCCAACTGCCCTCCCTTAAGGACCTGAATCAGTTGTTGCAATGGGGGAGGGAGGTATCTCACAGCTCTGGAGACTAGGAGTCCAACAGCACAGAAAAAGAGTTAAGAGAATTTTCCAACAAATAGATATGGTGGGGTCAGGAGAGAACAAGGAGACAAGATGGCACGGAGGCCTTCATTTTTTAGAGGCTGAAGTCAGGTTTATTGGGAGACAAGGGCATGAAATGAGCAACAGTGTGTGTCTTTTGGGGACTCTGGGATGCAGAGACTGGTTCCTAAGACCCTCCTAGGGACTCATTTCCGGATGAAGAGGTTGCTGGGGGCAGTACGACCATCTGCTGGGCTGTCTCTACCACCATAGGTCTGGGGAAGCCAAGCAGATGGCTTGAGGATGGGGTCTCTCAGCTCCTGCAGCCGTTGCTCTGAGCCTCGAGCCCACACCTGCCCTCCAATGCTTCCAGAAGGCCTGACCCTGACCATAGCCACGGCCTCTACTGCCTCTGTCATGGGGATCTCTGGAGTTCAGAGCCCCTGGACTAGACCCCTCTGGGGTCACCAGCTTCAGAGACCTGGCCATCACCATGTCTTCCTCTACCTAGGTCACCTGTACTGGTGATGGGAGAAAACACGGTAATAACATATGTCCTTAGTGAAATCAGAAATTCAGATTTGAGAGGAAAGGGGATGGGCTCCATTTGGGATACATGGTATTAATTTTCCTTCCCTGTCTTAGAGTTTTAATAGCTGATCCCAATAGGGGAGAGTGACATGCAAACATGTGGGTTTTCTATGCCTATAAAGGGAGAATCCAAATTCCATTTTAATTTATAAAAATAAGCTAGAATCATAATCCTTGATTTCTGATTTAAACACATAATAGAGGATTTGAATGTAGAAAATAGAGAAAAACACCAAGTCTTTTAGAAAAGTCACAAAGAGCTGTCCACAAAACTGATCTCTGTGGCCCAACACAGGTCAATGACAGTTCACTGAAAGGTCATTAACAAACACAAATTGTGATCAATAATTTAAATATCATTTAAGACAAATGTAGTGCAAAGCCTTTCCAAACCAGACACAATCGATTTACTGAAAATAATATACTTCCAAGAGACCAGCCAGGCTCAAATCAATAAAACTACCCCAATCATAAACCTTTTCTCCAAGGCCTATTTATCATTATCCATACCTTCTAACAAAACAAGAGTTTGATGAGGATTTTTTGTGGTGATTTTCCTGAAAAAGCTTTTTAGCCAAGAGAACAGTTTGTCCCTCTGTTCACAAGTACTGTCCCCTTCGTGTGAGGTTTTTGTTCAAAGGAATTGAAGGGAATCCGTTTTATCTCTATACCATTGTTCCAAATAGAAGCTACAAGATTCAGTGTTCAATCCAACTTGATGATCACCAACTGGGCATCTACACGGTGGATCGTCACCTTTTTATTCCCACTGCCAGACAAACGATGGATGGCGCTCACACCTACAAAACCTTCCCCTAGGTGACCCAGGATGACTCCTGATTCCCCCTTTTTCTCTCACACTGAGGAACATGTGTCAGAACGCAAGAGAATGACTGTGACAATATTACAAGGCTAATCTCAAATACATTCTAATTCTTGCCAATAAAAATGAAGCTCACAAACTTTGGTGCCTCAACTACTGTTAGAGCCACTATAACGACACATGAGTGGTTGAAAACCACAGATTACAAGATGCTCAGTGTTGGTGATCAAACCCCTCTCCATGAAATACTACTTCAATGACTTTTTTTTTTTTAACATCTTTATTGGGGTCAAATTGCTTTACAGTGGTGTGTTAGTTTCTGCTTTATAACAAAGTGAATTAGTTATACATATGTTCCCACTTCTCTTCCCTCTTGTGTCTCCCTCCCTCCCACCCTCCCTATCCCACCCCTCCAGGAGGTCACAAAGCACCCAGCTGATCTCCCTGTGCTATGCGGCTGCTTCCCGCTAGCTATCTACCTGACGTTTGGTAGTGTATATGTGTCCATGAGGGACATGCATTCATGCAGAAGAAAGGAGCGTGACCTTGAAGTCTGTTAGTTAGGTAAATGAGCGTCTGATTCCTCCATTAATGGCTCAAAACCCATTCTGTCTATGCAGTGTGGCTTTGCAAATCTCTTCTCTGAGATCGTGCAGTGAATTTAACTCTTCAGGGGGGCAAATCTGATTTTCCCGATGGTCAAGTCCTTTTTGCCCCCAAATGGTCGACTTCCCTGTTGCCCTAATATACCAACCATGGTAGAAGGAGGAAAGGGGAGAGTCCCAGTGGGATTATGCAATAGGCATAGGGGACAAGGTCTGTCCCCAGATCAGGTTCCCCTCTGGCCATTTCAGCAAGGTAGGCAGTCAGTGTAGGCGGTAGGGGCCTGGGCTGGAGGCTGACTGGTGGGTTTGTGTCCCTGCTGCACCGAGGGCTGGTCCTCCGCTAGAACACAGCATTGGGGGCCAGTTATCTGCAGCCTGCACCCCTTCCAATTGTTCAGTGCCCTCACCAAACCTTTAATAAAAGGGGAATTTTGAAACACATAGAAAAAAGAAGTAGGAAGAATAGAGCAGTGAATCCCACCCGCCACCACCTGCCTTCAGCAGTTATCAGCTCATGGCCAATCTTGTCCATCTATCCCCACAACTTCCCTCCTCAACTGGATTAAGTGAAGAATTTTTTTTTTTTTTTGGTCACATGCTGTTCAGCTGGCGGGATCTTAGTTCCCCGACCAGGGATCAAACCCAGACCCCAGGAGTGATTGGGCCGAGTCCGAGCCACTAGACCACCAGGAAGTCCCATGTGAAGAATTTTAATTTACCCCAGATACACTCATTACTCACTTGATCAATTTTGGCAAATTAATCTCTGCAATCCTCAGTCTCCTCGCCTGAAAGGTAATCGTGTTTCCCCCCTGGGGAGACTGTGAAAGTGAAATGACATAATACATGTGGAAGTCTTAAGAACAGAGCTTAAGTGGTGATAAACGCAACCTTAGCTTCTTGCTGTGTTCTCTCCCGGAATTCTAAATGTAACCAGCACAGTGAACCAGGGGACTCATTGGATAGAAGGCTGTAGCAACTTTGTCTTCCGATACCCCTTTAAATGAATCCTGGATTTCCCCTGCCCTGATAAAAACCTGGGAAGTCCCTTGTTTTTTCTGCCCATTCTTAGGGAACACACAGTCCCCCGCTGGTCATTGGGATGTCCAGTCCATACAAGGCTGAAGCTAATGGCTTCTTTCAGATACACAGCCCCTTCCCCTCCTTCCATGCCCGTGCAGGCTGTAAGCCACACCTGGGCTGGGGGTATGGCTGTTTCTTCTTTATTTCCCCTCCTTCCTGTCCCCCCTTAAACACACACACACACGCATGCGCGCGCGCGCGCGCACACACACACACACACACACACACACACACACACACTACAGAGCTGTGGGCAAGAGGTGGTCATTTGAGCAAGGATGCTCGAGTTGAAGGGATGATGCTTATACTGACTCTTTTACTTGTGGGGGGAATTTCTAGGCTCTTGGGAGAAACCCTGTGCCCATCCCTGGATACTGCTTACCTGATGTTCCATAGTATGGACAGCTCCCTAACACCTTTCCTCCCCTGCCTCTCTCCCGGGGAATCCCGCAGTACCTCTCTGATGAGGGATATCGTGGAACCTGACGTCTTGCACTATGGTCTCACCTGTTCGGTCCATATGAAGAAATGCTCATGGATTCTTTGCCCCAGCAAACTCTGGGCACACACATCAGCCCCAGTACCCCCGCCCCTCCTGCAGCTCCCCCATCAGCAACTGGTCAGCTCCCCTCTGACTTTTACATCTCTCTGAGGGAGTCAGATGCCAGTTCTCTGTGGCTCCAAACTGCAGGGAACATCATGCCCCAAGGTCTCCAGGACGAGGTTTGAAAATCCTCAGACCATCCTCGAGCGGGGAGCAGATACCCCTCACCCCTTGCCCAGGCTTAACAGCCACCGTGGCCTCCTCCAAAACCCTTTGCATAAACCCTTCCTCTCAGTCTCCACATCCCAACCTCAGTGTGGGTGAGGGTCTTTAAAAGCTGTACAACTGGGTTTCTTAATCTATGTTGAAATCTCTGCATGGAGGTTGTGGCGGGACGTAGCATCTACTGTCTTCAAGTTTCAGCTGAATGGAGACAGGAGGAGTCTCGTTTTAATGTGTTGTGACATCATTGTACAATCAATGAACATCCTGGACATCACAAAGCGTGTGGTCAGAGTTGGAAGCTTGCCTGAACCCAGCCAACCTGGCAAAGTGGTTTTCTATGGGAAGAGAGCCTGAACATCTGGTCATGACCACAGGAGCAAGGCCTTGGAGCCCCAGGGCGGGCCCCCTGCGGTCCCCGCGGAGACACGGGAGGCAGTGGCAGCAGCAGTAGGTTAGATGCCATTAGAATGTGCAGGATGTTTTCCAATGTGATCCTGTGCGGCTGCAATAGAAGCAGTGATGCTGTTGCCTGGTCAGATATTCCAGCTTCTCCCCGTCCGGCACTGACAGGCAGGTAGGTGGCCCCTGTGGACTGACAGTCCCACTTGCTACGGCAAGTATTTATTTCATCCGTATCTCCTGCCTGGCACACAGGAGCTACTCCAGTGCTTGCTGAGTGAATGAAGGATTTACATTCATCTCTTTATCCTTCAGCTCCTGCTCTCGAATTGGTCTTTCCACTTCACCAACTCATTTTTCTTCAATGGCCAAACCACTAGTCACCACCTCCCTTGGAATCCAAAATACTGCAGACTTGTTTTTCACCTGGAATCCATCTCTTCTAATTTTAGAGAGGGTCTCCTTTTGAGAAATGCAAACTTTGTCGGTACATTTTGAAGTTTTTTATTTCCTGCAATAAAGACACCTTTGTTCTTTTTTTTCACATTATTCCCCTTTCTTGACCTCCTGCGTCTCTCCGTGTACACTGATGACTTTTCTATGCTGACCATTTTGTTTCAGGATGGAATTGTTCATTAGTATTGGAAGTTGAGACGTGTTTTGTTAGAGATTATGTGAGGGTAGAGACAAATATTTCGGTATCAAACAGGGAGAAAAGTATATATATACATTATATATTACATATATACATATATATACATATATATACACATATATATTATGTCAGAATTTATAAAGTTTCCATGAAAAGCCATTAAAATCAAAACTAAGATTAATGACAATCTGGGAAAAATAGTTTCAACTTACGTGAGCTTTGCTCTATAAAGAGCTCTTAAAAATCAGTTAGAAAGAAATACTCTCAGAGGAAAATAAAGAAGGCATTTAATTTAAAAAGAATCAAAATACGTAAATTTCAGCCTTAATTAACAAAGTGAAGATTTAAATAACCATGTGATATTATTCTTCACTTCTAAGTTTAAGGATAAAAAAGGATCATCTTTCATGTTAGCAAAGACTGGAGAATTTTCATATATTTTTGCTGGGAATATAATTTGGTATAACTTTCCCTGAAAAACATTTTTTCTATATGATAATTCATGTCATCTGATGAATGGTATCTAGTTTAGGATAAGGGTGGCGTTCCAAGTCAGGCCATGTGTCCTAAGCCCCTGGTGCCGTCTAGGTTGGGGAGAGCTGCCTTAAGAGCTGCCTCAAGGACTATGACACAACTAGATCTATGCCCTTGCAACTAGGTCTGCACAGAGGTGTGGCCAGGCCAGACTCTCGGAGCAGATCCCAGTGGACCACATAGTGGGCTTATCCACACCAACGATCGCGTCTAAGACCCAGGGCTCCATCCTAACTTGCCTTTCTGTAGTGATCATCTTTCGCTTCCCCAAAATATGTATTTATTTGTCATCTCCAGTGGGTGAATTTAGAAACCAGAATGAAAACAAAGGAATACACAAGTAAGTGTTTATTATAATGAAGATGAAATTGATTTTTTTTACTTACCCTTAGTTCTTTATTACAAATAGACACATTCTAGAAACACATTCACAGTATTCCTTACACATTCCCCATAGTGGGAGGAGCATATGCCAATCAGACAGATTTAACCTGGGGGGGTGGGCAGTTGCAATATGGACCACCCCTCTCTTCACTCTCTGTGTTTTGAACCAGTGAGATATAGAAAGGGTGTCAGGCAAAAGATGAGACTCTCAGCTTTATCACTGGCCAAATCTCACTGGAGACATGGCTCGGGGTCTTGACCAGGTGAGCTCCTAATTCTTCGTCACTGAATTAGCAGACACCCACCTGGCCATGAGCAGACACGAGCAGAGCTAGACACCCCAAGACTTCGCCCTCAGGGGATGGTCCTTACTGCAGGGCAGAACCACAGGCCAGAGCACACCTCTTTGCAGGCAGGTTCAAAATAGGGAGTGAGAAGTAGCTGGGCTGAGATGCCCAGACCACTCTCCAACCATCACCAATGAACGACAGCGCCCCTTCCTCCTGGGGGAGACAAGAGTGACAGGTGAGGAGAAAGGGGCTTAGCCTGCTTGGCAGTCCTCAATCCTAGCCCACCTGCACATTAGAATCACCCGGGCTCCTTCCAAAGCACAGATGCCCACACGCTACCAACTGATGGACGGAGATAGAAACCAGGCACAAGCATTTTCAAAGTGTACCCCCCGCCCTCCGCCGGTGCCTTTGATGTGTTGTGCATCTCTGCTCCAGCTGAAACCCAGCTGTGAGGAAGCCTCAGGTGTGAGGGCACAGAGCCACAGAGTGAACGGGGTGACCCCTGGAGGACTTGTCAAAATGTGTTACCAGGGCTTCCCTGGTGGCGCAGTGGTTGGGAGTCCGCCTGCTGATGCAGGGGACACGGGTTCGTGCCTCGGTCCGGGAGGATCCCACATGCTGTGGAGCGGCTGGGCCCGTGAGCCATGGCCGCTGAGCCTGCGCGTCCGGAGCCTGTGCTCCGCAACAGGAGAGGCCACAACAGTGAGAGGCCCGCGTACCGTAAAAAAAAAAAAAAAATGTGTTACCAGGTGGTTCTCGAGACGACTCGCAGGGCCTCCCGTATCCGCTCTTCCTGCCATCCACGGATGATCCAACCAGGACCATCCACGTTCTGAACCTTCTATGAAACAAGCCAGTGACCACAACATCAGCTGTCCTGACTGTATTGGTCCAACGCCGCAGTCCCCGGCAAGCCTGGCTAACAGAGGCTCACAGGAAGACTGTCTGGAATACACGTATGTTTTCCCGACTCATTCAAGTCCAGGTGATCGTGGTGAGTTCAGCAGGGCTGACCCCTGCCACTGACACACTGAACAGAGGGAAAGGCGGGCGACCCCTTCCACCACTGCAGAGCTCTGAGGGTCTATGCAGGCTCTGCGTCTCTGGGGCCTCGTGGAGGTTGCTCACGGAATGCTCCTGATCACTCAATATTTCAATTAAAGGGAAGTCAAAGCACAGACATCACTGTTTGACGATATGTGGCTGTAAGTAATGGGAGCTGATTTGCGCAAAGGAAACGGGAATTATTTGGAGGCGTTAACGACAGCAAAGCCTCTTCGTCAGAACGACTTGCGACCACTAAAACAGGTCCGTCTTTAGAACGGACTCATACGAAACATTCATGTCCTTGGGGATCAGGGTTAACAGTGATGACTTTGCTCACCTGTTATCTTTCATCGCTGTTCCTGGCTGATCTGAATCCGTCCTCCGGGACTGGGGAGGTGGCAGGACAGGAGGGGGATCACAACGCAAATATCCTAGTGAAGGGTGTCCTGGGCTCTTTTTCAGCGACTCTCGCTCCCCTTCTGCCAGCAAGTTGACCTCTGGATAGAGAGGTGAGTGGACCTGACCTCACGGCATGGGGGAGGGAGGGTCGGCTCCACGGCTGGTCCCTGCACTGCCCTGGGTGTCATCCTGCAGGTGTACTCCGTCCTCCCCACCCCGCTCTGGGTCCTGCTTGGCTGACCTGTATGGACCCCATCTGTAGGTCTCCTTGCCCCGCAGCTACTGGCTGGGCTGGCAGGAGACGGGAGGCGGGAGGAGATTGAGGGCAGGAGATGGATTTCCCTGGTTCTTTCCCTGTGGTGTCCCCAGGGGCTGCCTGGTCCCTCGACTAAAGGTCTCAGCTCCTGGGAAGCAGCCCCCCCTATCCCCGGGTTCAGTATCCGCTCCTGACCCAGAATGCTGCACTGTCCCCTTTGGTCCCCTGCCTTCAGACACACCTTTGAAACTATTCCTTTATCCACTCTACTCCGGGTATCCTAATTCGAGTGTGCCCTCTGTTCCTGGAAGGAATTCTGACCCAGGTTTGGGGCCCTCTAAGGCCCCTGAGCGATGCCCTGATTCCACTTGTGCCCGTCTGGCCCGGCTGTGTAAGCCTGAGGCTCTCTGGGCGTGGCCAGGCACCCCAGGGTCCCGCATTGGTGCTCACTGGTCCTCAGGGTCTCAGGCACAGCCAGCCTCAGCCGTGGGGTTGGCCCACCCCTCTCTATGGGAACTTCCAGACTCCCAGCTTCCCTCTTCTGCAACCTTCTGAAGCACAGTGCACAGGGTCTCAACCCAGACACGGCAGCCTTCCCCCTGCTAGTGTGGTGAAGTGGGTCAGCTGGGCTCTCTGAGCCCCAAAGAGGAAATGGGACAAAAGCCCCTTGCTTCTACTTTGACTCTTGCTTTTTTAGGGTCTCCATCCTTTTCCGATCCGCAGGAGAGCTCAACACAAGGGGAAGGCAGGACTCTGACTTGCCACCTCCTGGCTCAACTCTCTTCCCCCTCCTCCTGCCTCCCACTCTGAAGGGCCTTCTCCCCCTCTTCATGCCCCTGGGGACCTCCCCTAGCTCAAATCATCCCCTTCCCTATCCGGTGAACACCTCTGCTGTAGGGGCTTACCCTCTTCTTCTAGGGGCACCAAACCACATGGCTGAATCTTAAAGACAGATGGGTGTATGGAGAGAGAAACTTATCTATACCGGAATTTTCCTTGCTAAACCAACACAGGCTCAGAAATTCATATTTGACTAACATTTTGGGAAGTATCTTCTTCAGAACTTCAGGCTATGATAGTGGTATAAGCCCTCCTAAAAATAACTTGGGAAAACAAGCAAACACAGGCTGCCCCTTCAGCCACCACTGCAGGACTTATCAGAGCCTTGTCTATGCTGTTGTGCATTAAGACTCTCTAAGGTGGTACACAGAATGCCTCCTTCTTCCTGATGTTTGACCTCAGATGTCTTTTTTCCACAGAGCCCATGTTCTGCTAAGCACTTTGGAAAGCACTGCTCTGTTAGGATTACATTTAGAATATCAAATTTCAAAACCATTTCAGAAAATAAAAGCAAGCTAAATGTATTTCTCTAAGACAAAGGGCAGATGAGAAATGGAATAGCGAAAAGCATTAAAGTCGAGAGCATGAAACATGACAGCACAAGAAATGGATTAAATCCACTTATTAAAATACCAAGATTCTCCCTGGTATGCTGTTTACAAAAATACACCCAAAGGGGGGAAAACAAGGAGATGAAAAAAATAAAGGAATGAACAAATACAAAACATGCAAATATTAGCACGTAAAGAGGAGAAATAGAATTGCAGAGAAAGTGAATTCTAAGCAAATACTATTTAATGGGGCAAATAGGGCCATTTTTAATGGACACAAAACCCAGTCCACTGTGAGAAGATAATGATGGTAGAGCTTTACATGCTGGCTTAAACCCAATAAAGCAAAAATTATTATAATTACAAAGGACATTGAACAGAAAAGCAATCGTAATATTTTAAAGCAATATTGTCAGCTCAGAAGAGATCAAACACAAATATTGACACAGGAGATTTGATCAATGTAACTAATAAGAAATTTATAGACACATCTTAATTTTTTTCTACAAATAAGCTTTCTTTTTTACTTTAACTATCCATGAAAATTTAGAAAATTGGTCATAGGCTCCCCTCTACAGATCTCATATATTCCCCAAAGGAGTGCACAAAACACCCTATTTTTTTTTTTACCATGACCCAATAAACCCACAAATCAATAATGTGAGCTCAAAACAAAGCACCAAATCACTCAGAAATTTAAAAATAAATAAAGATGAAAGTCACTTGTCTAAAAACCTGTAGGATTAAGAAAGAAAGAAAAATATACAATGATGGGCTACTTAGATGAGAATGAAAATGAGAATGCGTCATTTCAAAACACCATATGTGTTAGCGCCACTAAGATTTTTCAGAGAGAAAGGCACACTTTTAAAAAGGAAATGCTGGAAAATATATATACTAAAAATTCACCTCAGGTTTTAGTGTTTGTTTTTAAACAAAAATGAGTCCTAAGGAAACTTAGAGAAGAAGAATAAAAGAAATATGGCAGAAATTAATGAGTTGGAAAAAAGATGGAATCCATAAATACAAGCAAGAGAAGCTTCCTTTTAAAAAAAATAGCAAAATAGTCAAACCTCTGTCAAATCTAATTTTGAAAAATTCAAAATACCAAAAAATAAATTAGAAATTTGTAAGTTGTTAATAAAGAAAAAGATACAACACCCTTTTTAAAAGATGAGTCTACTTAGAAAAATTGTGGGTAATAAACTTGAAAATGTCAATGAAGAGAAATATTTTGTGCAAATTTTTAAATAACAGAAAATTTTAAGTAACAGAGCTAATAACCCAAAAGTATTGTAGAAGTTTTCAAACAATGGCTTCTTAAAGGCTCTGGTTTCAGTCATATTTTAAAGCAAATTACAATGATAATTTAACAGAAAACTTGTCTTGAACGCTAACATAAACCTGATTTCAACATTTGACTAGTAGGTATGGCAACTGTAAAGCAGTCTCATATTTAACAAGAATGTGAAGATTCTAATCAAAATCTTACCACACACACCTATGTTCTGAATCTGAAGACACACCCACACATACACAGATTATATAGAACTTATCCCAGGAATGGAAAGATGTCATAAAATGTAAATGATGCATTATATTGATACTTGAAAAAAGAAAAATATATGTAACCATTTCAATCACTTCCCTTTCAGATATAACTCTTCGAAAACTACGACTGAATGGATTCTTGCCTCACAGATTAAGAATAGTTATCTTAAAACAATAGTCATGGTCACAGTTAGTGATTCACTTGAGGCACTCAGTGAAATCAGGAGAAAGTGAGAATTGTGACTGTGGCTACCAATTTATGCAGTTACCCCACAAACATTCTTTGCAAGCCCACTAGTTCCACGTGCTGTTGTCAGTATTAAAGACACCCAGAACATAGTGTTGTATTATGTCATGGTCATGGTATTGCTATGATTGTTGCTATGTTATGATTGCAGTTGTTATAATTATATTAATCATTGCTCTGATTATTATATGCCTAAAGTGTCAAAGCACACTGCAAGAGTCCACGTCAGAAGAGAGTTCACCAAAACATGTGAACAAAATCAATGTCCAAAAGAGTTTTCCTATAAACCCATAACCCTGAATTAAAAGACATGGTATAAAAGGATCCCATTTACGATAATGACAAAAAATATCCCATAAAATACCTCCAAATAATCTTGAAGACAAGTGAAAGTTGCACTGAGAGCTATAAAATAATCTTCTGGAAAGGGGGGAAGGATAGAGAGTCCATATTTCTGAAGAGTAATGCAGAATATTGTAAAAATGGCATCTTCCTCAAGTTAATTTTTAACAGTAGAATGCCAACTAATAGATGTAGGAGGCATAGCTGGGTTAAAAAATTACTATTTTGCAACCACCATACTAGAAATAATTTCAGACAAGAATTTGGGTGAATGTTTATTGGGGACATGATAGCCACATGGTACCTCCCCATCAATTACAAATTAATTACATAGGAGGAAAAGGTACCTTTCTAGTGGAAAAATCAGGTAGACGTTATCTTATTTGGGTGATCAAAGTGATGTCATAAGCCTCCAGAAGTGAGGCATTGAGAAGGACAGAGCATCAATTCTGAAATATTCTGAGAAGAATAAATACCTTGAACTTAATCCTAAAGAAGCAACCAGAAATATCTATATTTAGAACACATTCTACAAAATCATTAGTCTGTAGTCTTCAAAAATGTCAGTACCATGAAAAACGAAAACTAAGAACCTATTCAGATTAAAGAAGACTAAAGACACATGAGAACTAAGTGCAATGTGTGATACTATATTAGGGGAAAATGCTACTACAGAGACATTACTTGGACAATTGGTGAAATTTTAATGTGGATTATATGTTATATAACAACAATATAAAAATGTTAAATTCCTTGAATTTGATAATATTGTGATTTTGAAAGAAAATGCTCTTGCGCCTAAGACATCCCTACTTAAGTATTTAGAGATGAAGAGTTATAATGTCTATAACTTACTCTCAAATGATTCACAAAAAGAGATGATAGATAGATAGATGGAATAAATATGGCAAATCATTAACAATCGAATCAAGATGAGCAGATATATGGGTATCTATTAGGTACATCTTGCAACTTTTCTATAGATTGAAAAGCTTTTTATTAAAATGTTAAAAAAAATTTAAACAAAATAAATTCTTAAAAATCCAAAGAAAGAAAACTCAATAGAAAAATGGACAAAACTTATTGGATAAATGGCTGATAAATACTTGAAAGAAGAGTCCATGTCATTAGTCACTGGGGACAGAATTAATGATAGAATAAACAGTGGCTTGTTGTGGAATATTATACAGCAATGAAAATGAATGAACAATTGCTAATTATAACAATATGAATGAAACTCCCAAACCTAACAGTGAGTGAAAAAAAAAAACAGACAAAAGCATATATAGTTTATGATTTCATTTATATAAACTTCAAAGACAGCCAAAACTCATTTATGGAGTCAGAAATCTGAAGGCATGTGATTCAGCAATCCCACTTCTGGGTACACATCCTAAGGGAATAAAATCTGTATCTCGAAGAGATACCTGCATTCCCATGTTCATTGCATTATTATTCACAATAGCCAAGACATGGAAACAACCTAAGTGTCCACTGATGGATAAATGGATATATATACACACAGTGGAATATTATTCAACCTTAAAAAGAAAGAAGTCCTGTTATTTAATAACACAAACAAACCCAGAGGACGTTATGCTAAGTGAAATAAGCCAGGCACAGAAAGACAAATACTGAATGAACTCAATTACATGTGGAATCTTAAAAAGTCTGACTCATAGAAGCAGAGACTAGAATGGTGGTTGCCAGGGGCTGCGGGAGGGGTGGGAGGGGAAAATGGGGAGATATTGGTCAAAGGGTATTAGGTTTCAGTTATGCAGGATAAATAAGTTCTGGGGATCTAAGGTACAGCGTGGTGACTAATGTTAATAATACTGCATTGTATATTTGAAATCTAAGAGAATAGATCTTAAATGTTCTCACACACAAAAAAAGAGAGAGAACTATATGAGGTGACCGACAGGTTAATTAGCTTGATTGTGGTCATTACTTCATAATGTATACATATATCAAAACATCACATTGTACACCACAAATATGTACAATTTGTATTTGTTGATTACAACTTAACAAAGCTGATAAAAAAGAAATTAGGGACAGAGGAAGCTTCTAGGTTGCTGATAATGTTCTGATTCCTGCCCTGGGTACTGGATATACCAATGGGTTCTCAGTGCTAAAATCCATCAGGCTATATACACTTATTATTTGTGGGTTTTTCCTATAAGAAGCATAATCATTTTTTAAAAAAAAGAAGTACAAATACCATCGTCCTGCACTGGAAGAAAAAATGCTTATGAGAAAACTTTCCTTTCAAACTGCAAAGAAGTCAAGCAGAAGTAGCTTCCCAGCTTATCTCACTCTCACTCATTTCCTGAAGCACCAGCTGGATAATCCCTCTTATTAGCTCTGGAATAGTGAAAAGGTGAGTCACACTGATTAATGCAGCATAGTTTTGAGAGGAGCTTTGAGTAAGTCCCACATGAATAGGAACCTGGAATTAATCACTGACTATTGAAGCAGTACAAGTGTTTGAATTAGTAGCCAACAAAATAAAACCTATTAAAACATGTTTTTGAGCAGAACATTTATACTTCAGATGCGTGTTCCAGACAAAACAAGTGTGTCATCCTGCTGCATCGGGCAGGCGTTCCCTGAGCATGTGTGCGAGGATGCCAAGGCCACTGCAGCTCTACAGACGGCACCAGGTTGCCACACATACGAAACTAGGAATTTCAATCTTGAGATTTGTAGTTACATGGATTACTTAAAAAAAAAAATTCTATCAGTATCCTGTAGTTTGATTTTTACCCTAAGTATTGGTAGCAAACGACAGCAGAAAGTAACTATTAATTTGTCACAAAAACATGGAGACACATTAACCTGAAAAAAAGACAAAGTGGAATTTAAGAACACGACCTCCAAAAACAAGACCTCCACCCAGTCTTACCATTGTGCTCTGCAGTTGGAGGATATGAAGGCTCAGAAATGTGGTCCAAGTAGGGTACCCCAAAGTCTTACTGAACAGCAGCAGATGAGTGGGTTCCCATAGTTAGGGGTCCACTCCATGTCCAAAATCTTTGTTGGTCAGTGTGCCCAGAGCAACTCATTCTAATCCCAGCTAAATTCAGCAAAACCTGGAGGATGCTCAAGAATGCCAACCTACAAATTTACAATGAGAACATGAAGTGAATCTCATAAAGTTGAGAGCATCTACGGTCATCCCATCTAAACGTCTAGACGAGAAAGCAAAACGTAAACTGAAAGTTACTTTGTGGGCATGAAACCCAAACAAAAGGAACTCACTGGATATTCTTAATGACTAAAATAAAAACCGGTAACAGGCAGGAGAACAGAATTCGGACACATGTGATGTGAGCCAGGCTCTACCTTACAACCACAGCACACAACAGTAGGCCTCTGTTTAGCTCCTGAGTCTGTAGGTCAGCTGGGAGTCAGCCGGTCCGGGCTCAGCTGAATAGATTTCGGGGTGGCTCTGTCCCATGTGTGTTTCATCCTCCTCCTAGGAGCAGAAGGCCAGCTCAGTCATACGTCTCCTTGGGGGATGGCAGAAGCACAGAGGTGCGAGCAGAAGCACAGGTGCACATTCCACTCCTGCTGCGTGCATTCCACTAACATCCCACTGGCCAAAGCAAATCCAATATGGAGGTTCCTCAAAAAATTAAAAATACAATGGCCAGATGACCCAGCAATTCCACTGCTGGGGTATATCCAAAGGAAATGAAGTCAGGGTCTCCAAGAGGTATCTGCATCCCTCGTCCATTGCAGCATTATTCATAAAAGCCAAGATCTGAAAATAACCTAAGTACTCATGGACAGATGAATGGATAAAGAAGATGATGTGTATATATACAATGGAATATTATTGAGCCATGGGAAAGAAAGAAGTCCTGCCACTTGTGCCAACATGGACGGGCCTTGAGGGCATTATGCTAAGTGAAATAAGTCAGAGAAAGACAAATGCTGTATGTTATCACTTATATGTGGAATCTAAAAACGCTGAACTCATAGAAACAGAGAGTAGAAGAGTGGTTACCAGGGGCAGAAGCGTGGGGGAAAAGGAGAGGTGCCAGTCACAAGGTATATATATAAGTCCAGTTATAAGATGAACACGTTCTGAGGATGTGATGTATAATATGGTGACTATAGTTAACAGTACTGTATTATATACTTGAAAGTTGCTTAGAGAGATCTTAAATGTTCTCACCACACACACAAAAAATGGTAATTAAGGGATGGAGGTGTTAACGAACGCTCTCATGGTAACAATTTCACAATATACACACATATCAAATCATCACATTGTAAATCTTAAACTTACACAATGTTATATGTCAAATATACCTCAATAAACCTGGACAGTAAAACAGTGTATAGATGTTATGAAAAATGAAGAATATTTCATAATGTCGATTATAAGGTCGGCAAAACTAGGAGTAATTTTTTATAATTCTGGTGCTTTACTTTCTATAGTAAAAGTGTAATTTTTAAAATCAAAACCATTATTGAAATATCTAAACAAAAAAATAGGCGGGGGAGAAAAAGACTTCTCTGTCCTCGACCATCTAATATAAGTCCTGGCTTCCCTTTCAAGGGTCCAACATGGGTCATTCATCAACCCCTAAAACTAATTATTGACAGAGGAATGCGCCTTGCTGATTCCTGAACCAATCACTGTGGCAGGGAGGATGAGACTATATCAATCGTCTTAACCAGCTGGATATAGAAATGGCATCACCTAAACCAGACAGCTACCCCCAGTGGTTGGCTGAAGGGTTGAGAGGTCACCGTGACTAGTCCTCTCTAATTCTCCTTCAACATGCTACGTACTGGGTTGTATACTGTCCCTCCAAAATCCGTATCTATCCAGAACCTGTGAATGTGGCCTTATTTGCAAATAGCGTCTTGGCAGACATAATCAAGTTAAGGTAAGGTTATACTGGATTAAATGGGTTCTAATCCAGTGACTGAGGTCCTCCTAAGAAGGAAATTTGCAGACAGACTCACAGGGAGAACACCATGTGACCACTGGATGCAGAGATTAGGATGATGTAGCCACAAGCCAAGGAATGTCGAGGAATGCTGGCAGTCACTAGAAGCTGAAAGAGAGGCTTGGAATGGATGGTCCCACAGAGCCTCCAGATCTGTGAGAGAAGACATTTACCTGATGCTGTAAACCACCCAGTTTATAGTACTTTGTTAGGGCAGCCAAAGGAAACTAACACTTGAGGCAATGTGAAGACCAGCTCTGCACCCTTTGGTTTTCCAACATACAGAGGCCCTTACTCCTGACTTCCGACAAGTATGCTGATTTCTCCTGTTTACATATTCTGGTGGTCCTTTTAGAGTTGGAAAGGATGGAGCTAGAAGCAAACTTTGATCCTCTGTTCTTTATTTCTGTGAGTCTTTTTGCTCCGGAAAAATGCATTAAATAGAAAGAAAATGAGGATGGAAAACTTTTACTGAAATGCTCAGGGGATGGATTCCTTGCCACTTGGAGTTGTGATGTGTCTCTGCACGTGTGTCTCTGTATGTGTGGTTCTGTGAATATGTGGGAAAGGGAGAGGTTGGGGTCATAAGGTAGGGAGTGAGGGAAATATACTGAGAAAGAGAGAGAAAAGGAACAGGAAGACATTTTATCTGAAGCAATTCATTTATCGGTAGTAAAAATAACCATGGACTGCTGTTCCAATCTGCACAGTCTGCCTTGTAATCCTCTGCTGTATCATTTAGAATATAGACTTAGACATCCTTTTCTCACATGAGTCTAAT
The DNA here is from genome assembly GCF_949987515.2 of Delphinus delphis. NCBI lineage: Eukaryota > Metazoa > Chordata > Mammalia > Artiodactyla > Delphinidae > Delphinus > Delphinus delphis. The sequence continues at coordinate 6,336,071 of NC_082689.1, forward strand.
TTATGTCAAGAACAACTATATAAAGAAACTCTTGCACCATTTTTCTTTTAGCTAGTGTCAGGGAAAGTCATTCTTTCCTTCGAAGTTTTTGACAAGTACGGTGTTTTAGTTTTAAGCTAATACTAAGTTGGTCAACTGACCAAAGGAGTTCGTAGTGGCAGGATGTCAATTTCAGACATGTGTTTCTCACAAAGAGATAGAGATCTTTTTCAATGGATTTTCACTGGACTACAAATACAAGTTTCAACATGGTTCCAGGTAGATTTATATATAATTTCACTTTACAGCAAAGCAAGGAATGTCAGAACTTCCTGTTGGTCATATGAGGGAAAGACTTACAATAAAAGATTGATCCGACTTAAAGAATATATTAATTAAGCAAGGGTTTCTGTTTTACATTAATTGCAGACTCTATTTCATGGAATGATTTGCCTTTCCAGAGAAGGGGAGAAAAATAGATCTACTGTTATATATAGAAAATTCATAATCAGCTGGGCAGAGGAATTCTAACCAGCTCTTTAAATATGCTCTAATGATAAAGGCATGGGCAGGTTATGTTAAAGAAAAATTACTTGTGACATTTCTTAAAGAACAGTAAGGCAGACTACTCAGGAGACGAGGAGCAGAGGGTGGGGTCAGTGGATGGAAAATTACTAAGAGAAAGCACCAGAAGTAAGGGGGATTCTGGTCAAACGGACTTGACAAGACTTCTGCTGAAGGCAAGCCAGGGTGATAAGATACGAGAATTGGCGGGGGCGGGATTTTTTTTTTTGACAAATTTAAAGTGTGCAATTTAATAACTGTTGATGCGAATACATCTGTGAAACCATGCCCGTATTCAAGATAGTGAACACATCCATCACTCCCAAAACTCCATCCTCATTTCACAGTCCTCCGCTACAGCCCTTCCCCATCCCCAGGCAACCACTGATATGCTTCCAGTTACTACTGATTAGTTTGCATTTTCTAAAATATTGTCTCTGCCATTTCAGTAAACAAAGGATGTTGCAGCCGTCAAGCCATCACATTACAGCTGCCGGGATGGTGAGCCCTGAGGGAACTCAGGATGGAGACAAACGCAGGCTGCCCACTGCCAAGCCCACGTAGCAGTTGGCTGCTGTAGCCGCCTTCACGGTGCACCTGAGGAAACTCAGGATGAGAAAACACAGGATGCTGGCCCCAGATAGCTGAGGTGCATATCAAAGGAATGATTTCAGTGAGCCCAGCCTCTTGCATCTTCCCTTACATAGAAAATCACTAAATTCCCTAACTTGAGATGTCTGGTTTTCTTTTATTAACAGTCATCCTTTGATGTTCCGACTACCTGGTCTTTTGTTGCAAAAACTTCGATATATCCTGGCTTCTGGGGGGAGCGCTTTGATCAGATATCCAGGGTGGTCAGACACCAAATAAAGAAAAAAAATCCACTTTCCTTTATTCTCTTCACAGCATTTCTGTCACCACATGTGTGGGGTCCCCCACACCATCCAGTTCTCCTGCTCTCCAGATACCAACTGGGTGTCCTGCGATTCAATTCTGTTGCAAACTACTGGAGTTAGTGCAGACTCCACAAGTCAAGGGCTCCGTCCCACAAGACTGCTCACACATCAGGTGTCAGTCACAAGTCCTGTACTTCTGCCCAAATGGCTATAAATCAAAGGTTCCCATGACTCCCTCCTTGGGTTTGATAATTTGCTAGAATGGCTCACAAAACCCAGGACATTGCTTTACTTACTATTACCCATTTATTAGAAAGGATACAACTTAAGAACAGCCAAAGCATGGTACAGAGCTTTCGTACTTTCTCTGGATGTGGCCCCCTCCCAGCACCTCCATGTGTTCACCAACCTGGAAGCTCTCCCCACCCCATCGTATGGGGTGTTTTATGGAGAGCTGGTTGATTCAAACATTGACCATTGGTGATTAACTCCACCTCCAGCCCCTCTCTCCTCTGTGCGTTAGGGGTGAGGGGTGGGCTGAAAGTTCCAACCCTCTAATCACACAGTTGGTTTCCCTGGAAACCAGCCCCCACCCACTGGTCATTTCATTAACATCTAAAAAGACACGTATGACTTCAGAGATTCCAAGGGTTTTAGAAGCTATATGCCAGGAAACTGGGACAGAAGCCAAATGTATATTTCTTATTCTATAATAAGGGTGTGGGATTTTTGGTAAACGGACCCAGCAGGATTCTTGCTAAAACTGGACTAACCAGGCAGAGGCCAAGGGCAAGGCCTTGTTGAATACAGGACTCAGAAGAGCCCAGCTAAAGTTTGTTTGAGGACAGAATCTTTGTCAGTTATTAACTGACATTTGAAATACCGTTGAAAAATTATATTTCATACACTGGGAGACATTATACGTTCCATGAGAGAGGGGGCAGTGGAAAGCCGGCTCCTGGCATTGTCCCTGGCACACAAGTAGATGCTCAGTAAGTATTTATTCAATGAATAAATTAATGCTACTTTTAAAAAAATGAGCATTATTTGCTGTGTTTAAGAGTCAGCTTGGCCGGAAATTTTATGAACGTGGATTCAGTATCTCTACAATTGTTATCGTGAAAATTAATAACCTCACTAAAATGGTGTCAAGAGCCACGAGGGGCCGCTCTCACATACGTGCCCTCACGTCAGTACAGACCCCAACAGGAAGAGGGTACCTTGCATTTCCGGGAGGAAGTGGTGTAGCTTTACTACCCTTGGCAGGATCCACCACTGCATCCCAGGTACAGAGCACAGTGATTGGTACGTGGCTGATGCCCCCAAATATTTAATATGTGAATTGATTAAAAGATCTGAGAAGATCTGGGCAGAGAAGGAAAAGAAAAGAAAACGGAACTTTCTCTACCAACAAGGTAATTTAGCAAAATTTTATTGCGTGGGAGCTGCTGTTGGAGCCCAGTTAGGGCAGCCTGCTCCACCCCTAGAGCCCCATCCCCAACAATCTTCCCACTCCACCTCAGAAAACCACACTACAGGAAGTAGGGTGGACTCTGGGTGCTGCATCGCACCTTGGGAGATGCAGTCCCCCTGAGTAAAACACAGGACTCTGTCAGTCCTGCACAGAGGCTTGTTGCTTTTCCTACATTCTGTTGTTTCAGGACATCTGAGGCAGTGGTGTGCTCATAAATAATTAACAATTCGCTTTTTGGAGTGGGAGAAAAAAAAAACCAAAACCTGATTTGTAGCATTTGCCTATTTCTGTGGTGTAAATACTACCACTGTAGCCAATTTCAAGCTACCAACATGAATTCACTGAACATGAGTTGGGAAGATTTACACGCAGTTGGGGCTCATAAACCTGTACAGACCAATCTACCATCTCACTGCAGAGGCACAGGCACTCCAGGATCTCACAAACTCAGGATTCCAAGTGGCTTAGATATTTGCAGTGGGTATGACTCTCCTTCCCCACATATGGGTGTGTTCAATAACTTTACCCAGTCTCTGACTTAACCCTCATTCTCCCCAGCTGATGGAAATATTAACTTTGGTCCTTCTTGTGTCCTTTATTCCCCTTCTCAGGGTCTTGTCAAGGGTGTTAATGCCAAGATGTAGCAGGTGGAGGGATGCCTCTGATCCTCGGTCAGAGGAAACATGCATGGACTCCACATCTCCTGTTCGTCCTCTCAGCTCAGATGGAAACTTTTGCCAGTCTAAATGTCTACCTAAATAATAACTATGCCATTGTGTTCTGACACTTGATAATCACATCCAAGCTCTATGCAGTTTTGATATGAGAACAGCTAAACAAAAAGATTTTTCTTCTCCCTTTACAAAGACCGTAGATTAATGGAACAACATAATGGCCATTTTTAGTGCCAAAAACTAGAGCAGTGATTTTCTGCATCTTCAAAACTCATAATGATGGGCCTGAATCTCTGGGTATTTTTCAGATGAGAACAGTCAACAAACTACTAAGCAGCAGCTTTTCTGTGATGAGCACGCAATTCCTTTACAAACAGGGGAAAATAAACTTAAATGTCATGATGCACAATTCTGAATGCACCACGTGATCTTAATAAATGTAAGACAAAAACTGAACTAAAAAAAAAAAGATTTGAAGGAAACACGTCCAACTGTTAACTAGGCTTGTCTTTGATAATAAAAATGTTTGCAACTTTTTCTTCTTTTCTACTATTTTTATTTCCAACTAAAAAAAACTACCTCAGCATGATTTTGATAATGGGGAAAAGAAATGTATTTAACTTGCAAAAGCAAGAGAACAAGCAAAGAAGTAAACCATGTTTCCACCACCACCAGTGAAAGCCAGAGAAGCCATGGGAGAATGGACGCTGCCTCGAACTCGTGTCTAGGAGCCAGGGGGGAGTCTCCCCCCCAGGGTGGCAGCAAGAAGACCACTTAGAGAAACGTTTCTTGAGTTCTGCCAACATTGCCCTGACAGTCACTTCCTGCCACTTTCATCAGAACGTGGCAGCTGCTGCCTGTCCCATTGGTTCCAGGCTCCACAGGTGTAGGGAGGAGCTGGAGGGATCTGGGGGCTGATCTAAGAAAAAGACGTGACCACAAGGTGGCAATAGCACGCACAAGCTTTATCTTGTGAGGCTTTGATGGTGGGGAAAGTCCCTCAGGCAGGATTTTTGTGGGGTCCCTTCTTAGAAGGGGAGGAGGGCAAGGGAACCCAGGGGGAGAGAGAACTTACACGTCTAGGTGAGACCAGAGAGGCTCTGCATGAGAGAACTCTGAAGGCCAGTGGGGACTTAGGGCATTAAAACTACAAGACCCCATCTTATTACTAGGTACCAGGTGTCAGGTTGGGTTTCCTGGGATACACAAAGAGGTAGGTTTTCAATGGCTAAAATTTTGGGCTATTTCTTGAATAACTGGATATGTAAAACTTGAGTCTGGCAGCAGTGCGGTTTTGTGCTAATGTGTCTCAGCCTGCAGTGAAGAAATAAACAACCTAGGGGCTGGTACACAGAGGCTGTCTTTGGCTCATTTTATGTAACACTAGGGTATCATCAGGGCAAAGCGAAAGCCCTGCTGGCTGGGGGCTAATGGGAACTGGTGTAGGGAGACTGGCCAGCTTCTCTCAGGCAATCACATCTCTATTCCCCACCTCTGAGCCACCAGTGCTGATGTCAACCCAAGGGACTGCCTTATTCCAGGGCTGCTTCTCCCTGACCAGAGAAGCAGACTAAGGTCATGGTGGCAGGAGGAGTGATGCTCATGGCCTGTGATACGTGGGACTCTCCACTCTGAAGTCAGTCCCTGACTCTTCATAAATTACTCAGGTCCACACACACGTGGGCCTGGCCTTCGGCGTTTGCAACAGCGTGTTGTGTACAAGAGACACTTGAGAAAAAGGACACACAGAGCTTGAAAATGAAAGGATGGAAAAAGATAAGCCAGTTAGATACCAGGAGAAGGCAAAGATATAAATTTCAATATCTGTTGAAATAGAATTTAAAGCAGATAGTGTCATAAGGAGCAAAGAAGGATGTTTTATATTTGTATGTTAGTAAAAGGCACTATAAAATAAAAAGGTCCATCTCTCACGAGCATATATGCATCAAACAATACAACCTCAAAATCTGAGATGCAACAATTGACAGAAAGGCAGAGACGTCAGCAAACCAACAGTACTGGAGAGTTTAACATACCTTTCCCTGAAAATGATAGACATAGTAGGTAAAATTTTAAAATTAAAAATAAAAAACACAGATACCAAAGACCTTCACAGTACCATTAATAAGCTCGAACTATTAGATATATGTAGAATGCAATACCAAATAAACAAAGAATGCATGTTCTTTTCAACCAAATCTGAAACACTTACAAAAATATGCATGTATTTATCATAAAAGAAGTTTTAAGAAATTAATGTTTACCTACTGTGTTCTCCAACCACCATGCAACACAATCATAAATTAACAATAAAAGGCTAGTTGTAAAATACCGTATCTTTGTAAGGTTAAGGAGAAAATTATAGAGTAAATTAAAACATATTTAAAACTAAATGAGGGTGAAAACACTTCATGTCAAAAATATGAGACATACCTGAAATAGTGTCTAAAGAGACATTCATCACTTTAAATACCATTATCAGGAAATAAGCAAGTTAAAAGTAAATTGATGAAGTGTTCAACTTAAGAAGCTGATAAAAGACCAACAGGGCAAACTAAAAAATTAATAAAAGGGAAAAATACAGGTAGTTGCAGACATCAGTCAAACGGAGAATAAAACAACAGAGAAGAGTCATAGAACCAAAAGCTGATTCTTTGAAAAGATTATTAAAATAATCTCCAGCAAGGTTGATCAAGAAAAAAAGAAAGGAGAGAAAAGATGCAAATAATCAAAATGAAGAATGAAAAATAGGGCTTCCCTGGTGGCACAGTGGTTGAGAGTCCGCCTGCCAATGCAGGGGACGCGGGTTCGTGCCCCGGTCCGGGAAGATCCCACATGCCACAGAGCGGCTGGGCCCGTGAGCCATGGCCACTGAGCCTGCGCGTCTGGAGCCTGTGCTCCGCAACGGGAGAGGCCACAACAGTGAGAGGCCTGCGTACCGCAAAGAAAACAAAAACAAACAAACAAACAAAAAGAATGAAAAATAATTAACTACAGTCTAACAGGTTTAAAAATAATAAAAAGCATATTGTAAGCATATACATATTTTAAAATGTGGAAATCTGGTGGATGTGTTCCCAGAAAAAAAAAAAAGGAAAATGTCAAATTGGAGCAAGAAGAAATAGAACATGAATACACTGGTAATATTAAGGATGCTGAAATTGCCCTTAAAGACCTTACCTCTCCCTTTAACCCAGCTCCAGATGGTTCCACTGATGAGTTCTACCCAACTTTCAAGAAACAGTTAATTTCTATATTACACAAATTGTTCCAGAAAGCAAAAGAAGAAATAAGTTACCACTCATTTTATGTCATCTGCACTCTTGATTCTAAAATTAGATAAGGGTGACACCAGAAGAGAAGCCATAGGCCATTTCACTTATAAATATAGGATCAAAACCCCCAACTAAAATGCTCGCTACCAACAGTGCATTTAAAACTAACTCATCATACTGAATTGGCTCTGGATAAAACGTTGTTTCATATCAGAAAATGAATCAGTGTTAAAGGTTTTTAAATGGCAGAACTTTTTTTTTTTAAGACACATTTTTCATTTTCACCAAGAACTTTATTTTTTAATTATTTAATTAATTAATTTAAAATTTTTGGCTGCGTTGGGTCTTCCTTGCTGCACGTGGGCTTTCTCTAGTTGCAGCGAGCCGGGGCTACTCTTCATTGCAGTGCGTGGGCTTCTCATTGTGGTGGCTTCTCTTGTTGCAGAGCACGGGCTCTAGGTGCGTGGGCTTCAGTAGTTGTGGCACGCGGGCTCAGTAGTTGTGGCTCATGGGTTCTAGAGCGCAGGCTCAGTAGCCATGGCTCACAGGCTTGCTCCGTGGCATGTGGGATCTTCCTAGACCAGGGATCAAACCCGTGTCCCCTGCAGTGGCAGGCAGATTCTTAACCACTGCACCACCAGGGAAGTCCAATTGCAGAACTCTTATTTAATGGCATATTCTTGATCTTCTCATTTAAGAAGGTAAATTGATTTGAGAGTATTATTTACACCACTACAGTAATTGATTAATGGAGTGCTGTCCCACAGATGTATATATTTACATATGTCCTGAAAGAAATAATTCTAGAAATTGAGTATATATAGGATCTTTGTACTATAACTTAAAAATCTTAATTTTCTCTTTATTTTTCTGTATTTTATTTTAGAAGAGAGCCAGTATAAATAAAAGTGTAATTAAAAAAAAAGAATCGGTGTAATTTGCCACATTCATAGACTTAGGAGGAAATAGCACAATTATCTCCAAACATGTTGAAAAAGTATTTGATCAGATTTGACGGCTGGCAAACCTGGCAGAGAAAGGCATGTCCTTACTGAATAAAGGTTATATACCCCAAATTTATGGCAAATATGCCCAGTGGAAACCTTTGGCTGCATTCTCTTTATGTTTGTGTACGACACAAAAATGTCTGTTATCAATGCAAATGCTTGCCGTAAAACTGGAAGTCCTGGCTCAAATTGAAGAAAGAGGAGTAAGAGATTAGCAGGTGAATTACAAAGCTATCATTCTTTGAGGATGATGTCATCTTCCACCTAGAAAATGAAAACAACAGATTAACAATTAGAATTAATAAGATAATTCTATAGGTTTGCCATATTAGAGATAAGTTCCAAAAAATCAATGTAACTTATCAACATCAGCAATAACCAGCTAGAACATAATATAAGAAATAAGAAAACATTTACAAAAGCACCAAAACATTTATAAGTATTTAGGGATTAACCAAGAACACCCTAGACATCTCTAAGCACCAAAATTTAATAAAGGACATAGAAAATAATCTAGGTAAATGGAGAGAAATTCCATATTCTTATATAGGATAATTGAATGTTATAAAGATATCATTTCTCACCAAATTAATCTATCGATTCAAAGCAATAACCAACCAAAATTGCAGGGGGATTTTTCCCCACATATAAAACTTTACTGAAAATATGGACTTGGGAGAAAAAAGAAGTATGTGAATAGCCAAGCTACCTCCAAAGGTTTCTGACTCAAAAACAAATCCCACAGGCTAGTTTTTCTTTGAAGCTTTCCAGTTCACCCTTGTCACCTTTAGAAACAGAATATAAAGGGAGGATCTTGCCCTATCACATGTGAATACATATTACAAAGCCAAAATATAATTTTTAAAAAACCAGCCTGGCATTTGTTCAAGAGCAGACAAATAGGATAATGGAAAACACCAGAGAGCTGAGAGGGGCCAGGAGACACCTTCCTGGAAGCTTCCTCACTGGAGAGGAACATTCAAAAGGCCCCAGGATTCATCCCCTCTCCCTCCCCAGCCCTGCTACCCTCCCCTCCCCCTCTCTCTTTGAGCCTGGCCATTTGCCTTTTCTCTGACTCATCCCCTTTCTTAGAATGCTTGGATCTAGAGATAAAGTGGTCTCATAGTTCACTTAGAATCCCATGATTGTTTAAAGGACCAAATTGTTTAAAGATCAGTCAAAAGAGGAAAAAATAGGAAGGAACTCTGGCCTTGACCCACAATCTTTCCACCCCCTTTTTTTTTTAACATCTTTATTGGGGTATAATTGCTTTACAATGGTGCGTTAGTTTCTGCTTTATAACAAAGTGAATCAGTTATACATATACATATGTTCCCATATCTCTTCCCTCTTGCGTCTCCCTCCCTCCCACCCTCCCTATCCCACCCCTCCAGGCGTCACAAAGCACCGAGCTGACCTCCCTGTGCTACGCGGCTGCTTCCCACTAGCTCTCTACCTTACGTTTGGTAGTGTATATATGTCCATTTCCACCACTTTTATTTGCCATTCGTTTGGCTTTTCTGCAGGATGTGTTCTCAGTCATCGTCATTACACTGGGGGCATTTGTGGAAAGAGAAAGGAAACTTTAATTAGCATATCGCGTTTCACGCTGATCAACTGTTGTTGGAAGGAGATGCCATAACTCATTGGCATCCCTACCCCACTCCTCCTAGGGAAGCTTGAACTCAGGCTGTGGTGCTGTATTAGTTTCCCAAGGCAGTGAAACAACGTGCCACGAGCTGGGTGGCTTAAAACAATGGATATTTATTCTTTTAATGTTCTGGAGGCTAGAAGTCTGAAATCAAGGTCTCAGCAGAGCCAAACTCTTGCTGAAGGCTCTAGGAGAGAATCTTTTTCAGGGCTCTCTCCCAGGTTTTTGCGTTGCAAACAACCCTTGGCATTGTCAGCCTGTAGCTGCATCACTCCAATTTCTACCTCTTTTGTCACGCTGCATTCTCCCTTTGTGTCTGTGTCTCTTCTCCTCTTCTTATAAGTACACCAGTCATATTGGATTAAAGGCCATCCCTACACCAGTATGATTTCACCTGAACTAATTACATCTGCAACAACCCTATTTCCAAAGAAGGTCACATTCTGAGGTTCCGAGAAGCACACGGATTTGAATGGGGGCACAGTTTAGCCTAGTACAGGTAGACTTGCGTACTTGGTTGGCTTAATTTTATATAAGACTGACTTTGGCATTATCTAAATTATTAGGAATGCATCTAGTTCGTAATCCAACAATTGCTTTCCCCATAAAACCATGGTTAATGACACCAAATCATCAGACGTTTGTGCGTGTGGTCATTCTGTAAATCTTTCTTATTAAGCAGGTACCACATGCCAGGGATTGTGCTAAGGGGGACATTGAGAAGTTCACACTCCATGAGCGGAACAAACACATAAACAAAAAAAATCGCAATAAATTAAAATAAATGCTAATATAACGGGCACAGGGAAGGGAGTCTGGCCAGATGAGAAAAGGCTGAACTGAGATAAAGCTTAGCGAGGATGAGGTGGAACTTATAGCAAGTAAGGACCTTGGGGCAGCCAGACCAGCACATGCAAAGGCACAGAGACATAAAAGAACGTTCCAGTCTGAGGAGCTACACACATTTCAGGTTGACTAGAGAGGCGGAAGTGTCCGGAATAGCAAGAGATGAGTCTGGAAAGATCATCAAAGACAGGAGGACAGATGAGGGTAGAGCTTCATTTTGTAGGTGATGGGGAGGGCTTTATGCAAAGGATTAAAACAAAGACACGTGAATTTTTAAAAATGCACTTGGGGAGTATAGCAGTGGGGAGGATAGATCGAAAGGAAGGGGATGAGGTTGGGAGAGCTCAAACGTAACCATGTCTTTAGGTTATTCCGGAAGACAGAAGGTGTTGGCATGGTCTCAGGTCATAGCATTGGGAGAGGAGAAGAGGGATGGATTAAAGAGATTCAGGAGGTGACACTGGTGGGGTTGTAGGGAGGAGATGGGGAGAGCAGAGATTCTGATATGACTCCCTGGTTTCTAGTGAACACTGGTCATGCAAGCACCACCAACGAAGGCAGACACCTTAGGCAGAAGAGGCTTTACAGAGGGCAGCCTGGGCAGTGACTTCCAGTTTTAACCTGGGTGCATCTTCCTTGGTGTGCAAGGTGAATCGGCGATGCTCAGGTGGACGGCTGGCTGCAATAGTTGGGATATAGAGGAGACACAGGAGGTTAAAATACACATTTGAGAGCCACTGTGGTTTGGACATAGTCATGGGTGTGCACAGTGTGCAGAATTACAGAAGGAACATGGTGGAAGCTCGGAGAACTGAACATGTGCAGCCCATAAGGGAAGGAGCAGGTGAGACCTAGAAAACTGCTCAGGATGAGGTGAGAAGATAGGCAACAGGGACCTGGCAGAAGGCGATTCTTGGATTCAGAACTGTGGGGAGTGAAGGACACGGAACATTTGGGGCTCTGAGACGTCAGCCCCCGCCACACACACACACACAGTGCTTCTATAACAATGATCTCACATCAGAGAATTTAGCTTTCTAAATTTATAAAGTTCGTTTTTTGGGGTTTTCTTTTTGCGGTACGCAGGCCTCTCACTGTTGTGGCCTCTCCCGTTGCGGAGCACAGGCTCCGGACGCGCAGGCTCAGCGGCCATGGCTCACGGGCCCAGCCGCTCTGCGGCATGTGGGATCCTCCCGGACCGGGGCACGAACCCGTGTCCCCTGCATCGGCAGGTGGACTCTCAACCACTGCGCCACCAGGGAAGCCCTATACAGTTAGTATTTTGACGCTGAGTGTTAATATATCTATTTAAATGTCAAGAACAGTTCAAAGCATTTCTGCTGAAAGAAATTAAATACTGAAGGAAATTTGCTGCAGGCAATGTAGTCCATAAATAAAGCAAAGAGGACATTAATGTAGACTTCTTTTGTAGTTCTCTGAACCAGCTCCACACTACTCTGCCGTAAAGGTGTTTCCTAGGATGAATTTGATCAGTGGTGGAGAAAGGACCCTGGTGAGGCCATATTAACAATCACAAGAATGACATTCAAACATATGCATGCATGAGTGCGCACGCGCACGCGAACACACACACACACACACACACACACACACACACACACAGCTTTTAAAAGTTAATAAATAGTTCATTCTTGCTTTTCTTTCTTTTCCCTCCCTCCCTCCCTTCCCTATTTCCTTCCTTCCTTCTTTCCTTTAGAACAGCACCTACAGACTATTTCCTGGTTTTGCACACCTGGGACATTTGCATACCTGGGACACCAGGAAATGACTATGATCACGAGGAAGTAGGGTCCACCCAATCCAGCTATCTATAGATAACAACTCCTATGGACGTTTTTAAAACCTCTATATATCTTTATGAAGATGAGAAATGACCCTTTAAACGGAACCATGCTGATAAGACAAGCTCCTAGAATTTTTTTTTTAAGGTAGGTTTTTTCTTTTCTTAAGTATAGTTGATTTACGTATCACCCGTGTGCAGAGACAGGAATGCATCCATCAAGAATCTATGGCCTGGGCTTCCCTGGTAGCACAGTGGTTAAGAATCCGCCTGCCAATGTAGGGAACATGGGTTCGAGCCCTGGTCCGGGAAGATCCCACATGCCGTGGAGCAACTAAACCCGTGCGCCACAACTACTGAGCCTGTGCTCTAGAGCCCGCGAGCCACAACTACTGAGCCCACATGCCACAACTACTGAAGCCCATGTGCCTAGAGCCCGTGCTCCGCAACAAGAGAAGGCACCGCAATGAGAAGCCCGTGCACCTCAACGAAGAGTAGCCCCCGCTCGCCGCAACTAGAGGAAGCCCACGCGCAGCAACGAAGACCCAACGCAGCCAAAAATAAATAAGTTTATAAAAAAAAATTTTAAAAAGAAGAATCTATGGCCCAAGTGGTGTCCATCTTCAGATCTGCCGTCCTGACGGGGAGGGAGTATTACTGAGCCAGGGTTAAAAGCACAGTTCAGTTGAGCTGCCTTCCTCTCCTCCAGGCTCTAGAATTCTCTCCTGTGTGGTCCAGCGTGCTCTGGCCCACCCTGTTAGTGGACGGATGTCTGACTGCTTTCTGCTAAGCCTTGGCATCCTCTTCCACGTCTGTCCAAACCTCAAGCTTTGAGTTCTGAGTCTTTATTAGCTGGTATATAAGAAAGACTCATGAATCCTAGGTCATCTCAGTGAACTTAACCACATGGCGCATCATCTTTCTGCGTCTAACTGGAGGCCCTATCTCTGTAACCTCTCACAGCTCTCACCTCCCTGTGAGGAATGAGGATCCTTTCCTGGGAAGGGGTACTTCAGCTCCTGCCAGGCATTCACCGAAGATGACAACAGCCACGACACTCCCTGCTTAATACCACTAAATATCTGCTCAGCCAGCCTGGTCCTCCAAAGCCAATGGGCATCGTGGCTTAATTACGGCTTAATCAAGGCTGCACAGTTACCTCAGGAAACTCAGTGTTTCTAGGGGGTGTGGCTTAAAGATGACAGGTAGCTTCATCTTTAGACAGTCTATGAATTACACAGATTTTATTCAACAGGTTTCCAAAGTCGGTTTTTATGTATTCCTCTTATACACCTTTGCTGCAGAATCTTTACCTCCTGCTTCTGTCTGCCTCCATGGACCACTGCTAGCTGATTTCTTCCACATGACGCAGGTTCTGTGATGCAGGTCTGGACTCGGCTTCCACATGGGCGTGAGTGAGTTGCTACTCTTTTAAGGATGGCGTTTCTTAGCAACAATGGATAGTTTGCCCTGTTGTCTGTCAATCGATTCTCTGCCTGCTGCTCTCAGCTCAGTTTTTTCAATCTAATCTTTGGCAAGAAGTATTGCTGATAGGCTGAAACTAACATGTTCTTTCCATCCCTGCCTCCCCCGCAAGAAAAACCAACTAAGTTGGTTTAGTTGTAACATGTAAGACTATTCTAGTTGCAGTCCTGATGCGTAGAATTCATCAATATTATTTAATATTTTATACTGAACTCCAAATGTGCTTGTTGTTTAGTGCCTGGAACAATTACATCCAAGAAAACTTAATATAATATAATATAATATAATATAATGTAATGTAATATAATACATATACTTTACTTTTCATTTCTTTCCTTTACATTTTATTTTACTTTGCCTTTCTACTGGTACAAGTAGAAAATTATATTTTTCTTGTGCTCATTGGCTGTTCACATTTCTCATCCTATGATTTGTTCAGTTCAGGACATCTGTGACCTTTGTCAGTAGAGATAAATTATTTTCTGGACCACCGTTAACCAGACAGGTAAGAAATTGTAATGTTTTACAATAAAAATATACTCGTGCTTTTCTTTAGGTAATTAAAAATTATATTTAAATGCCCAATGTCACTAAGAAATCAAAAAATTCAAATTAAAAAGATAGCAGGATTTTTTTTTTTTGTCCATCAGGGTGGCAAAATTGTAGAGATTTGTAATCTCCAGGGCTGGTAAGCAGTTGAAAAATGAGCATTCAGGTAGGCTCTCAAGTGATATAACTGGTGCCACCTTTTAAGAGAAAATTTGGCACTGTCTATCCAAATTCAAGTGTGCTCGCAATGCAACCATGATGTTTCTATTCTAGAAATCTATTCCACACAAACCCTCCCCCATGTACACAAAAGATGGGTGTTCAAAGGTGTTCACTGCAGCATTTTTATTATAGTAAAAAGTGGGAAAGACCCTAAATTGTTCTTCAACAGAGAGTGAATGTCTAAGTAAACGGTGGTGCATTCGTAGCATGGCGTAGTTCCACGCAATAGGGTTTTTAGCAATGATGGAAATGTTCTGTATTTGCTCCGTCCAGCACAGTATCCTTGTGGTTGCTAAGCACTTGAAATGTGGTAAGCGCAACTGAGGAACTGAATTTTAAATTTTATTTCATTTAATTATCTTAAATTTAAATAGAAATAGATCCCAAGTGACTAGTGGATACCATAGTGGACAGCATGGGTCTAGAAACAACCAGTCAGCTACGAAAAAGGAGATAGATTTATAAGAACTGACATGGGAAAAGACAAAACATATTGTTAAATTTTTTAAAAAGCCAAGGGCTGAACAATTTTGTACATAGTATAAGTCAGTGTTTTCCCAAATATTTGCATAAGCACAAATATATGTAAATAAACACATAGAAAACGTTCTGAATAATACACATTTGTAATATCTGGAGAAAGGAGTTGAAATGAGAGCCATAGTGAAGGAGACTTTCATACTCACCTCTGTGTTTGCATTTTATGGTAATGTAATTTGTGCCACTTGGTTAATTTTTTAAATAGTTTCAGAAAATCAAGAAAGATGTAAGCAAAATTGAATAAATAAACTATAAGGCATATGCAATATTTTGAGTGTATTCACATGGTCCTGATTCAAGGTCTATTTCAAATGCCCCATCGCCCTGACATCTTTGTTAACCCATTCAACCAAATCTGTTCTCTCTCCTTCAGACCCCACAGCCCAGCACTTTCCCCAAGGCCCTTGGCCTATTCTGTTTTAGTTGCCCTCAAGGCTATTTCCCCGCAATTAGTCTGTCAGTTTCTTGAGGGTAAGACTGCATCTTCCCTGACTTATTCCCTGTACGATCTCCCTCATACCCAAACACAGTGCCTTACATGTAAAATATATAACTTAATTATTCATTGAATCGGATTTTGAAACAGTCCTTTATGGAATCATTATTGATTCTCTCCTTTTAATAAATATTCTTTTATTTCCAGGATTATCATCAGTACCATTTTCCTGGGCAAATTTGTACGTCTCTGGCTGATGAGCTCAGCTGGTTAGAGCTCTGTGCTAACGAGACCATGACCCTGGTTAGCACTGCCCTCTGAGTTCCATGGCCACAAACTGCATCCGTAATTCCAACCAGCTGTCACCAAACGGCAGTGGTGTATAATAATGAATATCAGATGGGAAGGCTGGAAAGGTCACTCTAAAACTGTCACTGTTATTATAGGTAAAGAGGTATATTTACAGTCACACGCTCTATTAGGGTTGTGTCTGCTCTTGTCTGCCTTACTCATTTGACTGTAAACCTCATAAGGGAAGAAGATGTAGCCCATACACCTCTGTATCTGCTTCAATGCCTATCATTCCTTAGTGTATGTGCTCAGTAAGTGATTACTGAATTGAATTTTACTAAGAATGAGTGTTTTGCTAGTGGTGTATTATTTTAGTACATGAGATCAACTGGAAAAACAGCCAGGGAACTAATGCTTTCATGTACTTTCTATGTTACAAGGACTGCAGTAGCCTTTTAAATCTCTACTATCTTTAATCTGACAACAGCCTGACAAATTATTCCATCACTATGTCATAAATAAGAAAAATGAGGCAAAGTATAAGTTCAAAGACACCTAGATAATGAAAGAAGGAAGTAATATTTAAACTAATTAATAATCTAAGCCTGTAAAAGTTATCATTATGATATAAAAACACTCAGTTTTCCAAATCCAGCTCATCCTAACTTATAACCAATGTACCTCTATTGTCAATGACCCAAAGTACCACAGTGGAGTCAAAACAGCACGTGCAAGTCTTAGAAACAATCAACTGCATATGAGGTCATCGGATTTGAGTTGTGCTATAATTCACTTTGACTTTGTATAACCGTTGCCTGAAATTACAAGACTGTAAAATCGAGAGGCTCTATGTCCTTAAGATAGAAAAGGCAGACTCAAAGAGGAACGGGACTGCCTTTAAGACCACCTTAATAAGTAGTGTTGGAATAGGATGGCTTCCTTTATAGGATTTAGCAAAACCAAAAATGGGAAGACAAGTTATGTCTTCCTTTTACATCGGTTTCAACATAGGAATGTGATATGATCCATGTACACAGAAGGTCCTGAAAACTAAATTGACCTCTAGATCCAGATAATCCAAAATATTAAAGTAAAATATTCCCCCCAAAATAGCATTATAGAATTCCTTCCAAAACTTTTCTATAAACACATTTGTTTGAGGTAGGGGGCATCTTGTCAGTTACAACCTTGTTTCACTTGGATCTTTACACATGGCATTGTGATAAGCATGTTCCCGTGTCATCAAATACTCTGCATAATTTTAAGTCAATGGGGATAAGAGAGATGGCTTAATAAATGACATTGGGACAATATATTAACCAGTTGAAAAAGAAAAGAAAACTCGATCACTAGAATTCTCTCCTAATTCAAAGTAAATTCTAGATTATACAAAAATTAAGTATTAAAAATAAAAGCATCAAAGCACTAGAATACAGCTTTAGGTGAATATTCATAATTTTGAAGTGGGGAAGCATTTTCTAAGAATGTCATAAGACCAAAACCTTTAAATAAAGAATACAGTCTGAATATATAAACATTAGCCGCTCTGCAAAGAAATCATGAGCAAAGTCGAAAGAAAAAATGACAGAAAGATAAAATGTTTACAACCTATCCGACAGCAAACGGGTCAAGATGCAAAGAACGCTGACAATAAAAATTAGTTAGATGACTTGGCAAGTCACCAAAGGATAACTACAGACTTTCAGCATGAAGTTGTTCAACTTCACTAATCAAAGAAAGGCAAGAAAAAAAAGGAAATACTTACCTGCTACCAGATCGCGGATGGTCGACTGGTTAAACGCAGCGTGACAAGGGTGCTGGGAAACGAGCGAGCTCATGGCTGCTCACCTTTCGCCAAAGTGAGTCACATGACCACATCTAATTTAAGGTGGGCAGGCAAGTTCAATCCTACTACCTCTAGAATAAGAGAAGTCAGCAAATTTATCAATAGCCCTAACGACTGCTGTATTAAGTGTTGGGATAGTTAGAGAATTTTTATTTTCATGTTTGTACTTTTTGTACTGTTATTTTAATTTTACAAGTAAATCTATCTTAAAACAAAAAAGCTATTGAAATAGCTTATAAGCATAATTTTAAATATTTTTATAAGAATCCATTGTGTGGCTGTATCAGAGTTAGTAACTCATTACCTTATCTCAGACATTTGTATTTTTCTAAAGGTTTTACTGTTATACGTAACACTGTGGTAAACATTTTACTCTAAAATAGCTTTACTTGCATTTCATTAGGATAACTTGTCATCAGCAGAACGAGTGGATCAAATAGCATGAACATTTTCTGACTTTCCTTGTTTTCTTATCTTTTGTACAACAGAATATAAACTTTGTGAAATAAAATGAAAAAGCAGTGTAGGTTTATGAACTTTAAGGGTAATTTTATAAGAACTGGGGGAGGGACAAATAAGACACACTTAACAGACTTCCATCTTAACTAAGAAATCAGATCATTCATGTGGGAAGCAGGCCACCCTGAGGTCCTATCTCCAGTCTGCCACCTCTTAGGTACTTACATTACTTTGGGCCATTTATTAAATCTCCTGGAGCCTCAATTTATTGACTACAAAAGAGAGATTAAAATGCCCACCATTCAGTATCCTTCAAAAGATGAATAGATAAAGAAGATGTGGCATATTTTTACAATGGAATACTACTCAGCCATAAAAAAGAATGAAATTTTACCATTTGCAGCAACATGGATAGACCTGAGGGCGTTATGCTAAGTGAAATAATGGTTACCAGTTGTGGGGGGTGGGTGGCAATATAGGGGTGGCGGAGTAGGAGATACAAACTATTGGGTGTAAGACAGGTTCAAGGGTGTATTTATTGCACAACACAAGGGATATAGCCAATATTTTGTAACAACTGTAAATGGAAAGTAACCTTTCAAAATTGTATAAAAAATAAATAATAAATTAAAAGAAAAGAAATATTCCATTAAGAAACTAATTTAAAAAATGCCACCATTCAGTGATGTAAAATATATACTTTGGAGAACCTATTAACATGCATTACAGACCTGCTGTATCATTGTCTTATGGGAATTGTTCCAGCTACTTTTGTTGGTATTTTAATAATATTGGCTTAAGGCCCTGTTGCCAAGGATGGAGAGGAAAAGGTGCTATGAGCTCTCCTAGACAGAAAAAGAATTAATAAATTGATTAAAGCACATTACTGTGTGCTTTTCAAAGCAACCTCTAAAGCCCAGGGGAGTGAGCCTGTGCTGGAGAAAGCATTTTGAAAGGGAAAAGTGTGGTGGGTTTAAGACCTGCAAGTGTCCAAATTCATCCTCCAGCAAAGACAGAAGTCATTTCTTCTAATTGGTTATAGAACTGAAGGTCTTTACTGGGAATGAAATTTTAGAAAAACTTTAGAAGTTAAACAAAAACCAAGTGAAAAAATGTAAATGATGCTTTGTTTAATAAAAGGGATCAACTTGTAGTTGCAACCTATTTAGAAAATAATACCCATGCAAACACTGTTAATCAAAAAACATATAATTTGGGCAAATCTATTCTCAGATGAAATGTCTATGTTTTAAAAGCTTTTATCACTTGAGAAAAAAAGAAAAATATCAATAAACTAGGATTTATCTTAAAAATCTAGAAAAGGAGAGGGGGAAGCAAAACTCTGAGGGAAGAAATGATGAAGACAAAACCAGAAATGTCTGAATTACAAAAACAGTAAAAGTGTTAAATAAATCAAAAATTAGTTATTTGAAAAAGGCATGGCAATATTCAAGTTACCCAAACTTAGATGATCTTAAGATAACGTCTTGGGCTGCATAAAATTAAATTTCCAGGTCCCCCTACCTCCTCAAATTCAAATCCTGAACATTTGAGGAAAGACCCTGAAATCCGTATTTTATCAAGCACTCCAGTTGATTCTTATAAATGGGCAACTTCAGGAAATCCTGAAAGTAGCCACTCTTTAAAAAGGCTAACCAAGAAAAAAGGAGAGGAAGCCCAAATAGAGAAGGTTATGAATGTAAGAGAAGTCAGAACCATATTTATGGAAAAGACTTTAAAAGTATGAGTGAAATGTCATCTATTACAGGGAAATCTTTTTATTATGTCTCTGACCTTTGTTGCTATTTCCATTCTGATGATAGATATTTTGAATCTCCTGAATTTGTCCTCCAAGTCCTCTATTTATCTCTATATATTGTTCACTTATTCATTTATCTAGTTAATTTTGCTTTTCTTATTAATCTCTGCAGACTTTTCCTCTGAGAATTTTGGAGGCTCTGATCTAAACTTCCGCACTTCCAATGATTTTTTTCTTTGAATTCAGCGGTTGTACTTTTCATCAGAAAACGTTCTCTCCTGTTCTCATACCATTCTATTCACAGACACAATATCCACTGAGAACGCAATTTAGGGAATCTCCAAAGCTTTCTTTCTGGTTCAAGAAGCCCATTTCACACCCAAGAATTAGGGATCACGATGAAAAGGGTGTTTGCTCTGAGTCCCTAGATTGATCCCTTTTGGAATCAGCATCTCCTTGCAAACGTCCAGTTGTATATCTCAGCTTGCTTATCACGCAGGGAGTTCTGAGTATATTTGCGAGCATGGGTAGTGGATTGGCTTCTGGAAGAGAGGAGGACACACTGTGCAGGACACTGCTGGAAGCGTCTAAGCCCAGATAAGGGAGAAAGGAGAGCCATGACTTGCCGTGCTTTTTACATAGGTCAGAGGTTGCATTACCTATGGGAGCTTCATGGCTGCACCAAAGACTTTCTTTGTTGAGGAAGGCAGGTCACTGCCCACTTCTGCAGCTGCCATGAAGCCTCTTGATAGCAGCTGGAGGTGACAGCACCCATAGTGTCGGGGTGTCCCTGCCTGCACCTGGAGACACTGTTGTGATGAGAGCTTCCAGTAGCCATCTGCTCTGGAGCTGGACTGCCTGTTCCAGGACACTCGCCAGGAGGGAGGGTGGCTCCCCATCACTGCCCATGTCCCCGCCCTTGTGTCTCTTCTCTGCAGCATGAGCCATAGGGTTAGACGGAGCCCTGCCATTGCCTTCCCAACAACGGTGGGGCCCACAAGCCCAGCACCCTGCCCCATCCCCTCCATCTGGTTTCCATCGCGTGACATTTTGCAGAGATCCCATGAAGTTTCTGGCATACTTTTGAAATGCACAATTCCTGGTTTCTGGTGCTAATGCATTTTCTTCTCTTTTGGATTATTTTCTTTAAAAAAAAAAGTATTTATTTATTTGTTCGTTTTTACTTTTGGCTGTGTTGGGTCGTCGTTGCTGCGCACGGGCTTTCTCTAGTTGCGGCGAGCGGGGGCTACTCTTCGTTGCGGTGCGCGGGCTTCTCGCTGTCCTGGCTTCTCTTGTTGTGGAGCACGGGCTCTAGACACGCAGGCTTCAGTAGTTGTGGCACGTGGGCTCAGTAGTTGTGGCACACGGGCTTAGTTGCTCCGCAGCATGTGGGATCTTCCCAGACAAGGGCTCGAACCCGTGTCCCCTGCATTGGCAGGCTCCGGACGCGCAGGCTCAGCGGCCATGGCTCATGGGCCCAGCCGCTCCGCGGCATGTGGGATCTTCCCAGACTAGGGCACGAACCCGTGTCCCCTGCATCGGCAGGCGGACTCTCAACCACTGCGCCACCAGGGAAGCCCTTGGCAGGCAGATTCTTAACCACTGCACCACCAGGGAATCCCTGGATTATTTTCTTGATTTAAAACTGGGGATGGAGGAAGGAGGAGGAGACATGTTAAATGCATGTGCTTCGTTCAGTGTTTTAACTGAAAAGTCCACCACACTCTACTCACAGGGAGTTTTCTTCTTTCTTGCTAAAAAATGAACAAAACAAGATAGAAATGGCACAAACATGTTTCTAAGGAAGCAAGATCTGAAAGGTCCTGTGCCTCAATCCCAGAGAAGCAGCATCCGGAGCTGTTGGAAGAAGCCAAGGACCAACGAGCTCGCCCCTCTGAGATGTGGAGCTCACTCCTCATGCCCCCATGAGCTAGCTTCCTACCTTTTTGAGGACAGTCAGTGGGAAGACTGTCTCACAATTAGACTCTAAACCAGACACCTTCCCACTAATATTTCATTTTAGAAGGTTGAAATCTGGTTTCACAGGAAACTCATTCCACAGAGACTTTTCCCTTCCACTCAGATCCAATTATTGGAAACAAAGGTGTACACAGCACCTCCTTTAAAAAAAGGAAAAATAGTTCAAACTCGGGGGCAGCAGAAAATGAAACCTCAGCCATTCGTCAAAAGGCCCATTAAGCCCATTATTTTCTGAAAGGAAATCTTTTGGCAGCCTTTTGTCAGTTCCAAATTTAGAGGTGCTCATTCAGGATGTGAGAGTAGAAATGATGAAGTTAAGAGAGGCTCCACTGATGCTATTTTTAAGCCAACCCATGTGTCCTCATCAGGCGGATGCAAAATTCATTAGGAAAATGATGTCTCATTGGCTGAAAGCTTCTCCTTCTGTTCCCATTAGCATCCGCACCTCTCAGAGCCACTCGATGACCTACCTGCCCCAGAACACCTTGTAGCCCCACAGCCGGATTTTGACTGTAGCTGTAGTGACTCCTGAAGCACTGCCAGGGCCACTCCTGACTTTTCCTCCTGGAGCTCCAAGGGATCCCTGTTCAGTGCCCTTCTCTTCTCTCCTCAGTCCCTGGCTCCTCCACCTTTCCTGAAGGAGAAAAATAAGGAGTGAGGTCACTGTAACTCACAGGGCTGCGGAATCACTGTCCTCTTGATGGGAAAGCCCTTCGCTTTTGCTCCTTCTCCTAGACTGTTGGTCTCTGGTGCAAACAGCCCTCCAGCAGCATGGCTGGTGTTTGCAGGCGGGAGCCTTGGAGTTGGAGCCCACACTTTTGAATGCTTAAAATCCACAGCTTCCTCTCTGAAAGACCCTTGAAAAGATAACGGACTTCAGAAAGTTTGACATACTTATCCAAAGGGGCAATTGTGAGAATCAGAAAGCATTATTCATGGAACACTGTACTGCATTGAAGAATATTCTCCAGAAATCCACGTCTACCTGGAATCTGTGAATGTGACCTTATTTGGAAACAAAGTCTTCGCAGGTGCAGTCAAGTTCAGATGAGGTCACATTGGATTAGGGTGGGTCCTAACTCATTGACTGGTATCCTTATAATAAGAGGGAAATTTGGACACACACAGGGAGAAGAAGGTCATGTGACAATGGAGACAGAGATTGGAGTGATAAGAGTCACTATTCCACAGGTTCAAGGCCAGGGAATGCCAAGTATTGCTGACAACCATCAGAAGCTAGGAAGAGACAAGGAAGATTCTTCCCTAGATCTTTTGGAATGAGAACAGCCCTGCTGACACATTGATCTCAGACTCTAGCCTTCAGAACTGTGAGAGAATAATTTCTGTTGTTTAAGCCACCCTATTTGTAGTAATTTGTCATGGCAGCCTTAGCAAACTAATATAGACACCCTTAGCATTGTATCTGGCAAATATTCCACACACAATAAACACACAAGTTTTTTCAGTAGCTAGCAACGTGTCTGAAACATAATAGGTGCTCAATAAATACTTGTGGAATGAAATGAGTAAATGTTAAAGCATCTCTTTGAAGTATATTTTAAGAACATATATAAGAATCTATTTCTAAATTTAAAAAGCCTTTATGAAGAAAAATATTTATACTAATATGGTATTTCATGTTAAAAAAATTTTAAATAAAGTCCAAGATTAGCATAATAATTAAGCAAATTATGGTACACCCATATGGCAGAATTACATATAGAAATTTAAAACATTCATAAAGATTTTAATAATATTACTGAATATTATTGTAACATAAAATGTATTATTTTGATCTCATAAAAATTTTTAGCATCATAGAAAATAAGTTAAGGTGAAACAAAATGAATAATATAACTATGCTTAATTTATATTAAAATATATAATAAAAGGCTGGAGTAGTTAGTTATCTATGGGTCATTGTAAGTGATTGTTTTTTTTGTGTGTTTTTTTGCTGTACACGGGCCTCTCACTGTTGTGGCCTCTCCCGTTGCGGAGCACAGGCTCCAGACGCGCAGGCTCAGCGGCCATGGCTCAGGGGCCCAGCCGCTCCACGGCATGTGGGATCTTCCTGGACTGGGGCACAAACCCATGTCCCCTGCATCGGCAGGCAGACTCTCAAACACTGTGCCACCAGGGAAGCCCTGTTTTTCTTTTTTGTATGTTTCTTTTCTATACATATTTGCTACAGTGAGTGTGTATTACATTTATGATAAAGAGAAACTTTACATTTAAAAAAACAACTCAGGTAGCAAAATAAATATATAGGTAAGTTATAGCATATAACCCTCTACTATTCCTTTTGTTGCAGCATGGATTTTGCAAACTAGAATGACATGTGCTTCTGTCTGGTAACAGCATTTATAAAATGAATTACTTGGGACCAAGCTGGTATCTGCAGAGTGAAGAATAATCATTGACTGGTTTGAGAAGGCATGCGTCTTACAGAGAGCTGTGTTCCTGTGAAATGCTGACCAAGGCTCTGCCTCAGCTGGAAAATACATTGATAAGTTGTGTGGAATCAATCAATCAGTGAGTCCCACGTTAATGGTCACTGTGTGCCTGTTATTGTACCAGGAAACCATAAGTTGAAAATAAACTGAACCAGAGAATTCTAGAATTTAAAGAAGAATCAGTGGTCGGCCAATTCAGCATCCTACCCAGAAGATGAATCTTCTCTACAATGAAGCTAGTGGGGCATTGTGATAGAACGTAAATGTGGTGCCTCCAATGAAGTTAGTGTGTGTCCATCCTTATGGGTTTCCTCCCCTTGAATTTGCTCTGGCCCAGTGACTTGTTTCAACCAGTAGAAGGTGGAGGAAGTGACACTATGCCGGTTCTAGACTTAAACCTTAACTTCTCTTTCGTCTAGGTGAAGGCAGCCACGATGTAAGAAGTCTGACTACCCTGTGACCACCATTTTGGGAGAAGCCAGCCTAGCCATGTGTAGCAGCCACATGGAGGAGAACCGAGGCCTCTAGCCAACAGCCCCAGCTGTGCTTCTAGCTGACGACCAGGACCAACCTGCCAGCCCTCAGTGAGGCCACCTTCAAAGTGGATCCTTTGAGCCACCCAAATGATGCCCCATGAACTGTCCGTGCCTAGCCCTGCTCAGATTACAGAATCCTGAGCAAATCAATAAAATGGTGGTTGTTTAAGCCACTAAGTTTGGGGATAATTTGTTACACTGCAGTAGATAACCACACAGACATCTAGTCTCAGCTCAAACTCTTCTAGGAACAGGAGACTCTGTGCTTTATAAAGTAATTCTTTCCATTTTTTAAAATAGCAATAACTGCTAGAACATTCTTTTCTACATTTAACCCAAATCTGCCTTCCTATCATTCACAGCCTGTCTCTATGGAGAGTAAGTCTACGTCCTCCTGCATGGCAGCTCTTCCGGTGTCTACAGGTAATCGTGACCATCACTCCCTACACCTCCCACCCTCATTTTACCCCCATGCCTGAGGCATGCATACAAGCCTTCTCTTTTTAGAGATAAACATCACCAGCTCCTTCTTCAAGTCCCATTCTTTCCTTAAAAGCTCAAACTCTTACAATATATCAGATGCCATCTAGAAGCGCACAAGGGAGTTTTCTTCACTTTTAAGAGAACACCAGTATTTCAGGCCATGGTTTGCTCAGAAACATTTTGTCAGAAAATTACTGATTAGAAAAAATATGTATGAATTAGTATTTATGTTTGCTGCAAATGCAACCAATAAAGAAGGTGAGTGAGGTTGTTATCTATTTAAGGCAGAGAATTCTCTTTGAGTCGTTTGGGTTGCTCTCAAAAGGCTTCAAAACCCAACTGTCCTTATGCAGACAAAGATATTCTTTGATATGACAAGTCTTTTTCTAAGTTACTGCTGGAAACAGGCTGTGACACTGGGAATTCAATTATCGACCCAACTTCATGGTCAGTCAGTGCTGGTGACTGTCCCACAGCAGACATACGGAGCTCTACATTGGCCATGAGATGGCCAAGTGATGGATGGATGCAGCCAGTGTTTCTTTGGTCCTTGTTCAAGTAAGACTGTGCGGATTATAAGAAGATGACACCTTAGCCGTTTTAAGGAGTCAGTGTAAGATGGGATGGCATTTGGGGGCAAAGTGAATGTATATTATTGTTCCAGATATTTTTTCCCTAAAACATTGCAGAATTACTGTATTGTACAGAAGGGTCTCTATGGGGAGGATTGCATGGAGTCATACAGCTGGGTTTGTCCCTCCAACTCTGTCACTCCTTGGCTTTCTTACAATGGCCTAAATTATAATACAAAATCTCTCTGTGAATTAATTTCATCCTTTATGAAACTGAAATAAATACTTTACAGCATTGGTGGAAACACTGACAAACTCTCTGTTAAACATGTTATAAATAATAAAGTGACATATAAGTATAAAGGTCACTGTGTGTCCATGTAGACACCCTTTAACACACTAGACCTCTTCAAATTCCAACGACCTCACCTTCACTCCACTTTCTCACTATTAAGAATAATCCTAACCATAAGTTTGTTTTCTACATCTGTGACTCTGTTTCTGTTTTGTAAATAAGTTCATTTGTACCACTTTACATAGGGAACTCTACTCAATACTCTGTAATGATCTATATGGGAAAAGAATCTACATAAGAGTGGCTAACTGATTCACTTTGCTGTACATCTGAAACTAACACAACATTGTAAATCAATTATACTTCAATAAATTTTTTTTTTTAAAAAAAGAATAATCCTAACAAGTTGTAATCCTGGCAGCGTCAGTATTTTCTGGAGTGGCTCTGGGGTAGTGAGTATCCATGCGTCGCCTCTAGGTTTGGGCTTTTCCATCAGGCAGAATATACATCTATGGCAGGCTTCTTCTACTCTTTATACTCTGATGAACCTCACAGCTTTACCTCTGTCCCAGGCTGAGCCCCCGGCCCTCACGCATTTGCCTGGCCACCCTTCATCTCTACGAGGACGGCCCCCAGCATCTCAAACCCATCATGTCCCTGAACTCAGACTCCGGACCTTCCTTCCCAAACCTAGTCTCCTCCAGTCATGTTTGCCAGAAAAGACATAAGACACCCAGTTACATCTGACTTTTATATCAACCATGGTGAATATATTTTTAGTGTAAGTAAGTCCAGTGTGCTATTTGGGACATACTTACACTAAAAAATATTTATTGTATGTCTGATTGCATGGGACATACTTATACTAAAAAATTATTTGCCAAATATCTATGCAATCTGATATACAGCAATTTTTTAGTAAAAGTACATCCCAAATATCATATGGTGCATACTTATAAAAATGATTCACTGTTCGTATAAAATTCGAAGGTAACCGGTATCGTGTATTTTTATTTGCTGAATCTGACAAGCCTACCTCCAGTGTTCTCGGCCAGGGGAGGGGCACCTTACCTACCTTACCGTAAGTATTCCATTAGCTCCCCTTCGTCCTCAGGACAAATCCTCAGTCTGGGCTAAGGTCCTCCACAATCGGCTTCCTTCTTATTCTGCTGTTTCTACGCTGTGCTCTACCCCCAACCCCCCATCATGCACCCACCAACCCCCAAGCCCACTGGACTCAATGTCCCTTGGGCATTGAATTACTTCCAGGGTGCCTGAAATGGGCACATACTCTTCTCCATATCTGCATCTGGATAGTGGATAAAGTTTACCCATTTCCAGATCTTTGTTAAACTATCTTAGATAGTGGGCTTCATGGAGCCCCGAGGGCAGGGACTCCAGGCCCCTGGGAGCTAGCAGCAGAGGGGTTCCTGTGTGATTGAGTTGCTACTGCATTCTCTGTAACTTTGCACATGACTCCAAGTGTGCATGTCTTCATCAGGATTGTGGGAGGCTAGGACCACCATGGGAAGGTGGCTGTGCAGCTGGATCTTGGCTGACAGTGGCCTGTGACCGTTCCTCCCTGACCCTTGGATTGTGGCTGTGTGACACGGCCATCTGCACTGGATGACTGTGAAGTGGTGAGAGCCGGCAAGAGGGAGCACGACGTAATGGCTGAGAACACTGGTTCTCAAATCTTGACTTTATAACGTACTAGCTGTGTGACCATGGGCAAGACTCTTAACATCTCTGGGCCTCAGTGTTCCCATCTATAAAATCAGAAATGTTAGTTGTCTCTATTTCTTTTCTTTTCTTTTTTTTTGCGGTACGCGGGCCTCTCACTGTTGTGGCCTCTCCTGTTGCGCAGCACAGGCTCCGGACGCACAGGCTCAGCGGCCACGGCTCACGGGCCCAGCCGCTCCACGGCACATGGGATCTTCGCGGACCGGGGCACCAACCCGTGTCCCCTGCATCGGCAGGCGGACTCTCAACCACTGCGCCACCAGGGAAGCCCTCTTTTTTTGTTTTTTAAGGATCTGTTAACTAACTTTTATTGTGGTAATCATTTTGTAATATATACATACACCAAATTGTACACCTTAAACTTACACAATGTTTTACGTCAATTATATCTCAATAGAGCTGGAAAAACAAGTTTTTTAAATGAAAAGTAAGTTTTTCGTTTTGATGAAAGCCATGTTATTTTTTTTTTCCGTTTCACGGTTTGGGTTTTTGTGCCCTGAAAAATCACTGTCTAGACCATGATCACAAATATTTTCTCCAATAGTTTCTTCTAAAAATTTTATAGTTCTAACTTTAATATTTATGCCTATCATCTACTTCAATGAGTTTTTATATATCATGTGAAAAGTACATGAGCTTATCTTTGGAAAGCAACAACAATACTGCCCAGCATGCCGCACATGGTAACTTTCCTGCTTATATCACTTCTAATTTTTCTATCTCTGATCACCAAGTATTTTGTTTGGCTGTTAACTTTCTATCTCTCCCCATTTTGGAAAGATTTTGGTGAACAGAATTTCTTACTCACCTTTGCATCCCCAGGGTCTGGAGGAACTGAACGTATAGAAAGTTCTCAGTAGATATTTATCCTAGCTGCTGAGATGGCTGCAGAAACTTGTCTTGCAGATTATAGAATTGTTTTCCAAAGAAAGAGATCTTTAAGCTGCATTTTGAGGGATGAAAGGAGCTTTCCAGACAGAAACGGGTGATTAGAAATTCAAGAAGAGGCAAAATCAGAGAAGGGCCACGAGAAGAGCACGGTGGGCGCTGCTGCCCATTTGGGATGGTTTCGGAAGCAGCGTTGGAAGCTCTGGGAGTGGTCATCTGGGACTCGGATGTCCACCTGCCAAGAGTGGCCTTAGTTGTCCTGCAAGCATCAGCCAGTCCCTGTGGGATTTGAGGCAGACGTGAGTGTCAGGGACGTTACCTGGCTGAGTAAGGAGATTGTACTGAGGGAGGCAAGTGTGGAAACAGGGAGAAGAGCTAGGAAGTTGCTGCAAAGGAAGAGCTGAGAGATGTCGGGAGTCAGAATCCCGCCACACAGGGCAGGGAAGGCCCCGTGCACTGCAGTGCTACACATCACGGAGGGTGCAGTCCCCACAGCCAGTGCCAGGAATGGTGCCTGCTGCAGGGAAGGGCCGGTCCTGGAGAGAAAGGGCACAGACGGGACAGTAGGAGCGACGGGGAGTGGTGGGTTTAAAAGGGGACTCCCAAAGGACCGCGAGCCTCGGGCTCTGGGCTGTGGTCTCCTTGGGTCTCGGAGTCACTTACATGTATTTATCTATCAGGGCAGAGTTGGCAACAAGATTCATAAAGCCTCATTACCAGACTTCTCTAAGCTTCTGACTTGTGGGTTCTGGTTCAGGGGACCACAAGGAGAGTCACAAGAGCAAAATGAGTGAAGTTTGTGGAACAAAAAAGAAATGAGATCAATCCTAAGGGAGACTTAACGTCTTCTCCTCCTCTTGTATCCAAACTGTGCCTGACAGCATCCCTCGAGAGCTGGCACTGTCTCCAAGAAGGAGGGACCCCCATGCTGCTGGGTATGGACCCTGTGCTGACCATATCATTCTGGATGCTGTTATAACTCAGGGTCCCCTTTGCCTCAGTATTAGCCTCTGAGAGGAGTGCCATCAACCCATTTTACAGATGTGAAGGCAAAGGTGCAGAAAGGCCACGTGACTTGTCCAAGGCCACAGTGCTCATAAGTGGCAGAGTCACGATTCAAAATCAAGCCAACATTTGCACTACACCACCAGACAGGACCTGCCTTAATGACCCTCTGCTCAGCATTTCAGAAGCTAGAGGTCTCGGCAAGGCCATCTTTCCCTTAAGTAACCAAAGCCCCAGAGGCTTTCAAGGCTCCCAGGCTCCTTTGCATTTCTAGTCACCTCCACAGAGAAAGTCGTATAGACTTGGCCAAGGACATGGCCAAGGTCCTAAGAAGCTCGCCATGTAGAGCCTCAGCGTGCTCCTCACTGGCGACCAGGGTCTGGCCCCCAGCTCGTCTCATTCCTGGTGGAGGCGGGTGTCCCGTGAGCTGCACAGCCTCCGCCCCCGCAGCTTCTATTCTGGCCTCCGTCTTGTCTCCTTTGATCCTCTCCCCTTTTTTTCTGAGATTCCAGGGTTTCTGAAGTGGACTTCTAGGCGAAGTGACCACTGTGATCAGAAGCTAGAGGCTTTAAATGAAACAGGAAAAGAAATGGGTTCCATAAAGCAGCCATTGGCCACTGTCCCTTGCATTATTTATATGAAAAATAGGCATGTTTCTTCCTCTAATTCTGATGAAACCCAGTTTTAGTAAGAACCGGAAGAGCAGAACTCATAAGAAAGCCAAATGAGGGTGCAAAGTCAGGCATTCCTTTTGTGTGTGTGGTTGTCAGTGGAGAGGCAAAGAGCTTAAGACGTCAAGGAAAAAGAAGGAGAAACTACGTAGAAATGAGCAGATGCAAATGTAAATAGTTACTCAGAGATAAATGGATATGCCAGATGCATAAGGCATAGAAGGTTTCAGGGGGGAAATTATAGCTCAGATCCAGGGAGATCACATAAGATCTATGATATTGCAGGTAATTGTATTTTACTCTAATCCTCGCTGGGAAAGAGACAGAAAGTTTGACTTCATGTCTCCTTCCCTGGTCTTTTAGTTTCCTCCTGGCCAGCCTCAATTTGGGGTTATTTCTATGTTAATCTTGAAGTAACTGTGCACTTCTCAGTTATCCCATGAGCCCGTCCGTCGTGGCCCTCACCTGGACAGGTGTGGCCAGTCTTCTGCTTCCCGAGTCCCTCCAGGACTGCCTGGCCGGACACAGATCACATCCCACCTCACCGGACTGCCTGTCTTCCTGACCTTGAGCTCAGTCTGCCGAATCTGCATCTGTGCCCTCCTCACACAAGTACACATACATGTGTGCGTGCACACACACCCACAACACACACAGTAGACACCCACAATGTATACACATATACACACACCCGCAATACACAACACACGGTACACACACAACACATATACACACAATACATACACAACAGTCATATACACACAACACATACACAACACACGACAGTCATATACACACAACACACACACACTACAACACTCATATACACACAACACATACACAACACACACCCACAACATATACACACAACACATAGACCCACAATATATACACAACACAACACACACACAGTATCCACAGC
Source organism: Delphinus delphis (assembly GCF_949987515.2). Classification (NCBI taxonomy): domain Eukaryota; kingdom Metazoa; phylum Chordata; class Mammalia; order Artiodactyla; family Delphinidae; genus Delphinus; species Delphinus delphis. Next base: position 6,367,373 of record NC_082689.1, read on the forward strand.
ACACACACGACACATACAAAACACCGCACACACACACACACATACACAGATCATCGTCATCCTTCGTGGGCTCTAGGATGTAAGCTGACCCGACGTCTCAGTTCTCCCTTTGCCTAGCTCTGATTCTGGAACCTGGTCTGATACCCCTGCCTTGCAGCTCAGGTCAGCCGAAATTCTTCAGACTCACGGAGCTGATTCCTCACTCAGCTGTGACCTGGTCCTGCTACCACGGCGCATGTGGACAGTCGGTATTCAGGCCGTGTCTGAATGGTAGAGACGTTAATCTAGAGTCGAACCATCTGAACAGAGAGCCCTTCCTGACCGAACCCAGCTCACCTCAGGGATGCTACTGGGTCTGAGATTGTACCACTAACGAGTCACTGCACTGAAATTTTAATTGAAGAGCAAATCCACCTGTGCATAAGGTAAACTATGTAAAAGGAATTGTTAACATTTATCTGCAGGGATTACAACCTCGTGCTCTGGATCGGTCACTGGGATCCAGTAGTTGCGTCGCTTGGTCGATTCTCCACACATGTTCATCAGGGTGGAGCTGACAGCACACCCGTGGGGCAGGTAGGGTGGCATCAGGGCCGCCCCCTCACTGATGCCAGCACATCCTTTACTGAATTCGGAAGCCAGTGCACTTTCCTGGCTGCAGAGAGCATTAAAGTCTAGACCCCAGAAGAAGTTAAT